>NC_044496.1:25113771-25453771 GCF_902362185.1 Chanos chanos
AATTGGCTCAACATGGGGTCAAGAACAGTGAATGGTATCAGACAGGCCTTAGTACTCAATGTGCAGTACAGTGTTCATCCACCGGAGTGAGATGAATAAGAGCGTATTCATCAACGCGTTTGTCATTCTGAACCTTAATGGCTATTGAAATGGCTGATTTATGGCCAAATCACACACTCGGCTGAATCTATAGTCAGAGCTCCCAGCACAAATCAACTGGCAGCCAACTGCCTCTACATAAAGTATGTCAAAAGAAGTTCACTCATTTTTTTTTACTGTTTTCCAATTTTAGAGACTTTTCCCCCTTACTTATCTGCACACTATCTTTCACAGCCCAGAGATAAAAAGATAGATGTGGCACAGTTGTTAGTTAAGTCCTCAGTGTCCTAAGTGTACAGATGCTTGGAAGTTTCCCAGTGTGCAATTTGAGGAACTTCAGATTCAGATTCATTTAGACCAATCTCCAATCAGTCCCTTTTTTTGTTTACAGTTCTGTCCTGGAACACTCCTAAAATGAGAGAGAACACAGACATAATGCACCCAGCAGAGAGAATGTGGACTACATGTATTCGGAAGGAAGCCCACAGCTGTGTGCTTGTACTGTACTGACTGACATCTGCAATTAATTAACAACCTAATCTACTCTAATAAAGAGATCAAACTAGGATTACAGCAAATGTATACAGAACTACTCTCTGAGAATCAAAACCCCATTCCTGTCTCACAGCCGCACATTCATTTATATTCAGTTTCTCGGCGTACAAACCCGCCCCGGGGATTTTCATATTACTCAGAAAGGGCCTCAGTAATCAGTTGTTCAAGAAGGGATTTGAACAGACAACCTTCTGGGCCAAGTCCTCAGGCCAAACCAACTGGGTCATTCTGACCAAAGAAAAAAAAAAAGCCAAAAACCTGTGGATGCTGTCACTGCCTCGGTTGCTTAGTTACTAAATTGTTGTCTTACAGGGTAGCTGTAATTCTCTGCTTTTTTGGACTGGAGCTGGGATTTGGTCTTCAGCTTCAGTGAACGGGAGCAGAGTATTCCGAGGGTTTCCTAGCGATGCTTTTCCTGCTTGTCCTTATGGGAAGTTGTTTGTGTGGAAAAAAAGGACCCTCAATACAACAGGGATATTAAAACAGTCATGAATCATATAAATGTCTTTCCTACTCCTCTTTTCCCTGCCCCCCTTCCACTCTTTCACAGGCAGAACAAGATCTCTATTTACATCTATCCCAAGATAACTCCTTTTTGTGAATGGCCCTTTTCCACTCTCTCTTTCTGTGTCTGTCTCTCTCTCCTCCCTTCCGTCCTTCACCATCCTGTTCATCATATCTTTTATTATTCCTTTATTTTTAATTCCGTTTTTTCTCCCTCTAAAACCAAGTAATTCTATATTTTTTCTCTCACTCTCAGTTCACTCTTTTCTCATTGTGCCCTTCTGCCTCTCCCTCCATTTGTTACTCACAGCCTACCTCTCTCTGCCTCTGTGGTTTGTTTCACTATCTTACTGTTCATCTCTGCATTCTGTCTCTCTCTGTCTCTGTTTCTGCCTGTCTGTCTGTCTGTCTGTCTGTCTCTCTCTCTCTCTCTCTCTCTCTGTGCTCTCTTTCTCTCAGGCATGGGTAGAAGAGGATATCCCGACAGAGCCAGGCTGTACAAACATAGCTCATTCCAACAGGAAGAACTCCCAGTCCCACTGAGAGGAATTTCCCTGTCTCTCAAATACATTCACTCCTACAAATAACCATCCACATATGACAGTGTGCATCATATGGGCCTGGTACACAGCATGAGTCTAATGAGTGTGAATGTATGGTCCCTGCACTAGGAGGATAACACATAGTTTGTAAACTCTGATTCACACTGCCTGTTTTCCCACTGGTCCCCTCCAGTCTCACATTCAGATGCAGATTCCAGCGAAATAGCCACTATTACAGCAAGAGATGCATCGACCCTCACTCTAAAACACCTGCTGTCCATTCTAACATCAGTGTGGTCATTATGTTAATACACACATTCTCTCTCATGCGTGCACACACACGCGCACGCTAATTGCACTGTCCAATTCTCTCTCTCACACACAAACATGAAGGGAGTCCTTGTTGCCATGACAGCAGTGACATTACACCTGATCCTCATGGCATTATAAGGTGAGATCACCACGGTAACAGGGTAACAAAAATGCTGTAGAGGATGGAGTGGGCATGGGCGAAATTAAATCAAGCCCATAAATGAACTAGCCAACACTCTTCATTTTAGTTCCCCTGTTGTCTACATAAACAAAACAGATAGGAGTGTTTCGCTCCGTTCCGTTTTCTGCTTGTTTACAGAGAGGGGGGAAACACACAACATCTAATCCTCTTATAAACATGAGTGAGCAGTCACAAGTACATGAGCATTGTTGTAAACCTGCTTTTTAAAACCTTGTTCATGCTCTAAAACTCTCTGTCTCTGGTTTCTATTTCCACATTCTCATGTCCATTTTCCCCACTCTTTACTTTAGTCTTTTTGCCATCTTAATCACTCTTAATCGCTGAGGAAAAAAAAAAGATTATGGGGGTTTTTATCATGATTTTTTAATGTGAGTGGTCTGGAACTCAGTCTATGTTCAGTGATTCAATTTGAACAGTTCACTATAGCCTTTACAATGACACACATACAAAAATAAAATAAAATAATAATAATAAAGAAATGTGAAAAAGTGAGACTCCAGCTTAACCACTCACAAATCACTCACAAATGCACAAAACATAAAACAGACACACAGCTACTCAGGCATAAGAGTATAAAAACGCATTCAAATGGGGGTTTGAAAATTGACCCCTAACCTCCACCTCTCCCCAAACCCCTCCTTAATAACCACATCTTCCCATTCCTGTCTTCTCTCGTTTTTTTTTCTCCCCTCTTTTTGTTTTTCTTTCATTCAGTGCACGATTACTGTCAGCCTCTCCCTCTGTCTCTCTGTCCCCTTTAGTCTCTCTCCCTGCCTCTTTCCCCCACTCTCTCAAAGGCAAATTCTTCCTGGGTTAATTGGCTTGACAAAGGTATGTGATTCCAGGGATCTAAAAAAAACAGGCCCCCTTGCGCAGCTCCGCAACTGGGCCCAGAGCAGAGGCAAGCTGCCCCCTTCGGCTTCCGCAGGAAATTACCCCGTCTGGCTCTGCTGGCTGCAAAAAAAAAAAACTGTGTGTGTGTTTTCCATTTAAACGTGTCTGTGTGTGTCGGTGGTTAAGGACGTGTTTCTACATGGGAACGTCTGTGTGAGTACAGCACTAACGTAGGTAGTTTTGTGACACAGTGTAAAGACCTTTCAGCGTGGATTTAGAAATGCAGATGATCCTAAAAATACCTTTTAGGAGAGCTCAGCACTTTACAAATACAGCTGTGGCAAGGGGTAGATGCAGCAACAACAACAGTGATCATTTTGCTCCTTATGTGTTTTGTCTCCAGAAGCATATTCAGACAGCACCCTCAGTGCACCAATGTATTAGTCAGTGAGTGTGAGAGATGTCAAGAGATTTGTGAGGAGGAAAAAGGAGGATTAAAGGAGGGGCATATGCAAAAGAAAATTGGAAAAGCCAAATGGAATGAAATTGCTTTCAAGGCAATGGAACTGGTCATACATCAGAGCACAGCTCTAAAACAAAGCCAAAAAAACAAAGAAAACAGGATTATTCCATCTAGTGTGAATTCGACTGGCTGAGTGAGAGAGCTGCTCCATTTGACATCCTACACGTCCAAAATGTCAGACAGAGTCTCAGAACTATGGAGAAACCAGTGACAAATAGACTGAAATAACAAGAGGGAAAAAGAAAACAAATAAGTAATTGGAAAATATAGTAAACGGAATGGATGAGTGACTTTTGAAAGAGGAAAGAACTGATGAAAGGTGAGAGAGAGGAAAGAGAAGGGACTGATAGATTAGTAGAGTTGTAAGAGTTTTTTCCTGACAGAAAGTCTGCTATTTTCAACTCTATTTTAAACACACACACACACACACACACACACACACCGTGTTCCTTTTCCATCAAGGTGATCGGTAAAACACCCCCACTCACTCTGCCTCCCGCCCCTTTATATAGAAACTTCCATTTCAATCCAATTTGCACACAAATGAAACCATTAATGCATAGCATCCCCAGACACTACTGTCCCCAAGGTTATTAACTTATCTCTGCTAAACATGAGAATGAATTCTTAATGGAATTAACTCTCTCTAGTGGCTGCTTAGTATGTCAACGGACAGGAGCATGAACGTGAGCACATGTATTTCTGTGTTGACATGGATTTTGTGTGTGAATGTGTGTGTCACCATATACTGAGGCGATCTATTTGTACATAAGAGAGAACCAGTTTGCAACAGATGAGCACTGTTCAAAGGAATGGGTATGAGGTTTGTGTACCTGTGTGTGTATGTGAGTGTCTGCGTGTGTGTGTGTGTTTGTGTGTTTGTGTAGGACAGAAGAGAAAGAGAGAGAATAAGAATAGAGAGGGAAAGCAGAAAGAAAGGGGGTAAAGAAAGAAAGCAAAGAGGGACAGAAAGGAAAAGAAAAAGAGACAGGCACAGAAGAGAAAGAATGTTCTCATGCTCTCTCTCTCTCTCTCTCTCTCTCTCTCTCTCTCTCTCTCTGACCCTGTGGTAGCTGTGTGTCTTTGGTTCCCAGGCAGCAGGAATGCCCAGGTAACTGAGCAGCCGAACCTTCTGGAGTACAACACAACAGCAAAGTGCAGGATTGTATTACAGCCCACAGAATTATGCAGACACACACATACACATGCACACACACACACGCGCGCACACACACACACACACAAACACACACAGACAATGCCCCATAATTTTGCACCAATGACAGTTTGAAAGGTCACTTCAGTTTGAAATCTCTGACATATAGCTTTTTCACTCAATTGGTATGTGTGTGAGATAAAAACATACAGAGAAGGAAGGCGTGAGAACAGTAATTGTTTTTCTTTTGTTGTCACATCTTTGCTGCTGACCTCAACCTGAATCTAACAGGACAAGATATACACGCCTCAACTCTTACCTTTCTCCAGTGACTGTCTACCTAACCACAATGCACAGATTAGTGGAACTGCTCCTTACTAAATGTGAAACACTCAGACAAGAAAACTGTCTGAGTACTTAACATGGGCTTCAAAGTTTTGGGGGAAAGAAAACTTGGAAAGAAGAACATTTGTAGATTCGTGCCAGCATTTTTATCCTTGAAATAAACACTGAAAACCAGTTTAAACTAAGCCAGGTATTTAAATACAGCCTTAAGGCTTCCCAGGCCATCACATAACTCTTCCCTGTGTTTAATATTCTAGAGAAAAGAGGCCATGAAAGGGATTTTAACAAATCCTAACTCTGGACGCAACCAGTACTCAACTTTCAACAAGTCTCTCAGCTCTACTGTTCTCTCGGGGAGGACCAAAGCATCTCTTTGTGTAGGTTCCTCACACGTCTACTGTGCTGTCTAAATGTAGGGTGACAGAACCTTCTGGACATTAGCTTGGCTGGCTCAAGTCTCAACATGTCTTCTCTCAGAGAGTTGAAGAGCGAACACTCTTTCTTAGGGACACACCTGAACAGTACAGGGCTGTACCTGAGGACGGGGTGGAGAAGATGAAATGACCAAAAAGAAAAAGAAAAAGAAATCAGTGATACTACTAGAGGCACCAAAACAAAGAAAAAATATGAAGAATGATTATCATCTCTGGTAAGGTCCTCATAGCAATATGGGGAATTTAAAAATCTTCAAAAAGAGACAAGAAAACAGCACTTTAAAAGCAGCAAACCTGTTTAATATTTTCCTTTTCTCAGCCAAAGCCTGTTAATAACTTCAAATGTCAACACCAGCAAAGCTCTCACTCATATTGAAATGTCAGAAAGTTCCAAAAAAAACCCCAAAACCAACTATATTTAACAAAGCGGCACAACATGAATCACCACAGGTACTGCTGTAAACATAAACAACAGAATTTCACAAATCCACAGAACTTCACTTTTTTCACATTTAAATGAGGCCTGATGGCAAACAGCCAAGAGAGTTTAAGGCCGTGCTTGTCTTACTTTTGGCCTTTATTTAGCCAGGTAAATTATTGAAAACAGATTCTCTCTGGCAACCACGACCTCTCAAAAGAGAGGCCCTCTGTATGTGTGTGCGTGCGTGCGTGTGTGTCTAGCAGTTGGGTGAGTTTGCATTAGTGCAGGCATTAGACACAGGTCAGTACCCAGCTCACTCATTGACTCATTGATGGCCACTCACGTGTAGGCAGAGAGAACCTGAACCCCAGTTATCCTCATGGCTCAAACTCTGAGCATAAAGTATGGGGTAAGTGACCCTCTATGACTAAGAGGATCACAAATCCCACCCTCCCAAAATTAGGGGATGGTTTTATTCATTATTTCAATATGATCCAATTATTATGGACCTGTCCCGTTTCCCATCTCTCCCCTCTGTCATATGAACAGAGGTGAGTGAGCAATGACTTCATTCTGTAATGCTGCTTTCATCTTGTCTATCACCACGGAAACGCCCACAGTTACTTTCAATGAAATGAACCTGCCATCGATCCACAGCCAAGAGCTATCAGGGGCTCCAACTGTATAACAGAGTCAACTGGGCGAGAAAACACACACACACATACACACACACACACACACAGACACACACGCATATTCAAATTTCCCAGTAGAGATTAGTGAAGAGAAAGCATGAGAGAGAGAGAGAAAGAGAGAGAGAGAGAGAGAGAGAGAGAGAGAGAGGGAGAGAGAGAGACAGAGAGAGAGAGACATAGGAAGAGCTCACCTTTCTTCATAATGACTGTGCTCACCTGTTCATCCCTTCACCTGGGGCTGTAGGATCCTGATACTCACTGACTCCCACCCTCCCCCACACACCCCCAAACCAGCCACACAAAGATGGTCAGATAAAGCAGTTCTTTCAGGTCCTCCGCTGCCCATAGAAATCCATTCATTCTCTCCTTCTCCATGCCGCTCCCTCCTTCTCCCTTTCCAGCCCAGTCCACCCTAAAGCCCTGCCCTGAAACCGATCCAGATTGGCTTTCTCCAGCAGAATTTTCTCACACTCACAGTTCCCACTCACACACTTTCAGCTTCATCATTCTGACAATGAATACACACACACACACACACACACACACAGACAGACACATTCACACAGGTATAATCACAACAACACTCTTCACTGTGAGATTGTGTGTTGCAGACTACATGACAGAGAAAAAAGAAAAATGTGTGGTTTAGTGTCCTATGACTCTGAGGGGTTAAACAGGGTTTTAAAGTGTGTGTGTGTGTGTGTGTGTGTGTGTGTGTGTGTGTGTCAGTAGGCATACTGTGAATGTGGTACATAAGAAGAGGAATGCTAGAAGATTAAGTAGATTTTATGAATGTGTGTGTGTGTGTGTGTGTGTGTGTGTGTGTGTGTGTCTCCTTGTGGCGACAAACAGACCTGTGGCTCTGGTTGCCAGGACAGCTGGCCTGCAGAAGACAATTTCCCAGTCCTCACCAAAAGCTCTGGCAGGCTTTGGACTTTATTGAAAACATTATTACAACTCATTGCAAACATAATTATAAACAGTATATCAACTTTTTCCCTCCCTTTTTGTGCTCTTATTATTATTATCGGTCTCCTTATGAATAGGCATCCAATCTCAACTCAGTGGTCATAAAACTCTCTTCCCGACAGTAATAATACCAGCGACGGAAACCAGGAGAAAGGTCTCCATTCAGACAGCCAAACAAAGAAACAAACAAGCCTCGGAAAGAGGGTCTGCAGTGCTCTGCCGTTACTTTAAAGGGATTCGCCTGCCTAACACTAGTGCTTATGAAGTTGCAGTGAAGCAGATATTAATTATATGAAGCAAGAGCCTGTAGAATGCATTGGATGGGCACGGCACAGGGGGCAAGAGAGAAAGAGAGAGAGAGAGAGAGAGAGAGAAAGAGAATATCTTAAAACATGAGTTGTTTTGTGTCCTTTTATCCTGTAGAGGGAAGAAAAAGATTGAGATTTATTTGGAGTGAGCCTTAGAGAAATAATGACAGAGGAATGACATCCAAATGTCAGAGATGTTTCCCACAACAAGCTAAGACCAGCATGGGTGCTGAGTTTGGTCAGAAGAGCACGTTCTGAGTCTACGGTCTGAAGATTCTCTCTAAATCATCTTTTTGCTTTCTTTCCTGCACCCCCTCTCTCTTTCTCTTGCTGTCTTCATACTTTTAATTAGAGGCACATGTTTGAATGGTAAGTAACAGTGGACTATGAGAGCAGAGATGTACATGTAGCGGTAACTGAGTATCCTAATGATGAATGAACAGGCTGGGTGTGAAGACGCTGCCAATGCCCCTGTCCTGACACCTGCGTGATAAGACCACTGCATGGTCGATACTGAGGAAAGAGAGACAGAGAGAGAGAGCTGCACTAGTAGAGATGGGCAGATAAAACAAGTGAGACAGAAAGAGAGAAGAGCAGAGAAGAGAGAAAGCAGGAAAGAGGAAAGGGGGAAAGGACTTTCTTGTTTCTCTCTTGTCTCCATCACTCCTAATGACAGAGCAAAAGAGAAACAGACACATACCTGGAGACGGATAAAAAGAGAGAGAGCACAGCGAGCAGAGCCAAAAGAAGAGATAAAAGAGTAAAGGGCATGATGGTACTGGAGAGATTTAGAGAAAGAAGCGGAGGAGAAAGAGAGATTCCTGGAGACAGAGGGAGGGAGAGATGTGTGGAGTGAGGGAGATAGCTGAGTCAATAAGGCCGAAGGTGAGAGGAAGAGGAATACCAACAATACTAAAGCTGCCAAAAGTTTTATAGATATCAGCAGACAGATAAGAGGGAGAAAAGGAGAATGTGAAGGAGAAATGGAGAGAAGGGAGCAAAAGGTTGGATGGGGTGAGAGAAAATGAGAAGGCGGAGAGGAGAGCATATGGAGAGGGAGACTCCAAATGAACACAGATAACACATTTGAGAACAGAGGAGCGAGATAACAGGGAAGGAAACACAGGTATTATGGGTGAGAGAGAGAGAGAGAGAGAGAGAGAGACAGACAGAGAAAGGTAAAACAGTTAGAGGGAGGTGCAAGGTTAAGAAAGTTTAAGAGAAGTGTGACAAAAGAAAGTGAGGTAAAACAGGGGAAAGAACTGTGGAGAAATAAAATAATAAGAGGGTATTAAATTCAGGGGAGTGAACAAGACATCAGCAGAAAAGGAAAGGTGAGGGAACGTTAATTAAAATCTTACATGTCTCTCTGAAGTGAGAGCAATGACATCCTGTATCTAAAATACAACACATTTAACTGCTACCGACACACTGTCATCTGCAGTGTGCCTGATTAATGTTAAGGACATCAACACCGCAGAATTGGGTTCATCACTGTATTATCTGGGAGGACTTAACTTGCCCCCCCCCCCCCCCCCCGGTCTTCTTTCCTGAACATGTACGCACACACACACACACACAATCCCCTTACACCCTAACTCATCTAATTTACATGATTGAGAACTCTTTTCCTTGCTCATTGTTTCTTTCCTCCTAACTCTTTCTATTCATTAACTCTCTCTCTCTCTCTCTCTCTCTCTCTCGTCTGACTAACTCTCTCCCTCTGCTCTAATCAATGAGTGAGCTGCTGAGTTTAATCGGCTTAAAGACAAGTGCTGTAGTGAGCCAAATGCTGACTGCATCTCTACTTCGCTAACTGCAGCGGACAGGGCCTCCAGCCCAGCAGGGCTGACAGTCAGCTCTACAAGTCTTCAGTATTAACTTTCAACTCTGACACATATCAATGTCAATCCTAAAACATCTCTTCCTCTCACTGTCAAATCAGTCCACAGCAACTTGATTTCACCTCTCTTACACTTCAAAGACATACAAATCACACACAATTCAGAGCAATCCATATCCTGACCCACCACAATTTCAGTGCTTACACTGCAAACCAAAGAAAGTTAAGATGACACCACAAACTTGGATCATCTGATTGCCTTAAAAAATCATTAACAAAACTCGAATCTTAAATAAAGTACACTCTTAAAGATAAAATAAAAAATGAAAATTTTGAGGATGTAATCTCTCTCTCTCTCTCTCTCTCTCTCTCTCTCTCTCCGTGCCAATCAAAATCCAAAGTTCACGAGTAATTTTGTTCATTGTAATGTTACATTTATAGCACAGTTAAACGTTATAGTGGGTGTTTCTAGTGACATAATATAGACTGTAACACAGCAGTAATGACTGAGGGAGTTCAGTACTCACTGGCCAGGCATATTTGAAGGGGATAACAATGTGCCCGTTACTGCCCTCCCCTCCTCCGCTCCCCTCGTGCCCGTGGTGGCGAAGGGAGTTTGAGTTGCCCCCCAGGACAGTGGTGCTCCCTGTGCCAAAGGTACAGGTGCCTGTGGCCGCCACCCGAGCCTGGTACTCTTTTAGGCAGGCACGGAAGAAAGTGTCACACTGATCGCTCAGTGGGCATCGCTGCCCCCTGTTGGATGGGAGGTCACAACACTCGCCGTTCTGAAGAAGGCCCAAAGGGTTCTGCCACTGTCGAATCTGCAGCTCAAACATGCCCCCAGCACTGACCACCTGCAAAAGATACAGAGAGAAAAAGAGGCAGGTATAAACACTCACAGGAGTTCTGAAAAACATGGACAATGACATAGACAATATAAGAGAGAGACAGTGGAAGAGGGCTCATGCATGAGTAGTTACAGGAGCTCAGTTCATTCAAAAAGATGTGAAAAAAAACCCCAAAGTACCACAACTGAACTCAAATATTATCCTTCCAGTAGACCAAATTTCAAAACACTTTTCCTGTTTTAACATACCAAACTGTGTGCTAGGGTACAGAGCTGCCAAGTCTATCAAGCCATACAATGTCCATAAAATGTTTTTAACAGCCCATTTTGCAGTAGACTGATGTTAATATAAATGTCACTTTGTTTCTTTATGCATTAAAAATGAAAGCACACATATTGCCTGTAGAGAGAGTGAGCTGATTTTTCTATCAGACAGAAGGTGAGAAGCACTGAAAACAGATGAAAAGAGATTTCAGAGAGAAAAGCTTCACGCCACACACCCCATGACACTCGTCACACAAATGCGTACGTTTACCTGAAGGACACCTGAGTCATTTTAGCCTGAATGACTCAGCGAAAAAAAAAAATGCATGCAAGAAATCTACATTTTGAATTTTACAATCAGGGAAAACAAGTTTATGTAACTCTGATTTAGTGTGAACACAATGGCCATCGTTCTGGATCAGAATTGAAACCTCACATCTCCTTTTGCAGCATTCCCACAACAGACAATCCAGACTATTGAAGGAGAACAGGCTCTATCAGTCTGTCCAGATCAAGATTACTGACCAGTGGTCTGTATAGTCTTAGACTGATCAGAGACAGACAGAAACGGAAAGGGACAGACAAGGGAAAGATAGCATTGATTCACGGCACTTGTTCCCCACAGAAAAGAGGAAAAAATCGAATCCTTCCATTCAAATGGTCAGTTACACTAACTGTGTTTGATCACTTGCTCCATCTGCATGTTCATCACCCTTTATCTGTCTCAATCTTCTCCTTTTAGGTTATTAACCTCCTCTCTCCTTCCCTCTCTTTCATGTTCTTTGTTTCTCTCTTTCTTTCCCTTCTCCTTTGTGTTTGCTACTTCCTACCCATCTCCACCGTACTCTCTTTCGTTCCCTGTATCAGTACCCCTCCCTTCTTTTCTCTCTGCGTCTCCCTAGGGGAGTGCAGACACTGGGAACACGGCTCCTGTCTTTTTTTTCTATCTCTCTCTCCTCCTTCGTTTCTTTATTCCATGTGGGAACAGGTAGAAGGGTTCTCGCTCTCCTATTCTTTCTGTGCCGTCTCTCCTCTTTATTGTTGCTGTTCTTCATTTCATCTCTCACTTTCTCAGATGAGAGGAGAGTGCACACATGCGCAAACACAGGTTTTTATATGATAGCTCAACAGAGAACAGAGGAGCGAACAAAGGCACTCGCTAAAAATGAAGACAGTTAGGCAGTTCGCTTCAGAAAACTGCCAATGATAGGCAAACTAAGCTTCACAAAAAGGTGATTCAGCACTTAAAACACACACACACACACACACACGCATGCATGCATGCATGCACGCACACACACCTATATCCGTACAATACAGAATGATGAGTGGTGATACTGAGTAAGACTTAGTGGTGCCTGCACACTTGACGTGACCCCCTCATCTCTCCAACTGTGGTGAATGAATACTCTGTCGTCTCACTGTTACAGTGTGGCATGTTGTACCATTCCTGCTCCTAAAACACGACCACATCAAACACACAGCACAGATACAGAACGAGCCATCACTCTCCATCTCTCTTTCTTCCTCTCTGTCTGCCCCCTCCACCACCATTCCCAACATACCTGTATTTCAGCACTCGCTACCGCAAAGCCGCATCACAGAGCTCATTATCCAGCTATTAACACACACACACACACACACACACACCAAACTGCCGTGATACTGTCTCACTCTATAGAAGACAAAATCTCCAAAAAGTCCAACTACTTCTGACATGAAAATTATGCGTAAGGATATATTTGTTCTCTTTTTCAATCATTATTACTATCTATCACTTCCATTATCAGATTCAACAGTGCTGTCAATCAATAATTCTATCAAATATTTCCTTGCTGTGCTATTCTATGAAGTCTAATTCTATGCAGTACCTCACAGTTTAACACTAAAAAAACTGTTGTGACAAATGGGGCCAAAACTCAGAACTGTTTCCATACACGGTGCTGCGTTTCTGATGCTCAGTGACACAAACTCTAATAAACTGTAGTATCTTAACACTGCTCTGTCTTATCTCCACAGGTAAAACTCATCAGTAATGACTTATCTGAGCTAATAATATTTTCCTTTGTGACAATCTTCATTCATGTAGTTCCAGTCTGCAGTGTACAACATCCATTCATACAAAACCACTTCACACCGACAGTTACTGTCATTCACCTGTGACAGATTTAACTGAAATATTTCCAGAGTTTAGTGCTGCTCTGAATATGCCCAAACTATCCCTTGATTTACACAGTCAATAACCAGAGCGACATATGATGGAGGAACACATTACAATATCATACACTGATTAAAAGCAAAACCATATTTCAAAGACATATAATTATCTATAAAATAAAATTAGCTTGCACTCCTCTAATCTCAACTATGGAATTCAACATTGAATGGAGCAACTGAAGTACATCTTTTGTTAGAGCACTGCAGACATATATCTTCAATAATACATGACCAGACTCATTGCGAATGTATGGGCTGAGCTGAGAACTCAACTCATATACAGTCAAACTGATATGATCAGCTGCAACCACTGTCAGTCCAGCTCTGAAAAAGCAGTGCACAGGGACTGTTCTTTAGCATAGGGTAAAGGCTTTCCCAGAAAATAACTGAGAAAAACACTGCAGTCTGTGATGTGTTCACATAGTCTTTGTCTTGGGAAGGTATGTCCACACTGCAGTACCCTTCCACCATGTACACAAACTCATTCTCTGAACTCAAAGGAGGCCCCTGGCCCCAGGTCATTCCCCCACTGTCATTCCTACAGAACGACACAAGCTGATGGAGACCCATGGTGGTGACCCCTCAGCTGAGACTAAAAGGGAGGGGAGAAAGAGAGAGAGAGAGAGAGAGAGAGAGAGAGAGAGAGAGAGAGAGCTTGATGATTTTTGGTGCAGCAGTCCTGGACTGCTCACTGGCACATGTGCTTTCAGTTCATGACCATAGCAGGAGAGAAAAATATTCCGAAAACAATCCGTTTTACGAAACAGATCTTCCCTGTTCAGACATTTGTAACCAATATTCACGTAAACGATTCTCATATTATGTCGCCTTTGTGTGTTACAGTCTATCGATTTGCGCCGTGGCAAATGATTTCGTTATTTTATCCCAGTACTTATTTTCAATATTTAGTTAGTTCCAATACTTATATATTTTATTCCAGTAAATTCGCTTACACCAAGGTGATGCACGATCAATTTCCCGCTGTTAGGCGTGTAAATGCAACCCGTCAAGCCAAAGACAGCCTACTGCGCTTAAATTGGAAAAAAACATTAAACCCAGACTTTGATCTGTTTACAGCTAAACCATAAAATTGGATGAGCATGCAGTATTTATTTTAACGTTCTCAACGGGTTTCATATCAAGTTACAAATATCCTCATCCTTTCAAAAACAAGCGGAGGCTGTTAGTTCGAACACATTGTTGTCTCAGTGTTTACAGTGTCGGTTTCAGCTTCTCTAATTCAACTTTGAATGGATCCATTTTTCTCATCAACAAATGAAATAAAGCTCTACACAACAATTTCTTTTGTATTGCATTCACACAGCCAACGTACGCTTTTCGACAAAAAAATAGCAGTCGTAAAAAAGATGTCTGAGCGAAAAAAGAAGCAGCACACCCATTTACGAGCAACAAGTGCAACGCGCAACAAAGATGGAACAAGAAGTATTAGACTATATACTACGGAAGAAAGACTGTTCCATTCTTTTTAAATGGAAACAGTGCGCAAACATGTTAAAATTATTACTTTTGGGGAAAATATATATTGGCAGGGTGGGAAAACGATAGATGTTACGACGGGGTTTTAACGGCGACTGAAAATAGCGCTGAATAGGCGGCTTACCTGAGACTGCAAGGCGAGAAAAACGAGAAAAATCACGGTCCATTGTTGCCCGCGTCCTTGATCTCTTATCATCCTCTTTTCGCAACTCTGAGAGCATGCACTCTCCGCTCGAAGTTGCCAGCTCTCCCTATCTCTCTCCATTTTCAATGGCAGATATTTTAACTGTGCGCAAGGAACGGTGTCCTCCTTCCCCTCCAAGTCAGCTTCCCTTAGGCTTCTGAAAAATGGATCATCTTGTCTGTCGCTGCATTACAAACAGATTTTGTAACTGACAGCTAAATATTTGCCGCCGGGAATGTCCACTGACCAACCTATAGCTCCCTTCTAACTGTGCACGGAGTCCACGGTGGGTCTCCGTGGGGAAAACTCCCCCCACTTCGATCTTTCCTTCCACCTGCTGCCGCTAAGCAGCTTTGAGAGTCCGACCTGCTGGCTCACTGACTTGATCTCTCATCCCATTTACCACTTCACCCTCACAACGAGACTGACTCTGTTTACCCTCGCATAACCCCAGGGTACGAGTCCTTTCACTCGTCTCGTCCAAGCACCTCCCAGGACCGCAGATCTTAAGGCCGGAGTGGAAGTAATCAAAACAGGGGCCACCACTCAGCTGTCTTCGCGTGTGCGTAACAGAGAGAGGAACAGTTCTTTAGGAGCGTCAGTGACAGCGGCGCGCTCCTTGCGCGAACATGCAACCAGAGGGTGTGTCCTCGCCGAGATCCGTCACTAGACCTTTTGCGATTTTAAAACGACCAGCCCATCAGTTCCTTTGGCACTGACAGCCACACTTCATGAACACTTTACGCCATTTCCTTCACCATTGTTTTGATCTTGACATAGCCTAGTTCAGTGTACGCTCACTGGTACGCACAAGAGAAAGGGCCAATGCGAGAACACAGCAGTTTCGCAGACTAAACGCAGATTCGCCGTGTGTGTTCTTTTTTCCCTTTCAAGAAGCATTGTTTAATGTTTATATTCTGTCTTAATTAAAATGTTCATGTGCCTCAATTAATTTTCAGTTGATGAGGCCTATGGCATACACTGTTGCCGGTGAACTCTTGCACTGAATTACTATCTAAATTCTTCGTACGAGTTAGGCTACTTTTCACGGATGTGTAATCCCATTGCTGTCGTGGAATAATAGGCCTGTATTCCTTCTCAAGCTTCAGTTAATCTCCGGTTGAGATCAAAGTGCCGCGGCACCAATTAAGGCCCTGTTAAAAGAGCGTACAAAAAACTGGCAGCGGCTCGTTACTACAGTTTCAATGGGCCAGCATAGTTATGAAACAGCTTGTTATCACCGCATCATAAAAGTTAGGGAGGAATGCTTTCAGTGATTCAATCATTAGGTCGTTGGGTGAAAACAAAGCAAAAAAGGAAAACTGGGCTATTCAGAGGTTCGGCTGCCAGAGTGGGTTTGTGAGGCCCCACTTGTTGCCACAGAGGGCACGGATGGTTGAGCATTTCGCAAGTTGGCGGGTGGGCGCTACTTTTGCTTCGAAATCTACGGCTGGTCCTGTTGTCGGCTGCCTAGTCCGATGAATTTGTGACTGTGAAGAGTATTCATCTACCCCATGCATCATATAAATGTCAGATGTCTGAATTTTCATACTACAAACTGTATGTAAGATTTTTGTATAAATATGAAATTCAATGGTTTTCAGTTAAACATAGCCATGTGATATAACCAAATCAAGTAGTTTAGTATTGGCCTGTGTCCGCATTTTTCTTTAAAGGTTTAAACTTGGAATATTAGGTCAGACCACCCTCCTCCCCCACACCCCCTTTTCACTGATGCATTCTGTGTATTAGACAACTACAGTGGGCCCACTTTATACTAGAATTTGAAATATAATGAGCCAATTTACTGCCATTCCCGCCCTCTTCCTTTCTCTTGGGATGGACTTGCTGCTGACGTCCCTAGCAACCGGTTGTTTCCCAGAGGGGTGACCCCAGGCCGAAACAGAGAACTCTTCAAGAGAGCAGTCTTGATTAGCATAGAGTGGCACTAACCCCGAACATGCACTGAATTTCAATGACCGCTTATTCCGAGTCAAATGCATCTAAGACTGACAATCACTTTGTGATTTAACGGTTAACCGCCCACCGGAGATAGGTCTGTGATCCATAAACCGAAGCATACCCACGTCTATTTTAACGCTTTAGAGTACAAGTGATTGTCGCCATCTAATGGACACTGTTTTAACGGCAGGTCTGCTCTTCAGAATCGTCCCACACACAATCTGCTTTTGAGTTGGATTTTTTCTTTACCCAACTGAAAGAGCACAGTGTGTGCTAATAGCATGTGACACAGACAGTCATACGCACACGCGCGTACACACACATACACTCGCTGCCTACGTCTCAGCAGTTAAGGTCAGTGTTTTCTCAAGGAAAAACAAGCCAGTGTGATGGGGTTTGGGAAACTGCAAAGGAATGCACATTTGTGCAGACAGCTGAACTGACCTGAGAAGAATAATCCAGGCAACTTTGTAAGTGTACCAGGGGTAAACCCTTATTTTCATGTGAATTTCCAAGTGACAGGTCTAATCAGTTTTGTGGACAACATCAAGACTAAAGAAAAGTCTAGTGGGAGATCAAGTCAAAACATTGTAGCAGAAAAGTCTTCATTTTCACCTCACTTCATTTATTTATTATGTATGTATGTATTTTTTTTTGTGGTCTACCATTAAATAGTCTTTTTTTTATTTATTTATTTGTTTGTTTGTTAATCTTTAAATTTTGTTTACTGGGTTTTTGATTATAATAACAACAAAAGATATACATATACAACTAGTTCACCAAAACAACACATCTGTACACTCACAAAACCCCACCTACCCATGCCCCATCTCTACACACCTTGGCTTTAACATTAAATTAAACAGACTAGCACATATAAGACACACTCACATTCACACATATACACGTACACATGGTTCTCCTTCCTGTGTCTCCCCTGCCTGGTCCCCGCTTCTGTTCTGACCTTTAATTATAAGGCTTCATATATATCATGCCATATTGTACTAAATTGTCCCCTTTTATTTCTGTCCTCAAACATTGTCTTTTCTATAGTTAAATAGTATTTCATCATTCCCTTCCATGTCTCCATGGATGGGGTCTGTACATCTTTCCAATACTTAAAAATACGTTTTTTTTTTATACACCAGTGAGGACTACAAAACCTGCCACCCAACAGGGTTCCTCAGATTGTCTGTCCTCTGCAAAATGCATCACATGAGTGTTAAATTAATCTCAGTTTTACAAATATTAGTCATCCACTTCTGAATTTCAAGCCAAACTTTTTTTTTTTTAATTTTTTTTTCATTTCCAGAAAGCATGTATGAGGGTGTCTTCATGAGAACCATATTTTATACACAAAACGGATAAGGAGTGTTCGAATGTATGTATTTTAACTTTAGTATAACATGCTCTTGTCATAAACTTATATTGTATGAGGTGTAGATTTTCTTTAATGGTAATTTTATTGGTTAGACGCAGACATTTTTTCCATTTTATATTTGTGTCTGTGATGTTAAGATCTTTATTCCAGTTACTGTATATTTTTTGCAGGGAGTAATTATCTACTTGTGCTCCTGTTAGATAATTGTATAGCCTACCTATCAGTTTCTTTTTTTCAGCATTCATAAATAACTTCTCAATAGATGTTGGTTCCCTATCATAGTAAACTCAAAATTCTGCAATAACCAGCTTTTTAATCATAAATAGCCAAATATTTCAGTATCTCACTCATTATTTAAGCCACTTATCCTGATTAGGGTCGCGGGGGGGTGCTGGAGCCTATCCCAGCGCTCATAGGGCGAAAGGCTGGGAAACACCCTGGACAGGTCACACAGACAAGCACACTCAGGCACACATTCATACACAGGGGCAATTTAGTGTCTCCAGTTCACCTAACCTGCATGTCTTTGGACTTTTGGAGGAAACCCATGCAGACACGGGGAGAACATGCAAACGCAGAAAGGATCCTGGCTTAATATGGTTTTAAGCTGATCAAATGACAAAATATTATTATGGGATACAATATCCGAAATGTTACTAATTCCACTTTTGATCCATGTGTTCCAGTTTAATTTTGAATTTTGGACAGTGATGGATGGATTGTTCCAAAGATAGGTATTCTTCGGTCCACTAATGCAAACCCCTAAGATGTTTTTAATTTTTTTCCATGCTCCTAAAGTGCTATTTATGACAAAATTAGAGGTTCTAATCTTACATTTTGTAACTATAGATAAAACAAGTTGCCCGGCCTAAGCTGGTAGTCCTCTAGACTTATCCACTGTTCCTTGTCTGACTCATTAAT
Organism: Chanos chanos; assembly: GCF_902362185.1. Lineage (NCBI taxonomy): Eukaryota > Metazoa > Chordata > Actinopteri > Gonorynchiformes > Chanidae > Chanos > Chanos chanos. The sequence goes on from NC_044496.1 coordinate 25,132,787, forward strand.
GATAAGGTTTATATAGAAGGCTTGTGATGAATAATAGTGCAGCTTAACATTTGGAAAATTAAGGCAACCTTCTCTTCTAGTGCTCTGAAGAAGTCAGTGAGACTTGTTTGACCAAATAAACAAAGTAAACAACCTATTAACAGCCTTAAAAAATGCTTTGGGGGACCACCAGTATTGTTTGAAAAGTAAACAGAAATTTAGGCAACCATATCATTTTGATCAGATTTATCCTACCAGATAGATTTATGGGTAAATCTGCCCATTTATCTAGGCTTATCTTAAGTTCATTAACCAAAGAAATGTAATTACCTTTATATAGTTTTGTTTTGTTGGATCTTATGTAGCAGCCAAGGTATTTAATCCTTTCTTTTTGCCATTTAAACCTGTTAAAACTCTCTGGAGTTCAGTTCAGTTCGATTTTCCCCACATTTATCTTATGACCTGATAGTTTAGAAAATTCCTCCATGATATCCAATAGCTGTGGGATAGACTTTTCAGTATTACTTACATATGATATAAGATAATCTGCATATAAACTCAATTTATAACACTCTTTTCCTATAAATATGCCACTTATCTCCTCTGACTGTCGTGTCCTCTGAGCTAAAGGTTCAATGGGCAGGGTGAACAGTGGTGGTGATAATGGGTATCCCTGCCTTGTACCTCTTGTTATCTGAATAGCCTCAGTCAGGATCGCATTAGAATTAATATATGCTTTTGGTGACTTATAAATTGTTTGAATAATTTTTATTATTTCTGTAGGAACATCATATTATTCTAAAACATTATATAAATAACCCCAGTCAAGACAATCAAATGCTTTCTCAGCATCCACCACCATTAATGTTAAGTCCATTTTTTTCCTTTTTAGCAAACTGTGTTATTGATATACATGTTCCGATATTTGTTTCCAAGTTTCTATTTGTATAAATCCTGTTTGGTTATAATGAATAAATAATGGTAATACTTTGGCTATTCTATTATTTAATACTTTTGTAATAATCTTATTGTCACTATTAATTAAACTTATGGGTCTAAAATCCAAAGGAGTATTACATTCACGGCCAGGTTTTAGTATCACATTTACAATGGTTTGACGCGTGACTCAGGGTCTTGCCAGGGGTCACGTGCCTGTTCTTTGAGTACCCGGAGACGATGGGCCTTCTCAGTGTCAGTTTCACTCGGTGTTAAACCCCATTCGGTCTCAAGTAATTTCACAAAAAACGGGATCATCTCAGCACAGTTGGAGAAATAAAATGTACCTTCATTTTATGAACATCATTGTAACAGTTATGTAGCCATTTTTGTGCAAGCTGATCAACATAAACATTTTGAATTAAGAATTCATAACTATATAATCATTTGTATTAAAGTAAATGTGTGAAGTTCTTCTTTTAAAAAATGAGATCTGTGAATGGAGGAAATGAAACGGTACTTTGAATACTTTGCGCAGAGAGTGCAGACGGTCAGACATTCAAAATTACATGGTGTGTGCCATCTTTGTGTTCTTTTTTAATTTAGGCAAGGAAGAGAGTGATAAATATTGGTGACAGATTCTGGTTATTTTAATCAAAATATGGGCACAACGGAAACCACGGTGTATGACAGAATAGTCTGGGAATTTGCAAGGCGTGACCAACAGGTGTACCCCAACCGAAAGAGGTTGAGACAATGCACACTCAGTGTCTGAAATTGATAAGAAATTACCATAAAGATTTTTGCTTTGTGAACATGGCTTCAGCCACTCCCCGGGACCGGCCCAGTTTGTTGTATGCTTCTTTGAGCTCTTACAATAAACTTATACTGCATCAGACTCTGAAAACTTTGATTGTCTCTTTTTTAAGCAGGTGAACAATGTGGCTGGGTTCTCGCCCATATCTCGCCCAGGCTGAGAATTCTCTTCCACAGTACCACTTTCCACTAATTCCGGCACATTCAGGGAGTTTGAAATTTTTTTCTCGCTGTCTAGTAAGTCGACGTATTCCATCGCTTGCTTAAAATTATTTTGCAACTCAGCAATTAAACTCTGCTAGGTGCCTAATTGGATTGCGTGGTCGTGTACATCTCCAGTGCGTACTTCAAGTTTATTATCAACTGAATCCGCTCTCTTAACTAGAGACGACCCAAGCATATTTGTCGACGTTTGTAATTCCAAGGGTTTATCAATTATGCATTGAGAATCATCGAACCTTGCGGCGTTGACCGGGTTTCCTTTTCGCGGGATCTTGTGTGCATACACCCACTTTTTTCTTAATCTGCAGCCGGTTTTAACTCTGAAAGTCATCTTTAATTCCCAGGTCCCACAGCAAGCTGAGTTATTTAATGATGCTTTTAATACAATTTACAGTTGGATCGTTTTCCCTACGAAACCAGGAGCTCTAACCTTTCACGCAGCGCATGCTCTTGTCCTTTGGCTACAAACTACTTCCACCAGACCTATCGACACTAAAGGTTTGTGGGGAAAAATGGCAGTTAACGGATGAGACAACCCTCTGATAACATTCACTGTAAACATTGTTTGCAGCTTTTTTCAACTAGGTATGGGGGGATTTTGTAGCGACCAAGGATGCATTCCTTACTGTAACATTTCTCGGATGGATAAATAAATAAATTCATTAATTAAAACCGTTAGCGATTTATATGAGGATTTCGCTGAAATAACAACAAAAAGACCAAAAAGAGCAATATAGTTACCAAAAAGTTAAAGTTAATAAAGTATATTTTGAGCTCTGACAAAGGTGTCACGGGGGCGAGTTTCAATTTGGTGAATAAAAACAAAAGGCTGATGTCACCGTCCTTCTCCTGTAACACTTGGGATATGCAGCAGACCTGCAGTGGATGATCTTCAGTCACAATTTGGAACACAAGCCCTTAAAAACTCAGAAATGTATACAAGCTCCATACGATTTGGAGTGGAAGTACAAACAATAGAACAGTTGTGATACGTTTGCTCTTCTGAGTTTGTGTTCTGAATGAGTTATCTCTAGTCTTCTTGGTTCACCCATTAAAAGGTATGTTGCAGTAGCAAAAGTGTGGGGAAAAAGGCAGGTCTGGGTCAACTTTGCTGCATCCTCAGCTCATGTAACTTTCCTGAGATGAAGGAAAACAGTCTTCACTGTGAATGTGGGATTTGCATCTCAGCTCAGGATTCACAACACCATCAAAGGTTCTCATGGCAAGTTTGATCTGTGTGTTCACACACCCTGATTTTTTCTTGAATTTTTTTTTCTTTTTGAGCTTGTGGAAATGTGGAGAATTTATGTTTTATACTGATTTAGTTGTTATTATTCATCCAATTCACAATCATAGAGTTATTCTTTTACATTGAATTTACAGCTTCAACATTACCTGGTGCTACAGATATGTATTGTAGTGCTGTGACCAACCTGCACAAGACATTTAGTGGCCACTCTGTAGAAAGTCAGAGGAATCGGCTCTTTCCCTGTAGTCTGCACTATGCCTGAGCAGACTTTAGTTATTCATTTTTTTAATCAAACAAGAACAAAGAAATCTTGTGTTGGCAGTAGGACTAGATGAGGTGGCACAGTCAAGAGTAAACTTGAATCTGTAGTTAGTATGATTGACATTGTGGACTGTAAATACTTTGGTTAGGCACCGACTGCTAAAATATAAGATTTGAGAACTGAAGAGATGATAATTCATTAAAGTAATGCTTCGAAATTCGCTCCATGTCGCTCTCAGCATTGCAGGTATCTGTCAAAAAAAAATTGGTAGAGATCTGAGACAGTAAAATAGATAATAACATCTAATTAACCAATTAATTAGCATCCAATTATCCTAGGGGTCATCAGTAGGAATACTGGGCAGTCAGTTAAGTTTGACGTATTACTTTATTAAGATCATTTGAGGATTTGACACAGAGAGATTTTTATGATCGTGTTACAAGGCTTATCACCTTTGCACCTAAAATGTAAGTTTGTAAACAGAATGGAGCAAAACACACAGATAGTTGTGAAAAAAGTGATGTAGTCAGGCCAGGCCATGGTGAATGGTCCTGGTGGCTGTCATACTGTGGGATGCTGTTATCCCGACACAGTGTTTGGCTCATTCAGCATTGCAGAGACCAGGAGAAATAAAGCCATCCTGAAAGCTAATATTCAGCTTGGTCGAACTTCGATGGGGAGTGGTCTCTTCCAGGATGACAATGGTCACATTGACAAGGCATAAGCATTCCCTGAGTGGTTTGATGACCATGAAAATAATGGAAGACAAGTACCTTGCCTGTCTGAGGCACCAGATCTTCTTTAAACTGAACATCTACGGGTGTTTATGCAGCCATGACTCTGACCCTTTTTTTCTGTCTCCACCAGCAAAACACAAAATGATGGAATTTCTTGTGAATGAATGATGTGACGAAATCCGTGCCAAGGTGTCCTGAAGCGATTGTGATGACCCAGTGCCCTGATAAGACACGACGTCGAAATCTTCTAGTGTTTCCTCTCTCCAGTCCTCTCTCTACAGCTGGACTATTCAGATTCAGTCATCACTTTCAAACAAACTTCAGTTTTGTACAATGCCAGCGTTTTCATGTATCTTGCTGTCTGTGTGAGATCCTCTTATAGTGACAGTGGCATACCTTAGTTGACTAGAATCATCACCTCTGAAAATCACTGATAAACTCCTAAAAAGAATCTACGTTGTTAACAAAGTGTGTGACATCCTTGTTTTTAGCCAGGCTTTTATAGTTGTGAGGCATCTGAATGCCTCAGAGCCATTGTTGAGCATAGGGTATGGCTCAGAAATGGTGATGTTAGAGGTAAACCATTTAACTCCGTTTGTACCGTAATGTCTAACTGGTGTAATATGGTGTCATCTGTACCGGCACAGATGATAAGAGTTATTGCTCAGTGTCACTGATTTTTGGAGCTGGTCATTCAACGTTGGACAGCTTTGCCCAGGGAATAAACAACAATGGAATCCTTTATTTCGCTCCAGTTTATTGTGACATTAAGGTTGCTTTTAATAGTCTCTGATGACAAACTTAATAGGAGCCATTAGAAAACAAAATATGGGAGGCCTATTAATACTTGATTAAAATCAGTCCCCGAATGAAAAGATTCCCCAGATGGAGTTTTACCCCACAACACCCGAGAAATGTTTCTAAATGGGTCCATCTGGCTCCGGTACACTATGCCAAAACAAACTGAATGAGATTATTCAGTTTTGAGATGGAGCTCCACACTGTTATGTATCAATCATATCCAGAATTTCAATGGAAACATGTAATGTGATAAAAGGAACCACATAAGCTTAAGACAGAAATGAAGCTGCCTGAAAAGACAGAGCTGCAAATCACTTGATTTTCCCAAAGTAAAACAGTACCATACTCCCAAAGCTCTTTTGCTCAATACAGACCACTGTTGTCCCTGATGTGGTCAGTGTGTGGCTTACTCCAAGGCTGTCTAGATCAATGGTATTCAACAAATGATTGTGTCCTGTCTTTGACCAGTCAAGCAAACACGGCCCCACTTTAAAAACACATTCAAGGACATCCAGGCTGTTTTCCAGCCTTTATACTTTCATGTTTCAAATGCCTAATATCAAGCTCAGAACGACCACTGCTGCCAACAAATGCAATTCCAGTCCTGAGTATGAAAGTTAAACACGGGTCCAGGTGAGGTTTCTGGATGCTTGCTGACCTCAGGATTTGTCATGCAGGTGTGGACAAAAGAGTCACCTGAAATGTTCTACTTCAGTGGTTCGGTCACTTGAATGTATTATTCACCCACTCACTTATTTGCGCGTATAGAACACACATTTGAAAAAAAAAAAAGGTTGAGCACAAAGACAAAAAGGAAAACAATCCTCAGTGAACTGGTGAACTGAGCTTTGGGCTTTCTGGCCCAGAACCTGAATTACACCAGCCAATTCAATCATTAAAAAAAAAAAAGAAAACGGGGAAGCCAGTGCCTTTGGGGAGACAAACATAACAGACTTCAACTGAATTAGAAAACTTATTTAGAAGTTGAATCTCAACAGGCAGAATGGGGCAGAGAGAGGGGAGTGAGTGATGTGGCTCTGCTCCAACTGATAAGGCCATCCAAGGACATCTAGCCCCAGACACTCGAAATAACATCAGACTTGTCTTCAAAACACTTTCCTGTATCACCAGGGGGGTGTTCCAGAAAGAGGGTTAAGTGAAAACTCGGAGTCGGTTAACTCAGAACAAGTAGTAAACCTCCTGATAGAAGAACCCTATGGCTTTGTTTTGCCAGGAGAATGAAGCCATTGGGCTCTTCTATTAGGAGGTTTACTTCTTGTTCTGAGTTGACCGACTCCGAGTTTTCACTAAACCTGCTTTCTGGAATACCCCCCAGTTCATTCAGGATATTATTGATACGATTACCAGGCTGAAAGGACCGTAGGTCAAAATAACATATTTCATACATTCCCTTTAAACTCTACATTGCAACAACTGTACATGGCTTCAATCAATTTCACAGGTAGTAGGTTCTAAACTATTGCGCAGGGGAAAAAAAAAAAAAATCAATCTCATGCTATTTGTTAGTGAAAAGCACCAAATGTAGTAGTATCAACACCTGCTCTTACAACACTAAAGCATCAGACAGATTACAGATGGCTTGTGTTTAAGATTGTGTTTTAGTGCCTTCCCTGTTGTGACATCAAATTAATTCTCTCTGGCACTTAAGGGGAAAAGAATCAGTCACAGGCAGAGTAGAAATAGAAACTGTTTAATTAAAATATAAAAGCTCCAGGTACAATGTCTGGGAGTCCAGACCCTGGGTGCAATGCTTTTAACAATCAACTTAAAATATAAAAAAGAAAAAAAACTGTACTTACAAGTTACTCAAGTTGTTCTCCTCAGAGTGGTTGACGTTAACCTCTAAACTTCACAAACTAAAATTCCTCGCTGTATCTCACAAGAAACCAAAGAGTGTTCCTTACCTTTGGCTGTGATTATACAAACACACACTCATACGGCCATGACTGCAAACACTGCACTGTCATACCTGAGGCTATTCCAAGGATGCCTTCAAATGACTGCACTTCATTTAGCTCTCAACACCTCAGCTCACAGATGAGTCAATACACTGGGTGCCATCTATAAGACATGTTCACAACAGTTTCAGCAAACAGAGTGTTTTAGATTTTTAGAACCGGTCTGGTAAGGATCAAGTCTTTTGTGTGTTGCATTCTGAGGGGCAGATGTGTGTGTGTGTTTGCATGAGGGAAAAAAAAAGAAAAAAGAGGAAGACTATTTCTTGGCGAAGGAGATCTTCATAGCATTGTTCTGAGTGATCTTGAAACCCTGCAGTGCTTCCCGCGCTGCACCTGCCTGCACCTCATTATCAAACTCCACGAAGGCGATGTCGTGCCGACCAGGGACAAGACGTACCTCTTTGAACCCTGGGAACCTGTAGAAAAAAAGAGAAAGAGATAAGGTACAGAACAAATATGAACTTAGAGAGACAGAAAATACAATAAAGACAAAGGAGGACAAAACAGAAGGGGCAAAAACAAAAACTAACTGATTGAAAAGCATGGACAGCATAAGTTCGTTGGTCTCCTCTGGCAGGTTGGTGAGAAACAGGATATGGTTTGGTGGGTTCTCTGAAACCTGAAGTTAAAGAGAAAGAATTAGCAATCGGAACGATATCTGCTTAACTCAACGCATATGGAAAAGTCTAGTAAGACTATTCCTAGCACCTGCTGTGCATGCGGCATTTGCCCTGGCATCTGTCCTGGCATCATCTGTCCAGGTGGCATAGCACCTGGAGGCATCTGTCCTGGAGCCATGCCGGGAGGTGGCATCATGCCAGGAGGCGGCATATAAGGTGGCTGTCCTGGCATGGGCATCATACGAGGAGCCTGACTCATGGGTGGCATGCCCTTAAATAGAGAAAAGGACACTCAATACAGAGAACCAAATCACTGTCCTTGTACTGGCTTAAAAGACAGAAAACATAGTCTAAACATTCTAGCTAACCCCAAAGTGTGTGACCAGACTCCATTCAGGCTAGTAATGTCATAACGCCTTCCTTTTTTCCCCCCATTCAGGTATCAATGGGATAATGACAACGTAAAATGATCAAATTATAGACATCAGACATTTTTAAAAGACACTGCACAGCAATGATCCTCTACACAATAAAAGTATGCCATGTCTTCAGTCTGTGGTCTGTGTGTAACATGCTCTATGAAGATAATACTGAAACAGAAGAAGACTGAAACGTAAGATTTCATCCAAAGCTCACCGGCATGGCAGCTGGTACCCCTGGGCCCATTGCCGGGGCAGCCGCAGCCACGCCCTTCTTCCCTGCACCAGCCTCAGGGCCCTTGGTCTTCTTTTTCTCCTTCTTACGGTCACGCTCTACATAAGTACCCTTCATTTTGGCAATTATGTCCGAGTCTGTTTTCGCATACTGAATACGCTGTTTGGAGAGAGAAATGTGGAGTTGTTACAAGCTAAACATGCAGTCAGAACTTTTCCCACGTATGTGTGGATTAAATACATATTTCACTCTACAAGCTGCAGTTGAATCACCACTGACACTGAGGTCATATAAGAATGGTAACACATGGAGTTGAGCATAAGGCATACCATTGGTTTGTCATAAAAAGGGAATCCCTGCATGGAGCGCAGAGCATTGGACGCACTGTTGACCTCTTTGAAAATCACGAAGGCTTGTCCCCTCATCTTGACGATGCGAGAGACTAAGATATCTAGAATCTGCCCAAACTGGGAGAATATGGCATATAGAGACTTCTTCAGTTCTGTAAATAGAGATGAAACAAACGGGGCAATTATTTTCGAGGTGCACATTGCTTAAACACATCACACTCACATATGCATTGTGGGATGAAAAGAACAGATATAGCTTGTTAAAGAACGGCGTCTCCACATCCTTCATGAATTTTTCTTGACGTACCATCTTTCTTAATCTTCTCGTTCAGGTTGTTGATGTAGATGGTATGATTGAGGCGCAGTTCGGGAGCTGCCATAGCCTAAAGTAGGAAACAAAAGAGTTTAAGTTCTTCAATGAATCTGATGGTTCAAAAAATGGTGCCAGCGTATTTGTTAACTTGCTAGCAAGGCTCAACCATGTGTAACAAAAAGAGTCAAATGTAGTAGTCTGCAACCTGACAAAAGAATCTTTGCACTGCACTTAATACTTTACCTGCAGACTGTTAAAAACAACGTTTTAACCATTTTAAACGAAGTTACCCTACAGTTATGACCTGTTAGCAGAGGCTAGCATTGCTGGTTGTACACAAAATGGAAAGCTTACAAGAGAGTATGCTAGAGAGAAGAAAACCGATAAAAATAAAAACATGCAGCCTCTATGAAATACTTTTGTAAAGATAACGCACTTTCAGACTGAATATTTCTAAAATAAAAATACAGACAGAGACAAACTTACGTTTACTTACAACGTTTCCGATACGCGTTTCAGTGAGCTGAATGAACACACGGTGTTCACAAGGAAGTAATTTATCCCGCAATTCACCAACAATGCCTCATACTATACGGTGATTTCATTGGTTCCGGCCTCCGCAGAACTCATATGATTGGTTATGTGATATGCACGTCCCAGGATTTACATCACGTTTTATTGGACACATTGAAGGGGCCCTTCAGCAATCTGTTACCTCATTGGTTTTACTGTTGCGGTGGTAAATTTACGCTCCTCACATAGTTGGGGTTTCCGCTTGTGACAGCAGCAACATTGCAAGACAAATCACATATGATGTGATCTCTATATAGTTGTGATCTTAAATGAACATAGTGCAGGCAGTTAAATGTTATGAGGGAAATGCATTAAGACGTGGACAGACTGTCTCCCACGAGCGATTGTCCATAACCTTATATGGAATTGTCTTGTAGAGTTAGCTCTGTGCTCGCTAATTCTACGGCCTCGCTTTCGAATTAAGCTGTAATGGCAGCGTGCCTTCCTACTTTTTGGTGGACTAGATTCTGAGATGAGTTTATGTAAGTTTACTGTTGGTTTCATGCACTGTTCCATGGGTTAAATGGACATTACATGGACGTTTTGCTGCACCTGAGCTTGTTGGATTGTCTGAGTGGCCATATCTACTAAATAACAGAAACTTCACCAAATGCATGTTATGCCACTTTGCTCTGTCATAGTCCTCGGTTGTCCACGAGAATGTGTTTTGCTCTTCATAACAATATTCCTTAAACCTAATCTTAGCCGCACACGTAAATTAACGACCATTCGTGTTAGTTTATTTCGTTGTCTTACGCTCGCGGACTTGTTATTTTTGTGCATAAGGAATGTAACTGTATGAATTCCTCGCGTGACAGGCAGATATAAGGCATGGCAATGGAGCATCCTATGGTTGCACCACCTCCTCCACCACCCGCACCCCCTCCACCACAGCCCTCAGCAGTGCCCCATAAGAAGAAACTTTATCAGGCAATTGCTGAGGGAAAGGCTGCTGTGGAGGGGGATCATGAGGAGGCCCGGATCCTTCTCGCGCAAAGAGAGAGGAGGTGAGTGTTTGCGAGACAGGAAAGGAGGGAGGGGATGGGGATGGGGGGCTGTCGTCAGACTTTAGCATGTGCATCTAAAGGCACTACACTTCCTGGAGTGCAAGAGTGTACTTAATCTAGATTTATAATATAAAATAATTGGACAGATATCTCGAGCCATAAGTCTGAATGCTTAAAGAGCTGAGATGTATTCCCTTTGGACAGTCTTTGGCTTAAGTCAAACTGAGAAATCCTGTTTCATGGAATACCTCTGGACTATGAAGGCTGCCGAGGGGCAGATCTAAAACTGTGTTGGAGCTTTTTGTTTGCACATTTGTCACTTTTCTTTGCTAACACTTACACAGTTTCAGAAAGGACCTGCAGTGGTTGCTGTTTAATAAGTATGTGCCTTCCCTGATACAAAACGGTCCACAGTAAGTCCATACCCCTAACTCTGTTAATCTATTTAAAATATATTCTGCTATGCATTTGCAGTCCTTTCAAATGGTTGCACTCTTTTTCTTTTATAGAAAATGTGTCAGTTACTTAGAAAAATCCCAGTCTCCAATTTTTCAGTGAGCATCAGTAACCTGTAATCACGTCTGACCTGTCTGACACTGGTTTTATGACCTAAGATGTGGACTGGTGGCCTTGTGGATGGCAACCCACCTTTTACATCCTGCCAAGCGTGTTTCTATGGAGACGGTGGTACAGACAGCTCTGGACAGGGGCTACACTGCACAGGGAGAGATGTTCTCAGGTGACTAATTCTTAGACTCTACTGATAGCCCTCAGTGACCAGAATATATTTTTACATATAATGACATGTAATACAAAGGAATGTGTGTTGTAGCAGTGCGTTTGAGTTAAAGGATCGTTTGTGTGTCAGCTCATAGAGAATAAAAGGTCACAAAGGTACAAAAATGAGAACAAACTGAGATGCACAAAAAAAAAGGAAAGGAAAAAAAAGCTAACGTTTGTCACTGTGTCTTTGAGTCAGCGCAGGACATGGCTGTACTTGCGGAGGAAGTGTGTGGGTGCAAAGCAGTGAGGTTGTCAGGGGGCATTGAAGGACACAACACTGTCTTCATTATGAAACACCTCACAACGGGCCAGCCTGTTCTTATACCGTATCCTTTCCTCACATGTCTTTCTTATGCACACTGTATATTGTTTCAAATAATTAAATAAATGCCATATATTTCATGCACCTAAAAAAGAAAACAACAATACAGTTACATTTCTGTACTCCTGTCAATGCAGTTGTGTTTCTTTGACTGGTATGGCACAGATACGACGAGGACTTCAATCATGCGCCATGCCAGCGGAATGGACACAAAGCTCACTGGGCTGTGGCTTCAGGTCAGAGAGGACAAGCTTGTAATACATTAACACATTCTTGCATTTACACTTTAAACATCTTAACTATAGATCATCACAAAACAATGCCACAATCAAATGAAAATATTCTCTTAATTTCTCTGACATGTTGTATTGTACCTTAAAAGGTATTTCTTTAAATGTGTGACCCTAGTGTCTGCTTGTATCTGGTTTCTCAGGTGTTTTGCTTGGACTGGCACCAGGCAGTGTGGACACTGAGCAGCTCCATCCAGATTCTGCCCTGCCCTGGTTGAATTTCCTTGCAGATGGAGCTCCCTGTTCTTGGCCCGTGGGCGCTGTGCAGGAGGTGTACATCTTGGCCAAACAGGGCAAGAGCCTTCGTTACCAGCTGTGGAAACTGGACGCAGTGAGCCAGAGTAATGCTCAGCTCCGGGAGATGGCCCCACTGAGGGCTGGTGATGGGACCCACTACGTGCTACCTGAGGGTGGGGTGGGCAAGGGTCTGGCAGGTCAAGTGGTGCTGCTCCACACCAACACACAGGCACAATGAAAAGGGCTGTGTTACTGAGCAAGAGTCTGTACTGAATATAGGATGACCGGTTGTTGTTACAGTAGATGCCAGTAGCTTACTGATGCAACTGATAGATGTTTAGTGTTTTCAAATTGTAGTTCAACAAGATATCCTCCAGGTGTCGCTGCTGCTGGGCTTTGGTAATGCCCATGGACACTCAGGGCAGTGAGATAATGTTTAAGGCTGTGGTATTGAGTGTGAAACAACTACAGCTTTAAGTCTTTTCCTGAAAACAGTACCTTGTTTACTGCTCTTTCTTGACATACTAACTAAAGACTGAATGCAGAGCAATGGCAGAGGTAACCTAATAATTATGTGTGGTAATGGTTAAAGTTATTACAGTACCCATTGTTGAGATGTGACGAGGACAAAAATCAGCTCTCTTAAATAGCACAGAGTCAAATGTTTTGTGTCCTGCTGGAAAACGATTTGCCATGAGAGAGCATCACGTTCTATAACACACTATCTGCCAGGATGTTACTGCACTTAACCAAAATTGTCTTGGGAACTTGAAGTGGTTACTTTGATGAGACAGTTCAAGTCTCTTCAATTTCAGTTTGAATAAAAACAAGTTTTATGCTTTCAGTAGTTACTTGTGTGGAGGTGGACTGTGTACACTGAATATAATTTCTAAAATAACAAAGTAATTCTAAGCTCTGTTGTTTTTGCAGTAGTAAATTTCATTTCTAATTTAAACTTTAAGTAAATTTTTGGGTGAAGTATAATATACAGCTATGCAGGTATGGCACATAGAGGACCCAGTCAGGTTTAGAACAGTGTCAAGAAAGATCCATCTTTTAAATGCAATCTATGGTTAAAATGCAGTGCCTCTCAGTAAACTTTCAGAGGTATTGACCACAATATGTCGTCATGCAAAGCAGGACATAACGTTATCACTCTAAGTATATTTAAATGATAACATTACATCACTCATCACATCTGATCTTCAAATCACAAGTCAGCTAGTGTTTTTCAGTTTCAGCTGACGACACTAAGCTGTGGTCACAGACAGGCAAGCACTGCTTGTGTCAGAATTAAGACAGAATCCATCTGAACTGGAACAAATTACACAACAGCTCTTCACATTGGCAACACATCCTTTATCCTTTAGTAAGAGCCTTTCAGTCAAGTCAGAATGACAAAAACCAAGAAGAAACAGCTTTCTCTCCCTTCGGCCTTTGTAAACAGCAAGCATTAAAGTGTCGGACTCACGAGACCATGACGGGTACTGGTGGGCATAACTAAATGAGTGGCTCTTTGATCCATGTTCCTGTGTGATAGTGTTAACCTTGGCCTCCTAATGAATCAGACATCTTGGCCAAGCACAATCCGTTAAGTCATGTGAGGTCTTTGCATTGCTAGATGAGTAAGCTCTTGTTGTCCATTGGCACGGCAATGTTTATGACTGCTTTTTGAACCACTGATTAGAGCTACCAGGAAAAGTTAAAAGAGTGTGTGTTGTTTTTACACCTCTCTCGTGACTGTTGATGGGAGAAGAGAACCAAAACAACAGCTTCAAGAGTTCAATGATTGCACCATGTAATGCTGTAAAAACTCAAGTTCTCAGAAAACATCCTTGCAAATGAACTGACTTTACAGAAACAGGCTCAAGAGGAAAACCACACACATGCGGACAGTTATCAGAGAAGCAAATGAAGCTGCTATTATGACGTCATAAAAAAGAAAAGAAAGACAGAGAACGGTGGAAAGCCCAAACTTTCCAGTTTATTGCATTGGAATTCACAAGAGAAAATAGCTGGGAACACACATGAATAATGTGGCCCAGTTCCAGCATGTCCCTGTTTAAACAACAATCTTCTCTCAGAGTACAGTGCATTGGTTAAGGCCACCAAAACTAAGAATTTTCAGCAAAAACATCACTGCAATAGCTTAAATTCCCCTGCCCACAGAAATCAAGCCACAGGAAAAATTCATACTGTAGATCAGCTACAAGTAAGACGTCCATGATACCTGACACATAATACTTAATGTAAACAAAGCTTTGCTCCTCTGGAGGAGTTTGTTCCTTCATGCTTTGGAAAATTTTCTGTATGAGAAGCGAGTACAAATGTGTGAAACTGATAATGGAATGAGGAAAGTTGGAATGTCGTCATGTGAACTAACATCACCACGTATCAAACTGCTCAAGTATTTTTTTTTTTAAAGATTTAAAATTGTACTGTGGTTCAACTCATCTATTAGCAGATATTTTGGGACTGGATGTTTATGATCTTAAATACAACAGGAGGTGCAGTGGAGCAGTTAGGTTATCATCATATTTTGATAAACTCCCCTTATCAAAAAAAAAACCCCATAAGTTAAAAAAAAAACATAACGAAAATGTGATTACTTTAAAATTTCCCCACATATCAAAAAGCAAGAATATTGCAGATTCCAGTTTCATTGCTTTTCTTTTGTCAGGATGATAACGAGAGATAATTCAAAGCACTTGTGTAAAAAAGAAAATCCCTCAGGGACACTTGACAGAAGTCATAAAACATATCCAGCCACAGAGGAGTCACACAAAGTGAAAAGAGCCCACTCATGGACACTGAACCACTAAGGCCTGGCTAAACCTAGCTGGCTTTCCCATTAGATACAGTTTCTAGCCTGAAGAAATTCAGCACGATTGGACAGAAAATGAACCCACAGTCCCACAAGAAAACTACGGCAGAAACGTACTACATGTTCTCTCTCTAAACCGTTTCTGAAATCCAGTCCAAAGCATATGGAGACCAATAGTTGTACAGTGGCCTGTCAAAAATGGATGTTTCAGCTATCTGACTGACAGATAGCTGACGGCTTTACTCCGTACATAACACTCAGTCTGTTTTATTTGGAGCCGTCTGCTGAATAATCAATAAACCTTCACTAGGAATGCGTGCAGGGACTGTACTGAACATGTCTGACAATCAGCGGATCAACAGGGGCTGACTGACTCTGTAAAACGATTTCAATTCATTTCGACTTCTTGTATTCCCTTCTAATACTAACAGTTAATCAGGGAGCATATGCATTCACAGAAAAAAAACACCCTGCACAACAGTGTGAAATTAGAGAAGCTATTTACCACCCTACATAACAGTGTGAAGTTAGAGAAGCTATTTCAGGGGCCAGGTTACAATTCTGCAGATGACTAAAATATAGATAACTTGAAAGCTAGCGATTTTATCATCTGTGTGATTTCCCTGCAGTTGTAACTGAAGGCAAGTTTTAAGAATTTGTTTGCACATGCCTCACAATTTACATCTCAATCTTGGCAACCACTGAAGTACTGCGTTGTAATATACTGGATGGGTGTTTTGAAAGTGTAAAACAATACAAAGGGGGGAAAAAAAACCCCAACAGAAATATTCCCCCTCTAGTCGTACAAAAACAGTTCATGGTACATAGAAGAGCTGTGTGTCACAGCATTTCAGATTAAATAAAGATATATCAGCGACAAAAAAAAAAGGAAATGGAAAATATTCAACCAATAATTTCCAGTGTGCTAGTGTTAAAAATCTTCGTTAAAAAAAGTTATACATGCATAACCAAAAGACTGATAGTCCATATCAAAATAAAATTTTGTCCTTCTGAAGGCACCTCAAGATTTCAGCACACTGCGCTAAAAGTGAGTGAGTGTGTTGTCAATGTCTTTAAACAATACCGCCAACATTTTTCACATCGCTCTCCAAAAGACGGTTGTCCACAGACCCACCTGATGGGAGTACATCTTCATGTTTGTCTATAGGAGAGTGTGTGTGTGTGTGTGTGTGTGTGTGAGAGACAGAAAGGGAAAGGTGAGAAACCGAAAAAGTGTTGGATGAGTGGTTGCAATTCGAGTCTCTCTCTCTTTGTCATTCTTTCTCTGTCTTTTTCTTCCTCTACCATATCGCTGTCGTTCTCTTCATCGATCACTCTCCCTCTTTCTCCATCCTCTCTTTAATTCACAACACAAAACACTTGCATCATCTCTGTTCTTTCTCTCTTTCTCTCTCTGTGCCAGGCCAGTCGCTTCACCCATTCAGAGACTGCTCCTCTCTGCAGTGAGGCTGCTGTAGTGAGACCGTCTCAGGGTTAAGGGGCAGTGGCAGGTAGCATGGAGCTGAAGATGAGGATCAGGTTGTCCAGGCCCCACAGGTAACCATCCTCCCGGTTGCCCTCTACCCAGGGTGTGCGGTGGTCCAGTGTGAGGGGAGGTTGAACGGGCACAGTCTTGCCGAAGTCAATCATCCAAACGCGAGCGCGTCCTGTGCAGTCATGCACAAAGAGCAGGGAGCTGCCCACCACCTGCAGAACATAGTTTGATAACATATTACTAACAATCTTATTCTTTTCATTTCAGTTGCCACACACATGGCTGCCATGATTAGATTAATTGAGAGAAAGTGATGCGTATCCTATGTGTAAAGGCTGCTTCATGATGACATAAGGGAAAAAAACAAAAAACCAAAACAAAATAAAAACTCTAAAAACATCTAGTTGATATCCTTGATGTCACCAGAGCAACGTGAATTAAAAAGCTGTCTTAAAGTAGAGCATCCTTTATCTGTCCAATGGTTTATAGGTTATAGGTAATATAGGTTATAGGAAGCAGTGTATTTACCTCATGGCTCCTGAAGAACTCTGAATGTTCTAGCACACCACGCAGTTCCTGCAGTTTTTGCAGGTAACTCTTCTACCATGAGGAGAGATGAGGGAAAGAATCAAAGCCATGAACATGAGGAGGACCTACAAACATCTGCCTTGAACATGACGAGGACCTACAAACATCTGCCTTGACTTCCCTCAAAGTGTGTTTTACACTCTGTCTATTTTTATCACCATGAGGTGGTCCTAATTAACTTGCCGTACTACGGAGGCTGGTCTCTTTTTATAGTAGCGTACAGAAGCAGTTGATATTTGCTGTTTTGAACATCTGAGTTAGCTGTTGGTCTCAGTTTCAACACCATCATTATGAAACTGTATTTTCTGTGGCCTTTTGACAAAAAATTCCCAATAAAAATTCATAACTGTGGATGGCATCATTGGCACAAGGCTTGGCTCCATTAAGTATCTCATTGAACTCTGGGTCCCATAACACATACCAAGATCTGGACGTTTCCATCCACAAAGTCTTCCAGGGCTTTCATCACCTGTTCCTTATGCTTCGTTTTCTTAAAGTTGGTATTACACGTTCCATCTGCTTTCTAAACAGAATGAGAAGAAGAAGGGTGTAAAATTATATGTTTTTTTCCCCCTTTCTTCAGAAACAAAGTGTTAGCAGTCAAATCATCTGCAAACAATGGTTCTATCTCTGATTATGTGTCCACAAGCTTCATTTACAAGACCATTCATTTTAATATCTACCTATTTGCATGTCTATTGAAAGTATACAGGATATTGCATAAATACATTGCTTTGTATTTGATAGCCCATTGAGAAAGACGAACACACCGGTGACACATGCACTTGGAGGGCAGGATTGGATTTCAGTTTGTTAAATTTTAAATTACGCAATAAGACGATGACATTTTTCATTCGAAACAGAAGATCTTAAATATATTCTGATTCTCAAACAAGCAAGACCAGCTCTCTGGTGGTTGCTAGGATTACTGCAAGTCATGCTCTCAATGTGTGTTGCCCACCTTGATGCCCTCGATTCGGAAGCCGAGTGTGGCGGTGGAGCTGAGGGTTTCTCTCCACTGCATGTAGCGTGGTTTCAGCACCGCCTGCTGCGCCCGCTCCTCTGGTGTGGGCGCACTTGGGTCAACTGCCACCATCTTCTCATACATGTCTTTGCGAAGCTTTGGCCGCTCTCGCGCCTTCACTAACTCCTCTTCCAAATAGGTCCTGATGGGGAATTACAGACAGGGATAGTGAAAATGCAAATTATCATGGCAGTTTGACCATGTTGGTCAGAGCCTCTCTGCTGACGGAAGTTTGAGCCAATATTTCCTATTTCCTAAAAAGCATTCAAACCCAACACTTACGTAATCAACAAATTATAAAGCCCATAATTAGTTCAAATGGATTATAATGAGTGGGTGGAAGTAAAATGTGTTATTTTGTTAAGCAGAGACATGCGACAGAGAGTCTTTCTCAGACAAGGAAAGATTTTACAATATGGATAAACTTTTCCCAATGGTCTTTAGACAATAAATGCACTTATTTAGTTTCTTAATGTTATGGTGAATACTAAACAATAAGCTCACCTGCTGCCCATCTTACAGTCCATGATGGAGGGCGAGTCAAAGTCAGCCAGCAGGTCGTCCATCAGGTTATAGTCCTGATTGTCACGTTGGACGATGCCATAGTAACCAGGTACGAAGGGCCGGAGGGAATCATGCATCAGCTTCTGCAGACAGAGCTGCTCACACTCGCAGTACTTCTTCAAAAGCTTTCCATTCTCCCCCGCCTGGAAACTACCTATACATACACACATACAAGGCAAAGAGGAAGGACAGGTTTTTTACTTAAATTACAACAACAACGAAATATTAACCAGAATGTAATGCAGCAATGATCTATTTTTATCTCCGTTCAGATAAAAGGCTAACTGGTGGCCACAGTACAATTCCATGGAAACAAAAACAGAGGGAAAAACTGGAGATTACAGAAAGATAAACAGGGATCAAAGAGTGGAGGGGGGCAAAGAGAATGAGAGAGTTAGTTTATGAGGGGTTGAAACAGATACCACAAAAATGGACTTGAAACTTTAGATAGGTGATAACATTCAATAAGGAAGTAGGAACCTAATTCCCACTTACATATAGCTATTTAACAGACTACCACAGAGAGAGAGAGAGAGAGAGAGAGAGAGAGAGAGAGAGAGAGATGACAAAACTGAAACATAATCTGACCTGCATGTCCAGCAAGCTGCACCCATGGATAACGCTTCTTAAAGGACACCACAAATGGTGAGTAATGCACCATGGATTTCAGCTTTTTCCACGACTTGGTCTGTACACACACACACACACACACAGAGAGGAAGAGAGAGAGAGAGATGATAAATATTTGATAAAAACAATATTCATACACACACACGGAAGCATGAACCTGCTGTAACACAAAAATTTGGTGTAGATATTACTTCAGATGCAATTTCTTTGTCACGTCTGCCCCATTTACTGTGCGACATCAGTAAGGTGGAAAATTGTCTCTTGGAAGGACGTAGATTGGTCTACTAATGTGAAGTCCATCACTTCTAATTCTCTGATAAAATATTTATCAGATAGGCCAAGTCACTGTACACAACACATAGGCAGTCTTCTTTCCCAGGCCCTGGAAAAGTCAAGAGCACGCACACAGGGAAAGACTTTATCTGCCACACACAAGCACAGCGCGAGGTCACATCGAAGGGCGTGACGCACACAGTAAGCAGTGGTATTGATTATAAGCAAATCATTGATTAAGAACAGTGAACGAGTGTGGGAAATGACGTGAGGTAAAGATACTGATATACTGAGGAAAGTCTGTGTGTGTACGCATTCTTGTGTGTCCAGGTTCATGCCCCCAGCAAGAGACCTTCAGGTAAACATCATGTTCTTATGCCTGGATTGAAACGCACTAGCATTTGCCACAGATTAAGACCGAAAAAAAACCAAAAAAAAAAAACAGAAGTGAGTGTGCAACAAGTCAAATCTCTTAATCAGCTTAATCTCTATGCTCCACTGTTCAGACAGACAGCTACCTCCAACTGTCTTTCTCTCTCATTGACACACTGACTGGGTGTTCTTTACTGCATTTGTCAATTATACGGTCAGATGCATTTCTATAATACACATACACACTCATAATCGCAGACTTTCCAACTGTCCATCCTTACAGCAGGAAGGCACTCCATCTCTCTCTCACTCTCCAACACACACAAATTCAGTGAAGAGTCAAACTAATCAACAAACATACACACTGTTGGCTGCCCCACAGCAATTTGCAATCCACTCCGCACACCCCAACACCTTGCACAATGTAGCTCTGCCCTGAACGCACAGACATGCACGAAACCATGCGAAACACACCCACGTAATCCACCTATACAGGTTCACTCCACCATCTCCCACACATCTGAAGTTTTCCTTGCGTCCTCCTTACTATAATGCTTGGTTTACTTACACACTTACACACACACACACACACACACACACACACACACGGCAGTAGATGCAAAGCTGATCTGTTGGCTCTGAGAGAGAGACAGTTTGCACAAGGACAAAACGGAAACGCTCAGAGAGGTTTCCAGTAGTGTGGCAAACTGCTTAACGCCTAATGCAATTTAGACATTTAAAAACAAGGATCTTGAGCTGGGCTCTGATCCTGCACATTATTACAGATAAATAGCAGACTACAAATAAAAACAAGCTAGAGATATGAACAGCACATTTCCTCACTTCTCTAAATTGTTAAAACAGAAAGAAGAGACTAAAGGGTATCTACTGGTTTAAGGTTAATTATGTTTGCTTATGTTGAAATCTGTCAGTGTGCATTTGTATCTGTTGTGAGAGAACCAGAGAGCAACAGAGATGAATACAGAAAGGTGGAGAGATCACACACCTCCAACACACGTTCTTTTCTCAGTTCTTCATTACCATCTTTCTCCTAATGTTTCCTCTCTAGTCACCTTTCAGTCCTTCCATCCTCTCTCTAGGCCCCTGACTGGCAGACTTCTCTCAGCACTTAGCTGTAAATCTGAGACCCCCCCCCCCCCCCCCCCCCCCCCCCCACCAACTGACACCCTGGTCAAAAGGGCCAGATGACACCTCAGTCACGCCTAAAAACCTCTCCCCACCTCCTTTTGTGTCCAACTTTCTCTCTTAACACTCTCTCTCTCTATTCACAGTGGTGTCACATTCTCTTTCTCCTCTGCACTGGGTCTTGTTATAGGCCTCTTTTTTCCTTCTCTACTTTGTTAAGATGCACTGAACACTGTGATATAGCCTCACTTCAAGCATTATGCACTCTATTGGTTTGGCTGCCACGCCACCCTGGTTCATAGTTGAGAAATTCTGTCTCATCTCCCCACACCGGGACAGACTCCTCAACAGGCTTCGTTTTGCATGTTTGACAGGCGACAGCTAGACCGAGTCTTTCATTGTCTTTTCTGAGAACTTGCACACACACACACATGCTATAATGCATGTCCAAGGCAAATACCACACACACACATTCACTCACACGCATAAATGATTCTCACAGTAGAGCCCAACTGTAAGTTTTACAACACACACACACACACACACACACAAAATCAGTTATTTACTGTCTCCATCTCCAACCCTGTGAAGGGTCTGGTTATCATCACAGTGACGACAGTTCACTAAACAGTGGGGTTTGCCGCTGGCCAAACAATAGGTCAAAGGTCACTGTGAGTGTCTATGACGCCCACCACAATATGAGAAAGCTCTGTTCATTCCATCTGCCTGGAGGGGGAGAGAGCCCAGACCCCTGAACTCAGCCCTCTCTTTCTTTGTCCAGTTTAATCTGCCATAGCCATCATGGAAAGCCCCACCAGGCTTACCGTCACTGCAGTCTTAGCCCAGCTACAGCACAGACTACAGTCATTTACTTTAGGTCTCTGCTAAACAGCTCTGACCCACATTTCAGTTATGAGAGGAGAGAAAGGAAATAAAAACAACAACAACAACAACAACAACAAAAAACACACACAAATTAAACAGAAAATATCCTCAGGTTGAGATTCTGTGTGTGTGTGTGTGTGTGTGTGTGTGTGTGTGTGTCTCACCTGGCAGACAGAGCAGTAGTGAAGTAGCACACATATGCTGACACAGGACCAGACAGACAGAGAGAGTGAGTGTGCCCGAAGCCAGTCACACACACAGCGACTCAGAGCCCGAGCCTCTGTGCACACAGACGACACTGTCATCCAGACCTCACTTTCCGATCAGCTCCTGCTGATGCTTTTCATACCCACCATATGTGTTTAACACTGTGGCTACTGCTCTCATAACAGTCTTCAAACCATCCACACGTCTTTATCTATAAAGAGCACTGTTTCACACCCTGTCTGTGACTCTCTGTCTCTCTCTCTCTCTCTCTACAGTCTCCCTTACCCTCTCTGTGACACCAATCCTCTCTCCTCTTACACTCATCTGTCACTCCTCTGCCTCTCTCTGATATTCTGTCTCTAGGCTCCATGCTTATCCACCCCCCGACCCTAATCCTCCAATCAGCAACTCCTTGACTAGCATCAACATATACTCGTACTCACACGCATGTATACACATAATCCTTCCCTTAGTCTCTCTCTCTCTCTCTCTCTCTCTCTCTCTCTCTCTCTCACACACACACACACACACACACACACACACACACACAGACACACACACAAAGACGCACACGACTTCTCTGATGTTAATGTATCATGGGTCAGAGAATCTAGCCTGGTGGGGAAAGAAACCTTCAGGCAGAAAGACACCACAAAGCCCAAACATAAACAGGAATTATGGCTAATGCTGTGAAACTTATGACACACTACTATTGATTTTCTAAATATGTCAGAGTACACATACTTCACTGAAGCTCTTGTAAAACTCCACCCTTCTCCTTTCCCCACCTCTTCTCTCTTGCTCTACCTTTTTTCCACACCTCCCCCATCCTACCTCCCTCTCTCTTTCCTTCCCTCCCTCTCATACTCCCACCCTCCCCTTATTTCTATTCTGAGAAAAATTCCTAATATACATGCAAACCTTCACAGAGGGGGATAAACCTGTTGAGCAACACTACTCTCCAATAGAGAAAGAGAGGCAGAGACAGAGAAAGGGAGACAAATGGTTTAATATTATGGCATACAACAACAAAACAAAGCTGTTTTATTCTTTCATTTGATTCTGGTTAAGTAGAGTGGGACAAAGGCCAACTGAAGTTGTGAACTCAAAGTCGTGACAAGGGTTTAAGGAGTGCGTCTTTAAAGACTACTTAAAGACTACATTCGCTAACCACTTCCCTTCATTCTCGCTCTACACCAACTACACAAACACAGGAACCACAGACCCGTGTGTGCGCGCATGTGTGTGTGTTTGTGTGTCTCTGTGTGTCAGCGTGTGCTTTATCGTTGCTCTACTTATCGAAATTCCCCACAAGGAGGAGGACAGTGAGACTGAGAGAGAGAAAAGAAAAGAAGTAAAAAAAAAAAAAAAGAGAACCACCACCATATATGGTTATGATGTTGCTTAGCGACGGAAACACCTACTGCTCCGTTTTCCATGACACACTCTCTTGGCCGTCATTGAGCGATGGCATTAGTATGTGTTTATGTGTGCGTGTGAGTGTGTAAGCATGCAGATACACATACAATTCTGTATATATGTGTTCTGTGAGGACGTCAAGGACTGCGGTAAAATTTTCGCATGTAGATATTCTTTGACATGGGGAATGTAAATTAGCTCTCACACTAAACCCTAGGGCAAGTGTACTATCAAGGAGTCTGACAAAAAACACACCCTTCAGACTGCGTATCTAGTCAGTCTCAACTACAACCCAGATACAGTGATCAAATGTTTTAACACACTAAAGACAAGCAGGAATAACAGCAGGGATAGGAGGGTTGGAAGGGAGTGATTAAGAAAAAGAGAAGAAAAGGAGAGAATTGAAAACAGGGAGAGTGCCTGACAAAATGTCGTCCAAACAGGTCAGACAGTAAGGACAATGACTAGACTTCCTGGCACTCATTTTCTCCGTACTGATTCACTTTGACTCACTGATGAATGAATGTAACACAACTAAATGTGCGTGTGTGTGTGTGTGTGTGTGTGTGTGTGTGTGCACATACATTCCCCTCCCCTTAACAAACAACCCAAGCACGTCATGACCTGTTCATTATCTCCTTCATGACTTCATATGCAACTGTGAGAGTGTGTTTGTGTGTGTGTGTGTGTGTGTGTGTAGATATATTGTTAAGAATCAAGTCAAAATGATCGTCTACCAATTCCTCTTAGATTCATACCCCTTTTCATGGCAGAAAATTCACACCACTGTGTTATCCAAACCTAACTTGCTCGAGAATAAGATCTTGGAATTCCAGACATTCCTCAAGAGAACATAGTACAGACTGAAAAAACAACAACACCCACTATAACATCTGCTAGTGATGCAATAAGATTTCACATGACAACAGCATGCTCATTCATCTTTCAAACCCACCACATCAACAGTATTTTTTCAACATTGTGGCTACTGCATATTCATAACACACTTCAAACCATCCAGACAGTCCATTAATTCACTCTCTTACAGCCTTTCATCTGTTTGGAGCAGCACTTGACACACACTCACTCTCTCTCTCTCTCGCTCTCTGTGCATGACAACAGCGGAAGGGAGATGGAAGAAATAGACCATAGTGTTATTTGAGATCATCGTCCAATTTCACAGTAGCATGTAGTCCTGAGCTTCACTACTTGACTTGTTCAAGGGTGTTCTACTCAAATTTTTTGCTGGGGTTAGTGCATACACTGAAATAGGCCAAAGACATCCATCTCATGTCCTATGCCACATCGCTCTCTATTTATTGCTCTCTCTCTCTCTCTCCTGGTGATATTATTTTTATAGATGCCTGAGGCATGCACCATTTACTGAAAGTGGCCCTCCTGAATGACGTCACTAAATTCCTTAGTTGTCACGGTTTTCATCTTGTGAATGACAAGTGAAGCCGTCTCCAAACGTTAACTTTGATTCGAAGTTAACTTTTTTTTTTTTTGCTATTGTTGTTTTGCTTCACAACGTTGCGTTTTTCATACTTTGTCTTAAATGTTGTCATTTTAAAATCCACATGCCGCTCAACTAGGCTGCTTCGTCTGACCAAACACCCACCGCGTACTAAAATGTGTTTGCTACTTATAAGAACAGCGAATAGAAAAAAGTATGAAATACAGGTGCAGAATATCTGCTTTGGTTACATAAAAACGCCTTTTCTAAATCTGTAAAATTGACAAACATCCTTTTAGACACGCTTGCAGAGTAGAGCTGAGCTGTGCAAGCACTCCTTTAACTAATTTTCCCGGCTTTAAAATTAAAATGCATGTATTTATTACCCCATACAAACTTTCTCAAAATTATTTTAATTTGCGTCAGGGGGCACAGGGGCACCGAGTCGCGGAGGACAACGTGACTGCAGATTGGTGAGTTATCATCTGGAGCATCAGTTAAGAGGCTTGTGTAGTTGGTGTTTATGATGACCAATGAGAGAATGAAGTGATTCCCCTATGAACACATGGTGTATCCCCACATTTCTATGGCGGTCTGTGTGGTTTGAAAACAGAGCAGGAGAATTCAGGTCTGATCGTCCCTCTCTTGCACATGAGTGAGTTATGTAGAGACGGGCTGCAGAAGTGTGTGTGAGGAATTACAGAAGTCAAAGCACTTTCACGATTCAAGAATTCAAAACCCGTCCATGTCGAAAATCAGTGAGAGTCCAGATCAGTTTGACCAGAGTCTATGATTGCTCAGCTGCAAATAGTTCACTATAATGGCGAGACAGTTTGGAGATTGGCGCTTGACCATCTATGTATGTGCGTATATGTGTGACAGACAACGAGATTAATCTCTCGGGGCATTGTTTGCCATTCTGGTCAGTGTGGTATTAAAGGAGCTTATCCTTTAAACATTCTTTGGTATTAAAATGCGCTGAGGTAATGATTTATTGATCCGCATCACATCTGCAAAAAGACACTCACCCCAACTTCCTCTGGACTGGAAAGCATGCTGTACATCCTCGGAGACAAGCTGCTGGGTTCAATGTCGCTGCCAGTGTAGTCATCCTCTGACTCCTCAAACGACGAGGCGGAGGACAGACCGGCGGAAGATGAACTGGACAGTTTTCGTAGCGAAAGCGACAGCACCGGTGAGCCTCCGCAACCACTGTCCGAGTAAGGCGATTCTTCGTCCAAACATTGCTCTAGTGTGAGTCCGCCAAGGCCGGATAATATATCTGTAGTCTGTGCCACATGCTTGTCTTCGGTAGGGCTAGGATCACAAGTAACAATTAGTCTTGGTATGGTACCAGAGAAATTCTGGCTGCCCGCCGTGTTATCCTGGTCGAAAGGGTAGTGTTCTTTCGACAAACTGGATTTGTAATCCTGTCTCTCTCTCTCGAACGGACAGGTCCTACATGTCTCACCTGGTCCAAAAATATTGGCGGTATTCGGACTGTTTGCCGGAGTCACAACGCGAGAGTTTGTGGACTCGTTCAATCGTGAGTTAAATGCTGACAGGGTTGGATTCATATTTTCCACCAACAAAGGGTCTGTATCGACCGGTAACGCAACCCCAGATACTGTACTACCTTTGGGACATGCACTCCTCTCGCTGACCTGTCCATGTGAATTATTCTCCATGATCCAATTCGAGGAATTCCCATCATCGTTCTCAGTCGCACTTGGTTCGTCACATTGAGGTTCTGTATGGTCAGCCCATTTGAGCCCGTTGACCCGTATTGTGTCAAAGCCCACATCGACGGATAAGTCAGTTTTGCCCCTCAAAAATCCGTTCTCTTTGGGCACATGGTTGGCACCGGGCGGGTTATCGACAGTTGAGATAAGTTGAGTTTCCGACTCTATCCTACCGTTCAACAACTTTCTTTGTCTGTGACCACCTATTTCCGTTTCCCCGAAGCCCTTTAAAACATAGTCCCGTCCAAACACGCTTCGCTGGCTCGGTAACTCCTCGTTTCTCATTAGATTCCCGTCTAACCGGTCACCACCTTTCTCTCCACTAACACGTCTGAGTTTTCGTATGTGTTTTATAGCCGATTTCTCTTTCGCTTTAGTTCCAGCAGTAGCTGACTGCGACGAGACGGAGGGGAATTGACCCATTCCGCGTACCGTACAATTTGATCAGTTGGAGCACTTTTCTGAGCAACACACCTACTACTGATCGCTATTCCAGAGGTCTACTGAAAACTAAATTTACTGTTCGGAAAGAAACGGCCTTACTGAGATAAGTGTGTGACGCACAATTAGTTTAAGAGAAGACATGTCAGTTATCGACTGAAGGCAGTTATTGCACAAACTGTTAGACAGCAAGTC
This sequence comes from Chanos chanos, assembly GCF_902362185.1. Taxonomy (NCBI): domain Eukaryota; kingdom Metazoa; phylum Chordata; class Actinopteri; order Gonorynchiformes; family Chanidae; genus Chanos; species Chanos chanos. The sequence goes on from NC_044496.1 coordinate 25,160,178, forward strand.
CAGTTCCTGAAAGAAATAACAACAGAGCATTCAGTCAATATTGCTGTACCCATGAAACATTCATTTGAGACTGCGTTGAGAGGAAAAGTGAATTAAGTCGTAAGTGTATCAGAAGATCCAGTGTACGCCTTCATTAAATGTGGCAGTTAAAACAGCCTTTTTTCGACTGTACAAGCGATGCACACTTTTAGCTACCAAGACTTGTTTGAATACACAAAATAGCTGAGATTTGTCAAAGAGAATTTAACACATTCCACAGCACTTACATAGTTTCTTAAATGGGATCATTTTCTTTAGTCATTAAAATGTCCCTGTGTTCAAATTAACTCACTGTGAACGAGTCATATTTTTAAAACCATAGCATTATGTGTTATAATCCGTACTCTTCCTCCAGCGAATTAGAATTGTCATGACCAGTAATTTCACATGCTAGGCAGGACACTGGCCAAATAGCTAGAAGAGTTGTTTTTGTGGCAGTGATCACCACTGAAGCCCTCCTGTGCCTTTTTAGGGCTGAAACCCATTTTCAGGGGGCTGGAGATTATGAAGATTTTTGTTGTATCCAAAGACGTCACTTAATTAGCTTAATTAGTGGTTAATTAGCTGACCTGAGTGGTCTCTTAACATCTGATATCTGTTTGAAAACCTTCTTTAGAAGCTGATAGTAAAGATTCATTACATAAATGTGCTGAGACCACAGTGCCATTTATGTTACTGATATTGGAGAAACAGTGCAGTTCAAAACCAAACACACTGCCTTCAAAACATCACAGACTTTTTGCTGCCCTCATGTGACTGAGGTCTCAAAGTACATTTTGTTTATTCCTACCATTTCCACCCCAAGTTAACATGTGCAGCTCTACTGCCAAGAGGGCTATTTAAACACCATGCTCACTTTAGTGCTAATGGCAGTATGTATCAAGTTCACAGTATCTAGATTTCAAAACATACAGTCACACTTCAGTCACTACAAAACACGTTACCCTTCCTCATACTCTCATCTATAGACTACTCTGCACACTTCAAGGATGCAGTTTCAAATTTAAACAAGAAAGGCACAAAAAGTTTGTCAACATGATAATTCAGCCACTGCTGTGAGGTCCCCCTAAGAAAATACTACTGCCTCACTCATGCTCATTACTTTTCACTCTGCCCCTTGATACTAACCTGTAGCTATAAAAAAAAAGACTCACATCACACAAAGCTTATTATGATTCCCTGTATTAATATCAATATCATTATCTTTAATCTCACTCAGTTTTAAAGGACACCCACTCTCCTCTTTTTTTAGATGACACGGACTACAATTACCTTCTTTCCCAGAGCACACTGTGAAACAGGAAGTCAGAGCTAGAGAAAACAGCTTGCGCAGTGCAGCAGTGCGTGTCATAGGCAGGCCACAGTTATGACACAGGCTCTGCCCTGTGTCTAAACACATCATTCAGTTACAAAAATCATACAGAGTAAACAACAATATTAGATGACGCAGTCATCATGTTTCAAGGTCTGGCACATGTGGTCAGAGGCACACACCCAGGTGAATGGTGATAGTGATAGGGCACTCCTTTTTTCCCCTGAACACTGGAACACTGAGTACACAAGCAATGTTTTTCCTCAGCAATTTACACTTTTAAAAGAGGCTTGCTGTCATAAATGTAAACCTCTGCACTCTAATACCTTTTTTTTTTTCAGCAGTGCATGTTAATGCTATTTTGGATTTTTTTTTAACAGTTTGAGTTATGAAAGATAGATGGTTAACTTTTGATTTTTGCTTTCTAGATACAAAGACAAAAAAAACACACCTCTCTCTGTCAGTCTGCATGTAGCAGATACAGTTGTGGCATGACAATTATCAAAGAAACTGTTGTGACCACATTGACTTGAAAACAGAAAATGCGATTTTAAAAAGCTGGTGAAATGTATGTAAATTTCACCGGAAAATTGTGTTGTAGTCCTGTGTGTTGAATGTGGGTGCCAACTGAATCTCCAATCTTTAAAGAAGAGAAATGCTCCCTGATGAGAACAATCTGAGAAACTAAGCCTTTAAAAAATAATAGAATTAAAAATAGAATAGGTGCTGGACAGCACTTCAGAGTTCCAAAATGTTGTGAACTGACTCTTTGAATCATAGTAATAAATAATGTGTCCATCATAAAGGCTGAGTAAAGAGTGTACATCCACTTTCTGGTTTATATTGTCTCTGTATTCAGCACTGAAGCCGCTACAAATGATGTTTTTAACTTAGGAAATGGACCCATCATTTTACAAGAACAAGAACAATCTTGCTAATGAATCAACACGCTACAATTCAAACACAATATGATTAAACTCACCTCAGTTTTTTTTTCAGCAGAAACAGTAAATGTTGATAGTGCAATAGAGCAGTGCTAGTGAAACTGATATTGAAACATACAAGTAAATGGACATTTTGACTGTGTACAATGACTGATCAACTGATATTGTACTTACGTTTTCAAATAAAACCAAACAAGCAGCAAACTAAGACACACCCTCATCACTCTCTCTGACTCATGGTAGAAACACAGCTCATACAACGTGACCGGCCCGCTTACTCATCTGAAACAAAACGAACTAGGCCAACACAATGCTTAGCTGCACAAGTATGTACACATAATGGGACTTTCTGAGACAAATTACTGGAATAGTAAAAGTGACAAAAGTTTTATCTCCAGCTGTTACTGAAAAAATTACAACATAGACGATCAAATTATTCATGATTTCGGCAACTAATAAATATATTTCAGTTGTACATCGAATCTTCAGTCTTGTATTAAAATAAATATTTCTCATCAAAATAAACATTTAATTATTAGTCAAACAGTGATCAAAACATAATTCATTTAAATATTAAATGGTTACTACAGATTTAAGTATTTATCTCATAATCTACTCATAATCTTATCAAATCATGAAACTTCAGTTCTAAAAAATTAAACCAGTGTAAATAGTAAAAGAGTTGATAAGAGTAGACCACAATATCTGTTGTGCTCTGCTTTAAGTCATCTAGTTAAAAGATTAAGAGGCTGAGATAGAGTACATCAGGCTGCCCAGATGAACATTTCCATGAGATTTAATAAAATAACATTTATGTCAAAATTTCTCCCCAAATAGAACAGTACACAGCACAGTAAACAGTCCACTGGTCACCATATCACTTTAAATACTTTTATGTTTTACATAATTACTTCTGCCCCCAAGTTTCATGTCATTTCCACAGGTTATTTAGCTAAACCTAGACTTGTCTAATCTCTGCAATAGGAGGGAATGTTTTATTTAGAATTATATTGTTATCATTTACAAAGTAATTTGGATTATCTGCTTTTCCAGTACACTTTTTAATGATGTTTATGTTGTTAAGCACTCTCCATGTTCCTTGGGTGTTATTCCTATACTGCTCCAGTGGTTTGTGATTATACTTATTAATTTATTCTTAAATATCTTATATTTGTTTTCTGCTTCTTTTGTTTTATGTTTTAGAATCTCCTATATAGTACATTTTTCTTTTTACACGTTCTCTATCCTCTTGGTAATCCATGGCTTGTCCACAAAATTGTGCTTCCTTGTGAGTTTAATATATGCTTTAGAAACATGCTCATAATTTTAAGGATATCTTTCTATTTCAACATCATTTATAATAATTTTGATTTGATTTGCTGATTACCAAATATTATATACTTTGTTTTACATAAATTCAATGATAATTTGTTAATATCAAACCATTTCTTTAAAACTTTCAATTCCTCTTCCACTGCTTTCAGAAGCCATTCCAAAAATTTTCCAGAGCAATATAAATTAGTGTCATCAGCAAATAAACAAATTTTAACAATTTAGACACTTTACAAATTTCATTTATACACAGTATAAACAATTTAGGGCCTCGCACTGAACGTTGTGGAACATCACAAGTAACCTTCAACAAATCAGATTCGATATTATTTATTTGTACATATTGATATCTATCATCAAGGTAAATTCTTAGCCATGAGTATACTGTCCCTCTAATACCATATCTTTCCAGTTTCTTCATTAATAAGCCATGACCAATAGTATCAAATGCTTTTTTCAAGTCTATAAACACCCCACTGTATATTCCTTGTTGTCCACTGCAGTAGATATCTCCTCTACCAGTTCCATCACTGCCACTGAGGTGGACCTATTTTCTCTAAAGCCATACTGATGGTCACTCAATATATTGTGTTTTTCTATTAAATTATCAAGTCTTTGCACAAATAGTTCTTCTAAAATTTTTGAGAACTGAGAAAGCAGAGAAATTGGTCTATAATTGGAGAACAGATGTCTGTCTCCACTTTTATAATCAGGAATGACTTTTGCTGTTTTCATTTTGCTTGGAAATACACCTGTTTGGAAAGACTGATTGCAGATATGGGTCAATGGTTTCACTATACATTCTATAATATTATTTTACAAAAGACATATCAATTTCAGTCCAATCAGTGGACTTTTTATTCTTAAAATTAACAATGTCAGGTACTTCCTTTTCATCAACTCCACTAATAAAGATGGAGTAGGAGTTTTTATGCACAATATCCTCATCTACATCGTCCTTATTTCTTGGCTCCACAATCTCATTTGCTAAACTGTACCCAACATTTACAAAATAATCATTAAATTCATCTGCAATTTCTTTTGTTTTATTTAGAATTATATTGTTATCATTTACAAAGTAATTTGGATTATCTGCTTTTCCAGTACACTTTTTAATGATGTTTATGTTGTTAAGCACTCTCCATGTTCCTTGGGTGTTATTCCTATACTGCTCCAGTGGTTTGTGATTATACTTATTAATTTATTCTTAAATATCTTATATTTGTTTTCTGCTTCTTTTGTTCTATGTTTTAGAATCTCCTATATAGTACATTTTTCTTTTTACACACGTTCTCTATCCTCTTGGTAATCCATGGCTTGTCCACATAATTGTGCTTCCTTGTGAGTTTAATATATGCTTTAGAAACATGCTCATAATTTTAAGGATATCAAGGACACAGGGTACAGTTTCCAGTAAAATGGTGCGTTTTGACATAGTGTAGTAATATGGGACACGCAAAGATAGAAAAAAGAGACAAAACCATAAAACCACACAATGATTTTAAAAAAGAAATTAAGATGATAAGCTTTGATCCCAGGTGAAGGAGTCACTCATCCATATTTAGTTTGATGAAAATGGCTTTGGTCAAGGCTAAACAACAAAACCCTTATAGCTGCCCTTCACCATAATATTCAATCTGTGTAAAAAACAAACAAAAAACCCCAACAGATACCTTAAAAAGAAGAAAAGTACCCCATCGCTAAATTGCACATTATAGCACCACAACATTTACTGTAACAAGGTTGAAAATAAGCTTATTCAGGGGATGTTCACCAGTCTCAACACGGGTACATAACAACCATTATCACTATGTATTTCTGTACCCCAAGCCTTTTCTAATCAAACCTTTGGATTTTATTTATATATATCTTTCACTATGAAAGCTTATTTTCAAAACAGCCTAAAACTCACTAAAAACAATCTTGATTTGCTATGACATTATTGGTGGTGGGAGTGTTAACAGCAAGTTATTTTTTAACACCCTCAAGGCTACAGGATAATAAAGACTTCCCGTCTTTCTGATTTTTCTTGGTTGAGCAAAAAGCACATGGTCAACTAATATGAGATATCAGTTTAATTACAATGTTGTATTTGCAGAATGGGCCCACAGAGGGTGAACTTCCCCTGTAAATGTTATTCTGACTGACAACATCAAAAATTTCATCTTAGTAGAAACACAAATTGCCTGAACTGGTCAAGGACAGAGGCAGCATCCATTTAGAGGACTGAGTGAGGTCCAGTGTTCAGGGAAACTGATCTGAGTGTGGGAGGCTCTTTCAAAGCCCCAGAGTCTCCACCTCTACCTGACACCCCAGGAGAGCATTTCCAGCCTTAACACACTCAGACACACTGGCTCCTGAAACGCACATCATTATAAAACCCATCAACACCATAACACACATTATCAGGACACATCATCACTGTGAGACACAATAGAATAATAATACACCATCACTATGAGAGACTTTAGAAAAATGTTACATCATCACTGTGAGATATTTTAGAATAATGATACAAGACAACATACTAGACACACATACTGTTAGGTATGAATTATTACATTAAAAAATATGAAATGATTGTGTAAATGTATTTTCAGCAATTAAAAAAGACAAATGTTACCTTTCTGAGCTTGGATCCATGACACAGCCTTCATGGCCAAAAACTGCCACTCCTCCTGGGCATCCAGCCTGAACCCATAAAGCCAGATCAGAGCCAGCACCGTGGCCCACAATGCCCTGTCCACCTAAACACAAGAGAAACCTTCATTTGGTTAATAATCCACAGTAGGGGTCAACCGATATGCATTTTTTAGGGCTGATACCAATATCGATATCTAATGGCTTAGGATGGCCGATAACCGATATTTGGCAGATATTTTGGGCTGATATTCATTTATCATATTTGACTGTTGCAATAACAATAATGTCACTCTGGTGTATCAAGCATCTTTGCAGCATATGTTGTTATTACGTTCCCAAAAACGTAAACTTTTAAAAGTTCTTTAAAAGTATACAAAAAAAGAGAATTACATATATACATACATGTACACACACACACACACACACACACACATATATATATATATATATATATATATATATATTGTGTGTGTGTGTGTGTGTGTGTGTGTGTGTGTGTATGTATATGTATATGTATGTATATATCTATATCTATATCTATATATATATCTATATCTATATCTATATATATATTTATATATTCTCTCACACACACACACACACACACACACACGTAAAATTTGTATTTATTTGGTTAGGGTAGCCTAAAACTGCCGTACGTAACGTAAACACAAGAGGGCGCATTTGGACAACTATTAGCAAAACCAATATGATGAGGCTGAAACTGATATGGATCAATGTGTGAAAAAAGGAGCCAACAGCGGCCGATATATTGGCAAAACCGATACATCAGTCAACTTCTAATCCACACCAAACAGATCCTCCTTTCTGTGACTGTACAGCCATAGGACACTGCTCTGATAACTGGACAGATATTTCAAACCTGCACAGGCATCTGTAGGGCCACTTCTCCTTCAGTCTTTCCAAACACCTCGGCCAGCGCAGACTCCAACTCCCAGGAGCCTGAGGCCTTTTGGAGAGAAATTAGCTGGAGGAGAGGGTCCCTCTGAGGCTGAGGGGCTACTAGACATACACACACACACACACACACACACACATAAGTTAAAGGGCGAAAGCGACTCTAAGTTTCAGTTTTAAGAGAGGTTGGAGAATGTCATGTCAGACTCAGACGAGGCTGACACTGATTATCCAAAGTCAGATAACACAGAATGAACTTAAAGCCATTTGACAAGAACAACATAAAGAGGAATGATCCCTAATCCAATTGTGTTTTATTTTCTCTTACCCTTCCTCGGAATTTGAGAACACGTTCGCAGAAATGGTCCTGGCTGCAAAGTGTCTAGAGCTATAACAGAAAATAAGATAAAGCACACACACTTACTAAGAGTCACTTCAAAAGTGAAAAAAACTTAATTAAATAGGAACATGTAAACCAAGCAGAAGATTTCAAGTGGGGACATTTGGGCAGTGTGGTGGTAAATTATACTGGGATTTTCAGGTTTGCATGCCTGCATTAGCACTGGCTCAGTCTGACACTGCAAAGACAATGCACTCTCCCCATCATCACACTTAAGGAAATCCTGCACAGTTACAAGTGAATCTAATGGAATGAGAACACCCACCTTTACATTTACATTTCACACTTTTCAAACTTGCTCTTAGTCCTCCATCCGAAATAATCATGATAAGACAGAAAAAATGGACTAAAGACAGGAAGGGAGAGTCAGTCTAATTTGGCACTTACTCAGCTCTTAGCACTGATGTAACACCTGAACAGTCACCAATGAATCCAAGGGAAGAGTCTTAGTGACTCTTTCAGTGACTGCTTGTGCTAACCTTTGACCTCCTTGATTAATGCTGGGGTCACACCCTGACAGATATTTACAGGAAATTGCTAGTGCCAAAATGGAATAAAAAAGAATAAAGGAATTTCTCAGATACTGTTACTATTGACTCAGAGAATTAACGGTAACTTTTAACCTTGCTTCTACACACATACATCTGATTCAGTAACTCAGGTCCCTAGTAGCCCCTCAGTATGAGAGAAAAGTATGATAAATTTGACAGGAAACAAAGCCTTTCGCTCTATTGAGGAAGCTTCACTCATCTCTTATTTAACCAAATCTACTGTAAAATGTGCTTACACTCAAATGATTTTTCTGTGTAAGAAAAGACAGGATCAGCTCTAAACACTGACCTACATGTTTGCCTGGTGGAATAGGATCTACTTTAAAACACGTCACTGTTATTCCTACAAAACCCATCAAAATTAAACAAGTTAAAGGCAAAAGCGTCTCTGCCTAAGTTTCTGTTTTGAGAGAGGATGGAGAATGTCATGTCAGACTCAGACGAGGCTGTGCACACTGACACTGATTATCCAAAGTCAGATAACACAGAATGAACTAAAAGCCATTCGACAAGAACAACATAAAGAAGAATGAACCCTAATCCAATTGTGTTTCATTTTCTCTTACCCATCATCAGAGCTGGAGAACCCAGTGGTGTTGGCTGTGGCAATGGTATTGACCGCGAGATGCCACAAGCTATAACAGAAAATAAGATAAAGCAAAATATTATGAACTCTTTGTCTCTATGAGCCAGATTTAATGAAAAAGCCAATGAAAGCAGATCATTTACGTGTACAGAAAAACATTACCAAACAGTTTCTTATTTGTCAGTGATCTACTCAGGAGGTAACAATCAATAACAGCTGCAGACCTTGCCCCTTTTAATAAATTCACTCATATCTTGACAAGCTTAATTAAACAGAGCAAATGAGGTGAAAATTCCATTCCAATGAAATTCCATCCACAATAGGTTTGCACAATAGTATTGATGCTATCAATATTGTTTTTACATTTGCTCAATGCTTTCGATAAGTTAAAGCCTCAGAAAACCTGTAGTAAATTATGACATCATGGCTCTCAAAAGAGGAAACAAACAGACTTGTCTTTTCTCAAATGTCAAAGATTGCAACATTATGTAAAATGTTTTACTTTCTAGTACTACCTGAAACAGGAGGACTGCTGATGGGCGCAGCACAGCAAGCCATACGCTTAAGCACTGTAAGATAAATTAAGTTAAAGTCAATACCATGAACTCTCTCTTCATCGTCAACCTATGATCAGCCATGATTATTATCAGGGGTGCACATAAGTGGTACGCAGGTGTGGTCAAAATAAACGATGCACAGCATGTATTACAATAAGAAGTGCCTTTGCATACCAACAGTTTTGGCATTTTTGGAACACAGATACCCACTAAAACAGAATATTCTCCATGCATCACTGGTAAGACAGTCATTATGATAAATGTGTTAATGTTAATCATCAGTTGGTAATTGTGTAACTTGTAGCCTACGTTCTTGATTTCCTAAAAAAAACCCCAATCTCGCAGATAAAAGCAGCGCCTTTTAAATAGGAACAAAAAATTTCAGTCATCCAGCTTTTTAAAACCATGAGAAGAGTAAAGAGCACATGAACATAGTGCAAACTATAGTCAACAGGCACAGCCAGGATCAGAAATCCAGTTGCCCTCTTCACAGGTGGTAGGACAAACTGACAGTGAGGAGAGCAGTCAGGAGAGTAGTGATGACGACTGCTTGTGGGATATTCATGCAGGGTAAAAGGTGAGCACCAAGCAACATCTTCAGGTGCCTCTTTGAGAACCAGTCCACAAATGTTATATGCACCCCTGATTACTATGACCAATAGAGATGATCGTCATTTTATAATCATTTAGCAAAAGCCAAGGAGATGTTCATTAAGACAGATATATGAATACAGCAACAAAAAACACACAGAGAATGTAATCAAGACACACTACACAAAAACAGACTTACACACAGACAGACAGACACACACACACACAGACACACAACACTGACTTGGGGCAGGCACATTTCTTTTCACCAGAGGTCCTTGCACAGGCTGTCCACTGCCCTTGTATGTGGCGATGAAGGCAGTGAATGCACTACTGACTCCTGCCTGAAGACTGAGCTCCACCACTCTCCTTTTCAGTTCCTCCTTCTCTCCACCCACAGCCCTCTCCTCCATCTCCAGAGAACGGATCAGGGCCCGAGCCCCAAGCCGATGAAGGGCCAGTCTGCAGGGACAAATAGACAGTAAATGAGGAGTAGGCAGAGCAAATGTGGGTGTGTATGTTCATACCTGTATCACAAAGGCTAAATCTTAGTTGGAAGACTGAGTAAACATCACCCTTTGGAAATGATATTTACTCTCATTAACTTACTTTTTATTTGATTTCTAAGGAAAAAGCAGACAGATTTTCATCTCAAGTTATACAATGATAATACACACACACACACACACACACACACACAAGACCATACCACAGTCGTTGTCCTTTCCAACAACGTACACAAACCCTCCAAAACACTCTACATTTTGGTGAAAGGTGCTTGTAGTACCATATTCTTTGAACATACTGTAGAAAGAGTTTATGGAATTGCCCAACTGTAACGAGAAAAGCTGCCTTTCTGTGTGAGAGACATTTTTGTTGGCAAGGACTGTAGTGTCCCTCTTAGTAAAATCCCTTACCTGTAAGTGACAGAGAAAGTCCTGTTTTTGAATATTGTATTTTTTGGTTAATTTGCTAAAAGACATTAGAGACATTAGATCAGTCTAATAAGTCATACAGGTTAGAGAGTCCCTTACCAGCCCAAATCTGGAAACCAGTGTCTGTTATTCCTGCTAAGGAATCAGGGTTATCACACATTGGAGTGAAGACAGAGGTGATTCCAGATCTACCCTCTAATCCTCTAATACTCCGCCATGCTTGGAGAGTGCAGACTGTAATTGGGTTATTGCAGGCAGGCTTCAGAGATTTAAGCCTTTTAATAAAGAATAAGTTTGTTAAGGGAAATTTGGACATGTAGCTTTCAATATCAAACAAAAGAGATGCGGACTTATTATGCACCTTGTCAGCAATAATGCGCAGGTGAGCATGGCCAAATGCCTTCTCAGCATCCAGTGGAGCAACCAGATTGTGTTCAGTAACCTACACATGTTGTTACATGAAATATGACCTTTAATAAAATCAATTTGGTCCTCATTAATAAGCAGAGGAGGTAAGCCTTCCAATCATGTCGCAAGTATATTAGAGAGGAGTTTCAGATCTACATCTAGTGATGAAACTGGCCTGTAGGAGGCACAGTCCTCAGGCTGTTTTCCTGTTTTCAAAATTAAGGAAATATTTGCCTCCCTCCAAGACATAGGTAGAATACCCTTTTCAAAGGAATCATTAAACATATTCACCAGAGCATCAAGTAAAAGGTTCTTGAACTCTCTAAAAAAACTCACTACTGAGTCCATCTGGCCCAGGCACTTTCTCATCAAACACCTCTTCCCTATATATAGGAGCATTAAGAGTACATTTCTGATCATCTGACAAGCTGGGGAGATTAAGAGAGGAGACAAAAAGTGTCCATGAACTCTGGGGCATCAGCCTGTAGCTCTGATTTACATACATTTTCACAGACGTTCTTAACTGTGTCATTTATGGTTGCATTGTCAAAAGATTGCTTACCATAACCATCTGTAATTGCAGAGATAGTTTGGAAGTCTTCCTTTCCGCAATAGATATGCTAAGTATTTCCCTGCTTTATTATCATGTTTGTATAGTTTTTGTTTGGTAAATCTAATTTTCTTTTTTGTTAAGAGAGAGTCTAAAGCAAAACGGAGTGCAGAAATATCTTTGAGCTTCCATGAAGACAGATTTTTAACATAATTTTTTTCAACCCGCTTAAGCTGGGTTTCTAAGATCTCCCTTTGTTCAGCTTGTTTACACCTCTTACTAGACACATAAGTTATGATAAGACCTCTTCAAAAGGCTTTGGATGTTTCCCATAGCAGTGATGGATCTTTTGTAGAAGTCGAATCAATAGATGTAAATAACCTTTCACTGAGTTTTACAGTTATTTTTGTATCTCCTTTTTTATGTTTATATCTATTGATTTACGATTTCTGGAAAAATGGAAAACGCGCTTTTATTTTGAAATTCAGTTGCGCTATCTAGTGTACATGCGCAATCGTTAATAGTAGCGGCGGTAAAACGGAGAGTTATTACGGATAAGGTGTTGGTTGTTTTCTTTGCATTCTAATGTTTAGCACCCGGCTGAGGGGCACAAGGTTAGTGAGTCTGTGTTTGTTTGGTTGTTTTGTGTAAGAGTATATTTTATGTTTGAAAACAATGCAGATATATCGTTTTGTGCTCCCCTCTTTTGGTCCCGTTAAAACAAATGCGATGTAGTTTAATTTAAGCAATTTAGCGTACATTGTTTGATTTTACCGTTTATAATCTTCTCTGTAGCTTACATTCTTTTTGTATGCCAAGAAATAGTAGCATAGGTAGCTTTCTGTTGTATTTCATGATGTATTAATGTAAATGTTGAATTGTATTTTCGTTTGTTTCTTCCGTCAGCTCTTACGGTGTGTTTGTAAGGAATATATGGCCAATAAAACAAATTTCATAAACCACCCGTTGAAGACCAGGACCTTAAATCAGCCAGGGATGCTACAATAGATACAAATGATTTAAATTCCTCTGTGACATAAAATATAAACTTATGGTCTGTCAGAAGGAAAGGGTTAAACCTCCAGTGTTTAGTCTGAGTAACCAGATTCCTGAGGTTAGAGTCAATGAAGACAGCAGCATGGTCAGATACAACTATATTCCCTATGGAGCGATAAGTAACTGATTACAGCAATATTTTTGGAGTAAAGAAATTTCTGTGCTTGTACAGCATTTATGGTCTTTTGGGGAAAAAAAGGTATACTCTTTATCTACTGCTTGCTGAGCCCTCTATACATCTACATAATCCAAGTCCTCACAAAGGGCAGTAACAATCGTGGCCTGGGGAGAGACATACAATTTGCTCAGGAGAGATTTGTCCATAATTAGGCTTAAATGGCGATTAAAATCTCCTCCACTGAAACGAAGGTGGTAAGCTTTTTCTAAATAAAATAGCCTCGACTGTACTCCTCGACGTACATGAAGGGATAAAATATATGCCCAAATCCCCCTTGTTGCAATTTTAAATGTACCTTATCATTTAAGTGGGTCTCCTGCAGTAACATTATATCTCCCCCCCCCCCCCCTTTTAAAATAAATCAAGACCGTTCTCAGTTGTGTGGACAGCAATAACATTCCTGGTCCATAAATTCAACGTTGACACAGTCATGAGCTATAAAATAAGATGATTCTTTAGCACATTTTTCACCTATAAGTTGACACGTCATTAAAGTGAAAAAAAGAGTCGAGTAACAACCAACACACAACTATCATGTAACAAAAAATGTACACTTAAGGTTTAACATGCCCAACACTGGCATTAAAGCTGAGCACTGTCCTTCTCTTCATCCAAAGAGAACTCCAGTGAAAGGGCTCTCTGACAACAAAAAAAAGCTATCTGCTCAGGATCCTGAAAGGTGTCACCCTTGTTCTGACCTACATAGACTTATTGTTAAGAAAACACGATTTAAGGTATGGGCCACACTAGTAACCTACACTCACGACCTGCTGGACATCCCAATTAGTCAACTGCATGATCCAAAAAACTTGAGTCAGTCTGACACTGGCGCATTGTCAGCAGGAGTCACAATTCAGCGACTCGATGTAATGCTCCACCTCAGCCAGGTCATGGAACACCTCGGGGGAGCCGAGGCAGCTTGCTTGTATCCAGCACCGACTGACTTCAGCCATTACTTCACCCCATCAAATCGTTTGCACTTGCGAAAAACAGCAGCTGAGAAATCCTGAAAGGTCATCACCGTGTCATTTTCCATATTTCAGTGCTTGATTTTTTGTCCCCATTTCCCACGATGCATTCATCACTAGTTTATCCTGATGATCATGGAATCTCACTGGAACGGATTGTGGTCTCTGAATAGGGATAGGCTTAGGGGCCAGCGATTGGTGCACCCTCTAGCCTTATTTGGATAAGCTTTGTTTCAACATTCAGGATTTTAGGGAGCCCGGTCTCAAAAAACTGTGTTGGATCACTGCCCTCGGCATCCTTTGGGAATCCAAGGATGCAAATTTTTTGTTCTTTTCCCTCTGATCTCCAGGTCATCAGTGTGCTCACTCAAGTCAAACATCTGTTTTTCCAGTGCTCTAAGCTTGGCCATGATAGGATCCACAGCATCTTCCAACTCTGAAATTCGAGTCTCTGCTTCGATGATCTGTTTTCATGACTGTTCTTCACAGTGCACTTGTAGGAGTTGTGATATTTGCCCTAGCTTTTCATCAGTAACTTTGGAGATGTTAGCCGTAATCTCAGTAAGCGGCTCACGAGGTGCTGCCGTGTTTGCTTCACTGGTTTGTTGGCTAAGCTCGACCAAGTTGCTGAAGACTGGTTTTTCCTGTGCGGCATGTTGTTGGACTGCCTCAAAAAGTAGCTATTAAGACTCATTGTAGGATGTGAAACTTTGTGGAGTATTATGTTTTGCAGGGCAAAATGTAAAATAATCAGAGAAGTGGTGCACCAGTTCAACTAAGTACAACTTCCCTTCCAGCAGCCATCTTCAAAACCTGCTATTTAAAATTTTTATTCACATTTCATTTCATAATTTCATGTTCCTTCTTTTACCATGATCACCTCAACCCCACTTCCAAAAGACAAAAATTCAACAAGTGATTTCATCACCTCAAGTAAGTAATTTTGTTGTTGCATTTCTTTGCATTACAATGTGTATGTATTATTTTATGCTCAGTTCAAAATAACGTCACTGTTCTCAGTACAGTGCTTGGTCTGAAACAGGTGATATTCATCATCAGAGTGTATGTACGTACTGTGAATCCTCAACAGATTGGAGTGAAAAGCTGAGCTGGTTTGTGATGGGTTGATTTGCTAAGCTATAGTCCACCGTTACAGATCCTTCACTATGTTCAGAACTCTGAAAGACAGAGAAAGAGGTAGAAAGTGGTGCAGAAACAGAGGTGAGTGACTTTTCTACTGTTTAATGTTTCACAAAATTGGAGAAACACATTTGAAAAAAATAGATACTACTCCTCACTATCAAACTATCACCAGCATTTCCACATCCACATTCATTTCCATCTCCGGGCATTAATCTTGTTGCATTACTGTTCATTCTTTGGGAATACTGTGGCTGATATATCATGTTTGTGGTGAACTGAATTGAGTAAAACTAATGAGGAGAGCGTGGAAAATGGAGAGAAAATAAGATTGGACAAACTAGTCAGAGTGATAAGAATGTAAATAAGGAGACATGAGCAGAGGGACCAGCTCAATTAGTTATGTCACTTATGAATATGTAATGAAAAGCTTCCTCACCAGCCCTGTTAACTGGGCATAGAGCAGAGCTCTTTGACCCTGGAAGACCACATTTAGTGGGGGAGACAAAGTGGTGACAGATACACCATCCGGAAGTTTCCATTTCACAGCGATGTCTACTATAGCTGGTTGCAGGGCAAAGCGGAGAGACTGCATTACCTGGGAGGAAGGAAGTCATAAAAGAATTGAAGTTTTTAAAGACTGAAATGAAAGATTTACATTTACATTTATTCACATTTACATTTATTCACTAGCAGACACTTTTAGCCTGTTTAAATCAGTTTTCTTCCCTGTTACCCCTGATTCATACTCTTCTAGTCTGAAACAGTTAACATGCTGTTGTTAGCAATTTATTATTAATTCCAATAAATTACTGAACATCTACTTTCTAATGACAGTAGAGGCAAGAAAATTCATAAAAATGCAGCAGATCTTGTCGTAAAGAAACTTTTACCCAATGTTCTGCTTTGTTTTCTCTGATCACAGTAATGACAATAATGATCAGTAATGATCAGTTTAATTTTGTTGTTATACTTAATGACATGCAGATAACAGAACCTGTGTTTGGTCCAGAAATAATCTCTTTAAGTGTTTATAAACACAACTTCTCTCTTTCTCTCTCTCTCTGATTTGTTTTACATCCTTACTTTGGGCTGCAGTCTGTCTTTCCCTGTGATAAACTGGGCGTGGCCACATCCCTCCTTAGCCATTCCATTGACCAGCGCAGTACTGGCACCCTGCCCAATGCCAAAGGAGAAGCACCTGGACATACAGCACATATTTATATCATAGATGAGCAATGTTACTCTCAAAAGTATATAGTGTAGCTCATACAATTCCGTTTAAAAGTTCTGATGATGCAAAAAGTGGCTGTTAAAAAGGCTCAGCAGAGTTTCCCTGTTCATTTACATTCTTATTGGGTCTTTCTTTATTCTTTTGGGTAAGGGGAGACGTTATGGACATTCTATAATGAAGAGTGCGCCCCCCAGTTAAGTTGCTGGGGATAAAGGTTTAGCGGTGCTTTGTACGAAGTAGCTCAACGTATTGTAACTGTTTATGGACTTGTGCATTCCTTAAAACTGTAAGTAGTCCTGTTCATGTCTGTAAATATATTATCGTTATTTCTTTAGAGGAAATTGTGGTTAATTTAAGACGAAAGGTTTCAATGTTATGGCACCCCGTCTTCCCGGTTTAATGCGGAGTCATTGTAGTGGCGTGTAGCACGTCTTTGGCACCGAAGCTGTTACCTACATTCCATTATGGAAACGAGTATTCTCATTGGTAACATGCTATAGTGCTAGAATGCGATTGAATCGCTATTGTTATATATGCGTATGTGTGTTCAAATGCGTGGTCGGCCACATAAATAAGTATTGTAGATAGCCAACTACCAGCCATAAGATGGCGCTGCATTTGTTACTAATGCGCAGGCACAAGCCATTGCAGAGAAACGGTGCCAACACGTAATCAACACGCAACAACACCCAGTAGTTATTCTGTATATTGTAAAATGTTACTGCGAAATTTCATCCCTTCTGTCTCAGCCGAATCATTAATGTTCAAACCAGTGAGTGCAGCTGTGCTTGATAATTGTATTTTAGAATTGGTTATATTTGGTGTCTAATAATGGCATTAAACTGTTGTGTTTGTAGAGCCACACACACATACATGTGAATAAAAGATTCCCCGGAGTGATCACAACCATCCCAAACCACATCAAAAGTAGATTCAATCTTTAATAGTGGCCCTCAGATTGAGCCTGTGGTATCCCACAGCTTACAGCCAGCTGTCAGCAATCATCATTCACCACACACACAGGGCTTTATGCACATACATTTTCTTATTTCTTACTAAGCACAAGAAATGAAGTGTGCATAAAAATCCAACATAGTCTGTCTGAGCTCAGTGTAGGAAACATTTTGTTTTTAATGTATGTTGTGACAGGCTCAGGAAGAAAAATCCCTAGCAAAAAAATCCTCAGATCATTCAGGAATAATCAATGAAATGACCGCTGCTTACTGAAAAAAAACCCGAACAACTATATTTACCCTTTTGAATCTGTAAAGAAATGCATGATATTTAGCTATGTTTTTAAGTGATTTTTTTTCTTATTTTTGCAATGTTCCAATGCACAATTTGTTCATAGGTCCCAGTGTGAATGATCAATAAGGTATAACCAGGCAACGGAGCAGGATGACATACCAATGTTAATCAATCCCCTGCAACGACCTTAATCGTGAATGATATCAAATGAACTATAGCAAATTATTTACATACTAGTACTAATAGTAAAATATTAGTAATTGGTCTCTGACAATTTCCTCAGGTGCTGTGGTTCTGAGAGGATTTAGAGAAAGGTCAGTTATTATCTTTGATGGATGGTCAACGCAGTCACCCATTCCTCTTCAATGAAGGAAGTAGCAAAACTGAGATTTCAGGGGTCAAGTGTTATTTCAACATGAAATTAGAGGTATGAGTTCCAAAAAGAGAAGTAATATTTGCAACGAGATCACTGGGGCTTGCATCCACTGAAGCACAGCACTGGATGTTATTTTAAAGTATCGCACAAGCTACAGCTTTACTCTGGAATATTACACCAAGCTGCACTTTAAAAGGGATAAAATTAGGAATACAGGAGTGAAACCAACAGAGACTCAAGCAGTATGAAAGAGAGAGGAGAAGAAACTAACTGAGCAGTATGTCACTGGTATAGTTATGTATTTTTCTTTTTAGTTGTTTTCATTTGAATAATCCTCTTTTTTAGTGTACATTTACATGATTCCTATTATTGTTGTTGTTTCAGGGTAGAAATATCCTACTTCACAATCTTAAATAATTACGTCACCCTCATTTCCACAGATTCAGTCAGCCAACCAACCTGTGAGAGCCAACGTTGCTCTTCACCAGATCCAGGACTGCTTTGGTGTTGCTGACTTCACCATCAGTGAAAATAAACAGCTGAGGAAATTAAACACAAAATAAAAGAACCTGGATTAAGAGAAAACGAAACACTGATATGAGTACATAGCATACGATCAGGGAAGACTCAAGTGCAAACCAATGCTCTTTATTTAGGAAATATTTAAGCATTAACAGTGCCTGAATGTGTGTTCTGCCTAATCAAGTCTTAAGCTGGAATACAAAGTGCCATTTTAGGTTGAGGTTGAACAGTGAAAAATAACAAAGGAAGTTATGCGAGAATGCAATGGTTGAATGTGTGAAGGAGTGTGCCTGCAAGCCCAAAAGAAGAAGTATTATTGATCTGTTGTAACCTTTGGATCTGTTGTAACCTCTATATAACCAAGAGTATCTGTCACTGCTTGAACTGTCTGTAACCTTAGGCGAAAGTATCTTAGATTAGACAAGTGAAACGGTTAAAAGGATGTTGGGCCGTGACCATCTGTCACAGTTTAAAATAATGTCTGTATTAAAGATAAAATCAGACAAAGGGAAGTTGTGAGGGAGCATTTCGAGTTCATTCTGCAGTTGTACTTTGAGAACAGGTTGTGTCACAGTTCAAAAACTAGACATATTAGTGCCACTCCCATGTCAGTTGTTTGCGTCATTGTATAAATACTTTGTACTTCTATCTTTTCGGAGAGACTGTGCTCACAATTGACGAGTGCACTCTCCCATGATCATGGTATTGGAATAATGGTATATGATTCATCACATCTTGAGTTTGTAGCCTCTGAGACTTAGCAACTATCCATAAGGAGACTCCACATTTCCCTTACAAGGCTAAGCCAGATGGTTCAAACATGAAGGCAATACAAATACATGAGCAAGGCAGACAGTAAGACAGGAAATTAGTCATGGGACTAAGATACTTCAACAAAGCGGCTCAAGTTGGAATTTGCAAAAAAAATTGTGCAGAAATGCACATACCTGCCTCGTGAGACAATGGTGTTTGTGAGAGAGGCAGAGAAGCAGGGAGAGAGACTTTCTGTGGTACATAGTAGTGGCACAGAAAGAGCGGGATTGGACTGCCTCACGTCAGAGGCCAAGGTGGGTCACCAACACCTTCCAGAGAGGAATTGGATACTCAATACCAAGGTGTCCCGAAGCTGTGCACTGAGAAAGTACGTTTGTTTTGTAAGTTTTATGAGATGTAAGTTTTTTGGAAATTTTGGCTGGTGGACAATACGAGGGTGCTGTTTCTCCTGCGTGATGTCCTCCAGCTGCCACTGGACTGAAGCGACAGTGACAATTAGTGACAGGTGAATGATGGGTTTGACCACAGATGCACCTTGCTTGTATCATGGATTCAGAACAAGATATCAGCTTTCCCATTTTTCTGATCCTTGACAGAAAGAGAAGTTAAACTGACAGAAAATGCTCCTGGCTGGACAGGGGTCTAGCCTCATCGTCATCCTGATGTGAGCCAGGTTTTGGTGATCTGTTGGAATGAGAAATGGCTCCTGAGACACCTCTAGTCATTGTCTCCACCACTCAAATATCAATTTCACTGCCAGCAGTCCTTCACCTCAAAAATGAACTGTTTCCTGGGATTGGCCAGTTTGAGGATGGGTGCTATGGTGAAGTGGTCCTTCAGCTCGTGGAAGGCTGTTGGCTTGGGTCTTAAGATTTCTATCAGGTAGTGTTACTGAAGGAGGATCTTAGGAGGCATGGAGGTTTGAGGAATCAAGGTGGATGCATAGCACAGGCTGAAGCAGCAGTGCTGATAGGAAGCAGACCAGGAAGGGTAATGATTTCTCTCTCCTGCCATGTGATGGTAAAGTTGTGGTTTTGGAGCCAGGGAAGACCACCAGTGATGGAATACATGGACGAGGGAAGGACAAGAAACAAGGGATCCTCCTGATGACCAATCCCCACCATGAGTGGAGCAGGATTGTTAAGGTAGGTAATGAAACCGGTAACCACTGTTTTTTCTTCCAGAAGAAGGACTGTTTTTTTGAATTGGAGATTTGTCTGTGGTGCAAGGAGCTTGTCATTTATGCTACTGACCATAACGTTACCCTGGAATACAAATCTTATTGGTCGAAGTGCATGTTGTGATCATGATCTGTCACAACTACACGCTATAGATTATTACCTGTCTGGGGTGACCTGGGACACATGGTTGGCTGTAGATGTGCTTTAACGGCTCCAGGATCTCTGTGCCACCCAAATCTGCCCTCATCTCACTCACTTTCTTCAGTGACTGATCCATTGTCTCCTGACTGTACTGCACACTCTTACTGAGATAAGGACAGAGAAAAAGATGAAGTCACACACAATAAATGAACCAGGACCTCATCAAACATCCCATGTTAATGACTATTTAAACCCAGTCTTACAGAACACATAAGCGGTTTCAAGAATGTCCCAAAAATGTCAGCACTGCTGGAATACAATATAGAGGAGACAGTTACTCACGGAAAGAAAGATGTATATCTGGAACCAAAGCCATAGATATTGAAATAGCAACCCAGTGGAAGGCTCTTCAGCAACAGGAGCAGAGTATCCTATGTAAAGAAAAACAATGAGTGTTCAGAATATCTGTCACCATAGAAACATTAAGATACAAATCATTCCATTTCAGAACATTTTGTCTATAAAAATACGTAGCTCTTTTGTCAGCCAATCATTACCCTTGCACTCTCAATGCGCATCTGTGAACCTTTCCCGTTATGCATTGGAGAATGCATACTGCCAGACTGATCGACCAAAAACACAAACTCTCCACGTGAGGTTAGTGATGACATCACTTCTGCAGGGAACTCTGGGTACAAGCTGAGCACAATCACAGGGTCTCCCATCAGAGTGCCTGAAAGAGAGAGTGAGCAACACTATAGATGTTGAAGAGATGACAGTTTTGAGGATGAGCTGCTTTTGAATGCCATAAAAAAATCCAGACTAAGTAACAGGGGAAGAGTCTAACCAGGTTTTCCACTGGCCAGTCCTGCCTCCACTATGGCAGTGGGCTGATGGGCGTTCTGGTAATACAGCAGCAGCTCAACATCCCTGTCAAACTTGTGACCTGGAGACAGACTGACCTGCACACAGACAACAAAATAGAGACAAAACATGAGCAAAGAGAGTCACAGCAACAACACCCCCCCACCCCACCAACAAACACAAACACGCGCATGCACATAGTACCGTAGCCTTTGTCTGAGATGCGTCATGGTAGACCAGTGGCTCCAGTGGACAGTTGGACTCAACTTTAGAGATGGGGTTTGGTGAAGACATGTGAGCACTGAGAGATAAACTGTAAGGGATCATTCCTGCTGGTACAGATGTCACCTGGGACACAATCCCACTACCCCAACCTGGTAGAGAGAGAGGGAGAGGAGTAAAATATCTGTTTTGTTCACACATTGTTTTAACATTCTAAGTTATTTAGTGTCCACATACCAGGGAAATATGAAAATGGACGCTGTGGGTGTGTGGTGTATTCTGTTGTCAGTGGTATGAGTCATGGATCATCACTGCTAGTGTGTAGAAGTTATCGTTGTTATCATAGGATGTTCGCTGTCGAGTGTAGCCTGTGGCATGTGTTGTATACTCGGCCAATGAGAAGATGAATCTCAGTTGTTATATCCTGTATCCTGAGGTGTGTTTTGTGGACTGCAATAGTTGTATTACCTTGTGTACCAGCTGGTGTGTATCGAGGGTTAAGCACAGCAGGCAGACAGAAGCGTAGGGCATGGTCGGCCTGCACAGTGAGCTCCATGACGTAGATGATGGTGATGGCGGCACTCTCTCCCGGGGGTAGGCTGCCCACACTCAGCCTGAACACATCTGGACTCTCATCACTCTCCTCCAACAGGAAGGCCTGCTGACCTGAACTCAAAGCATCATCATACTGTTCCCGCGCCTAGCAAGCGGACAACAAACACACACACACACACACACACACACAAACACAAACGTGACTGTTAGCATGGTGATGTCAAATGCTATAGCTGTTGTGTGTAAATTTCCAGAAAACCAGTGAAACTGTGCTGAATGTTGAAACAAACAGATTGTTCAGAAGGGAAGCAAAGGTTACTGAGAAATGCCAAAAACAGGCACAGAGGCACATGACGTCTCAGAACATTTTGTGCAGAACTAAAATAAAAAAGTCTCAGAGAGAATATGAATCTCCATTACCATATTGTACTCAACCAAATGTTTGACTCCCTGGCAAAACAACTCCCTGGCTACTGCAATCTTTTCATTGGCTGAGTATACAACACATGCCACAGGCTGCAGTCCACAACACACCTCCTATCATAATGATGACTTCTATATACCACCGGTGATCGTGCATGACACACACAATTGACTACAGAATACAACACACACCAACAGCGTCCATTTTCATGCTCTTCTTATACGGACACTAAACAGCTTACAATGTTCAAACTATGTGTGAACAAAAGAAATACATTACTACTCTTTCTCTCTCTGGCTCTCTCTCTCTGTGTTTTTGGATGAAATACAAAGATTTTCCTGAACTTTTGGCATTGTAAGTTGATTAAGATGTGAAGGTGAATGTCAGACTGAAGAACTGATCGGTCAGTCTGTGTTGACTCTTTCTGCTTGTTCCAATATCTCACCTTCTGTTTCTCCTGCACTTCAGCCACCACCTCTTTGTCTCCAATCTTGGCACTGAAGTGACAGACAGCAGCTTCTCCAGGCAGAGGGAACACAAACAGAGCCTCCAGGGGCTGCTCCTCTTTATTCACATACTGCAGAGTGGACTTCACTGTGGCTACATGCCCACGTATATGCACCTCAACCTCAATACTCTTCAGAGGAACTGAGGGAGGATTACAGCAAAGGACAAATGTGAAAATGGATAAGTGATAAGAGACTTCATAACACCTCTGGTCGTCGTCGACATTTCCTACATTGATAATTTATACTTCCATCCAGACTTTACCTGTTCTTTTCCCTAGGTTTTGTTCGTGAAAAGGTTTTCTTTTGCTACCTCATTCATTCTAGGTGGTTGTAAAAGCTTTCATTTTTGGTTTGGTAATTATTATCGCTGAGGGTACGAGTGGCTGAAAACAAAAACTCTTTGTTATGTATTTTACAAACAATTGATACTATGAGGTAAAATAATTAACTAACAGTAACAGTAGAAAATTTAGTGTTTAGTTAATCTCCAGAGTGTTTAATGTCTAAAACAGACCAGAAAAAGGAGAGGGATTTAAGACCCTTTGTTTTTTTGTTTTGTTTTGTTTTTTGCCGTCACTTCATATCTGTTGTGTGTTGTGTGCCACCTAGTGTTTATCTGATCTTCTGCAAAGATTAAAATGCTGAACTGGAGGCAGCCATTTAAATGGATAAGTGATAAGAGAATTTTGGCACTGATTTCCCATCAGAAATCTACAAATCTCACACCATCCTTACATTCCAAAGGAGGTGAAACACAGTCAGATTTCAAAGGACATCAAGCTATAGTTTGACCTCATACTGGCTCATTAATGTAACCCTTTAAGCTGGTAAGGTGGATGTTAAGAAACAGAAGAGAGTGCCTCCTACATGGGTTAGCGTCAATGCCAGGTTTACTACGACAAATCATCACATTTCTTAGGGGACATTTTTAGGAGGACATTGTTCATACCTGGTTCCTTCTTGACTGTCACCAATCCACAACAATTCACCATATTTTCTTTGTATCTGAAGGAAACAAACAGGTGTTTCATTTCTCTCGTGCCTTTTACGGGTGGGGAAGCAATGTGTCAATACAGTTGAACTTTTGTTTATGTTATACAATAATGCTTTACAAATAAAGGAAGAGGGACTCTTTGGTAGGTGGTACGTCATTACTCGTTTGACATTGTCTCTTTTTCCAACATGAAAAATGAATCGTATCGCTCGCTTCATACTGCATACGTTTTGTCAGGTACACGAACAAAGCAAACGATGAGACAAGCCAAAAAACATTGCGCGTTTAGTTAGGAAACATTACTCGTTTCGTGTGATGGCGTTGGTAAGCTCGTTTTGGAATGCTGTTTTCGAGTGCTGACGTTATGGACTTTTCTGCAATGAATGGCAAAAATGCCACATTAAGTTGATAAGCAGAAAGTGAAAATGAAACTTACCTGCAATTTATTCACTTAGCAATAACAGACAAACAAATCCTCTCCGGTGGGGTATTCCAGAAAGCGGAGGGCTGTACTACGAAGCGAGGTAAAGGTAACTTCTGGTTAAGTTAACTCAGGGTAAGTAGTCAACCTCCTGAGAGAAGAGTCCTATGGCTTCATTCTCCCAGCAAAATAAAGCCGCAGGATTCTCTAATTGGAGGTTTACTACTTGTTTTGAACTAATTAATTTTCACTAAACTCGCTTTCTGAAATACCCTCTCCCCCGCCCCCGGTTATTCACAACTCGAAATGAGGAGTACGATTGAGGACACTTGTCACTTACCGTTCCCCGTATTTGTCAACGTTCTCGTGAGTTTGGAAATTTATTTAAGCACGAAGCCACGCTTTGCGATGCAGCTCTGTTGCCGAACTGATGATAGTGCGCGAAGTCAACACACGTCAAGACGGTTCTCTTTAGTGAAGCTATGGGGCGGAACGCTGCTGATCACGTTACAACTATTCAAATTAGAAATCAGTGGACATAGCACAAATTAAAAACACACAAGTCCAGATCAGTTTAATTCTAGACCACTTGCTCATAGTGAGCTCTGATACGGAAGAGAACCCATATGTAAGCCTACCCACCGATTCTAACCCTGTATGACGAAAGGCACATTGTAAGTAACAGGCTGAGTAATGTGCATTGATTTGTGGGCTTCAGTTCATCCACTAATATACAATGTTGTGTTGACTTCGGTATCAGGGTATCCAGCTGCGTGTTCAAAAATAAAAATCTTTGGTCTTGAAACAGTAAAAGAAATGAGTGAAAGTACTTTTAGGTCAGTTTCCCCAAATCCCAATCACACTATCATAAATGCTTGTGTGTGAGTTTATGTGGATGTATTAACATATATAACATCTGTTGTGATGGCTTGATTGTCTTTGACAACTGCCAGACCTATGCTCAGAGACTTCATAACACCTCTGGTCGTCGTCGACATTTCCTACATTGATAATTTGTACTTCCATCCAGACTTTACCTGTTCTTTTCCCTAGGTTTTGTTCGTGAAAAGGTTTTCTTTTGCTTCCTCATTCATTCTAGGTGGTTGTAAAAGCTTTCATTTTTGGTTTGGTAATTATAATCGCTGAGGGTACGAGTGGCTGAAAACAAAAACCCTTTATGTATTTTACAAACAATTGATACTATGAGGTAAAATAATTAACTAACAGTAACAGTAGAAAATTTAGTGTTTAGTTAATCTCCAGAGTGTTTAATGTCTAAAACAGACCAGAAAAAGGAGAGGGATTTAAGACCCTTTGTTTTTTGTTTTGTTTTGTTTTTTGCCGTCACTTCATATCTGTTGTGTGTTGTGTGCCACCTAGTGTTTATCTGATCTTCTGCAAAGATTAAAATGCTGAACTGGAGGCAGCCATTTAAAAGGGAAGGATTTTGGAAAAAAGAAAGAAAGAAAGTCTTTACCTATACAGCAGCTAAAAAGACAGTCACAGAATATTGGTAGGATCTTGCTGAGGGCAAGTATGATCTGTGCTGGCAGCTGAACCTGTCCTGGCAACTGACAGAAAAGTTGCTTCTTTGTGCAACTGAATCTCCATATCATGGTGGTAGACAGAGAAGTGCCAGGAAACATTGATCTTAATGCACAAAACAGACAGAATTTCCTTATCCATGAAAGTGTTACTGCAGATTCTCAAGCAGTAATGTCACATATGTATTAAAAACAACATGAAAAAATTAAAACATGTCATTTCCACAAGTCAAATTATTACTTTGATAAACCTCAGTTTACAGCTCCTCCACCCTCACCATCAAGTAGCAAAAAGAATGACTTGGTCACTCAATCCGGCAGCTATTTGGTAAGTTTATTTCATTTAGGACAGTTTAACCAAACTTCCCTTTGGAAAAAAAGAGAAAAAATGCTTGAGTAGAGAGAACCAGTGAAAAAAGCACAGGAAGTGTTGAATATTCTTGGAAGCAGATGAGTTTTAATAATCCAGATTACCATATGTTTGAATATGAATCTAACTCAGCTCTAAATGCATACAACAGTTTGAATGTCTTCTCAGTATAAGATGCTGCGAGATGTCCGTTGCTACAGTTTTGCAGAATTGCTTTACTAGTACTGAGTGTGAATGGTTTTCAGAAGAGGGCTCACTGAAAAAAACTGACATAAGCAGTTCTTTAACGAGGACTCATTTAGATTAAATGGATACAATTTAAACACAGCAAATTCAAACAACTT
This sequence comes from Chanos chanos, assembly GCF_902362185.1. NCBI lineage: Eukaryota > Metazoa > Chordata > Actinopteri > Gonorynchiformes > Chanidae > Chanos > Chanos chanos. Next base: position 25,187,009 of record NC_044496.1, read on the forward strand.
ATTTCTCCAGTGTACTCTTTAACACTACGTCCTGTCTGGGATACTTTCAACCTCGCAATTTCTAGAATACAGCACCCAAACATCAACATTTACAATAAAATGATACCTTGTTTTAAATAATAAAGCAAAAGAAAATAAGCATTTTAAGGGGAAGTTCCCCACTTTTGGGATTTTTCAGTTTTTGTATTTTTCAATGACAACCTTTAACTCAAATTTTTAAACTGTTTGCTATGGAAACACAAATAAAAAACAAACAGAGCAAACAAAGCAATGAAGCAGTATCTTCAACACTGTTCTTTAAAACAGGATGTAAAGATATTTCTAATTGGCTGAGAAGATACTGAATTGGTCGACTGAAATGACGTATCAGAGGAATCATATTTATAATAAATTACAAGGTTATTACACAGAACATGAACATGTCCTTTAAAGATCAGTTGATGAAACAGCATCTCAAAATTTCACAGCAGATCCGAGAAGGGACACAGACTGCCTTAACTTGTCCAGAACAGAGACAGCATCCATTCAGAGGACTGAGTGAGGTCCAGTGTTCAGGGAATTGATCTGACTGTGGGAGGCTCTTTCAAAGCCCCAGAGTCTCCACCTCTACCTGACACCCCAGCAGAGCATTTCCAGCCTTAACACACTCAGACACAGTGGCTCCTGAAACACACAACATTATAAAACTCATCAACACCATAACACACATTATCAGTATAAGACACATCATCACATCATAAGAAATAGACTTGTAATGTTTTATTTTTTTTAATAGTGTTGCGGATGTGTTTCTAGCAGTTAAGAGAGACAAATGATACCTTTCTGCCCTTGGATCCATGACACAGCCTTCATGGCCAAAAACTGCCACTCCTCATGAGCATCCAGCCTGAACCCATAAAGCCAGATCAGAGCCAGGACTGTGGCCCACAATGCCCTGTCCACCTAAACACAAGAGAAACCTTCATTTGGTCAATAATCCACACTAAACAGATCCTCCTCTCTGTGACTGTACAGCCATAGGACACTGCTCTGATAACTGGACAGATATTTCAAACCTGTGCAGGCATCTGTTTGGCCACTTCTCCTTCAGTCTTTCCAAACACCTCGGCCAGCGCAGACTCCAACTCCCAGGAGCCTGAGGCCTTTTGGAGAGAAATTAGCTGAAGGAGAGGGTCCTTCTGGGGCTGAGGGGCTTCTAGACACACACACACACACACACACACACACACATTAGGTGCTTTTGGACCGAACAGTTCTAGGGTCTCATTTGATAGGAACTACCTGCTGGGGAGCTTCCCCTGGAACTACATATGTTCTATGGCTTTTTTTCCTGTTTGCATTCGCACCGCTAGTAGGAACGCTGAAGTGACGTAAGCCGGCCGATGGTGGTATAGCAACGTCATGCTAAGAGCTGTTGTCTGTATACTGTAGTAAACTACAGTATACACAATTACTGAGTTTTATTGAATTTGAAGACAGAAATATTGAGTGCACATTAGATAATATAACTGCCTTCTCATTAACGAAAATTAACTGTATGACGATAGTCCCAGTGCAGTGGAGAAAAATGTGCCTCTGCACTTATCACCGCAGTAGCAGTGAACGACTGGGGCATAATACTTTTCGGGTGCTAGCATAGCGCTTGTGCCTGACGTTTGCTCACAGCGTCGTGTTTTTGTTTTTTTTCCATTCCCCCCCTCCCCGCTGCACCTCTCAAATCGTAAGCTGAATAAACACGTTCTTCTTCTAGGTTAAAACGCGGATCACAGCCACACAGGCGGACACACAAGCACCTACCAAAGCGGACTGTACGCTACCTCTAGTATCTAGTATAATTAAATTGACTTCCAAACATACTTGCACACAATGAAATAAAAAATTCCAACAAAATGAAAGTTCACATGAAATATCTCAGCAAGAGAAAACAAAGGTCAAAACACTCACCGTCTGCTTCTCTTCGTCGAACTGAGATCGCAGTCGGTGCAGCTAAAATGATCAAAGACAAGACAGAAAAGAAAGTGATAATAATGACAACATCACTTTTTTTTTTTGCCGGCTGCTAACAATTAACCCTCCTACTGCTGTGTAACTAACTCCACTGTCTTGACAACCTCAACACCAACACTCACACCCTCTATCTTACTTACTTATTCACTCTCTCTCTCTCACACACACACACACACATCTATATATATACATATCTATATACATCTATATATATATATATATATATATATATATATATATATATATCTCTATCTATCTATCTATCTATGTATATATATATATATATATTTCTTTCTCCCTCTCTATGTTCTATTCTATCTCATTGTTATCTGTTTGTCTTTGTCTTTCTTTCTGTATTTCTCTGCATCTGTGTGTCTATCTTTGTTTAGAAAATTGGGAGAGAAGGGAAACTGGGAGAAAATGAGGATATGCAATTAACCTCTTAATTGGGACGACACTGTATTATGATGTAAGCAGGATGATTATGGCAAAGTCGCTTCTCTATGATGTTATTCATTTTACTGTTAATGGATCGTTATTACTGCAGGTATCTCATTTTTTGCCAAATGTGGTATTGCAAACAAACACCAGCCCACTACTAATTTCACAATCATATCTACTCTTCCTATTATATATAACACACACAATACTACATAACACTCAGCTTTAAAACTGACTTCAATCCTTATAAAACATGTCGCTCAAATTCATAACCTGGAATATCCGTGGGATTTCCTCACAGGCGAGGAAAGTTAAAATTCTCAACCACCTAATCAAATTACAGGCTGACATATGCTTCCTACAAGAAACTCATATAACAGCAGCTGAATCTCAAAAGTTAAAAACCCCACATTTCAATCAAGTATTCTCATCAACCTATAACTCAAAGAAAAGAGGCGTATCAATTTTAATAAACAAAAGAATACCATTAATTCATAAAACCACCATTACTGATCCTGAAGGGCGATATGTCATCATCAACGCTTCCATTAACAGCAACAATATCACTATAGTAAACATATACGGCCCCAATACTGACGATCCCACTTTCTTCCATACATTTTTCTGTTCACTGAATGAAACCCCAAATTCAACAATAATAATTGGACGTGATTTCAACACTGTCATCAACACCAACCTAGATAGGTCTAGCATATCAGGTAATTCTAGAAATTGGCACTCCACCGAAACACTAAAGCAGTATATGAAAGATTTTGGCCTTGGTGATAGTTGGCGATTAAAAAACCCTTCAACCAGAGAATACACGTACTTCTCACCGGTTCACCAGTCATTCTCTTGCATAGACTTTTTTCTTACCAGTAATTCAATTATATCTGATATTTCAGACTTTCACACCCACCCCATCATAATTACCGATCATGCCCCTGTATCCTTCAATCTAAACACTAAACAATTTAAACAACCCTCACCCAGACGGCGTTTCAATATCTCGCTGCTTAAAGATCCTGATTTTAACACTTTCTTCAGAGAAGAATGGACATCCTTCATGGAAATAAACGATTCCCCGGATATCTCACCCTCATTACTGTGGGAAACTGCTAAAGTAGTACGGAGAGGAAAAATCATATCATACTCATCACACAAGAAGAAAAAGGAAAATGAGATTGAAAAGAAATTGGAACAAAAACTCAGAGAATTAAATGTCAAGTATGCTAATAATCCCACGGAACAACTTCTGAATGAATTAACAACAACCAATTTTCAATTGAACACTATTATAAACCAATTCATAAAGAAAAACCAATTCATACTGCAAAGACTAAGACATGACAATTTTGAATACAGCAACAAATCTGGTAAATATCTGGCAAACCAATTAAAACGAGCCAAAGACAAATCAATTATCCCGGTCATAAAGAACTCAGCAGGGGAAACCATGCAAATACCTACAGATATAAATAATACATTTCGGGAATTTTACATTAAATTATACACCTCAGATCATGAACCAAAATTGACAGACATCCACTCCTTCCTCAATAGTACTGACCTTCCTCAGCTTAACAAGGAAACAGCAAATGAACTAGATGCACCATTATCATTGGAAGAATTCTATAACGCCCTCAACCAGATACCAAATAATAAAGCACCAGGACCTGACGGTTTCCCTGCTGAGTTCTTTAAGCACTTCTGGCACACAATCTCCCCACTTTTCTTTAGAATGACTGTTGATATTAAACAAAACTCAAAAATCCCGCCACATATGAACACAGCACTCCTCTCAGTACTACTGAAGCCTGACAAAGACCCAACCCTATGTTCTAGCTACCGCCCCCTATCACTCATCAATACCGATCTCAAAATTATCAGTAAAGCGCTAGCCATCAGAATTGAAAGAGTAACCCCATCACTAATCCACTCAGACCAAACCGGATTTATCAAAGGAAGAGATTCATCAAATAACATGCGCAGACTATTCAATTTAATCAATATATCCCAAAAAAGTAAAACAAAAACAATACTTGTTTCGTTAGATGCGGAAAAGTCATTTGATAAAGTAAACCGGACATTTCTATTCAAAACACCTCAGAAGTTTGGATTCGGGGAATCGTTTATTCAATGGATAAAAACACTGTATAACTCACCGATGGCCACAGTTTCTACTAACGGACTAACATCACAGAGTTTCATGCTACACAGAGGGACCAGGCAAGGATGTCCACTCTCACCATCACTTTTCGCCCTGTTCATTGAACGTCTAGCTGCTGCAGTACGCCAAAATAACAACATCAAAGGAATTCAAAGCCCCAACACACACCACAAACTCAGCCTTTACGCAGACGACATACTGCTTTGCCTCCAAGACCCATCAAGCTTATCAATTTATTTTCTGAAATATCAGACTACACTGTAAACTGGACAAAATCAACAATTTTACCCATCTGCGGTGTCGACTCATACGCTACAGCGAAAAACACGCCCCTCACCTCCTCAAGTAATGTTAAATATCTAGGCATAAATATCTCCGCCAAGCTGTCAGAGTTGTTTCACCTTAATTTCACTCCACTATTAAAATCAATAGAAAATGACTTAAACCGCTGGACAAATTTACCACTCTCTCTAAATGGCAGAATAGCAACTGTAAAAATGACCATACTACCTAAAGTGAACTACCTCTTCCAAATGACTCCAACTCAACCCACTACTAACTGGTTTAATTCACTCAACTCCATGACAACTAAATTCTACTGGAAAAATAAACCACCCCGGATTAAACTAGCAACTTTACAGAAACACAAATCTCAAGGAGGACTGGAAGCACCAAACTTCTACTATTATTACCTGGCTAATCAACTACAGTATATCTCAAAGTGGATTCATCCCAACCAACAGAATAACCCATGGATTGAAATAGAACAGTCAGAATGCAAAGAAATTTCAATCTCCGACTTGCCATTCCTTAGCACTTCCATAAAACACCACGATTGCTTCAAAAATACCGTAATCTCAACAACCCTGACAGCTTGGTGGAAAATTAATAAAATCTTTAAATTCACAGTGTCACCATGTAAATACACCCCAATATGGCACAACCCGGACTTTACACTCAACAAATCACCACTCCACTCCACCACTTGGAAACAAAGAGGTATCACACAGCTTCAACACATCTTTCAGAATAACACCTTCATCACTTTCCAGGACCTGGTGCAAAAGTATAACATAGGGGAAGAGCAATACTTTCAGTACTTACAATTAAAATCCATTCTAAAATCCAAAATTAATAAAACTAACAACAACCTACATCCACCCCCACTAGTGGAAGAAATGGAAAAAATAAATAATACTAAGAAAACTATCTCCAAATTATACAAACTAATATCATCCTCTGACCAAACAATATCCCTCCCCATCCAAAAAGACCTATCACTCTCTACCAATGCAGACTTCTGGACTCTAATCTGTAGAAACACTTTCACAATGACAAACAATACTAATCTTCAACTAATACATGGTCATCAATGTTGTTACTATTATTATTACTGTTTCCATATTATAATTATTAGCGTTGCTTCCCCCATCACAGCGTCAGTCCTTTGTCTTGTCCCACGTATAGTTGTTTTTTTTTGTTTGTTTGTTTTTTTTACTTTTCTTCTTTTTCCCTCACTCCCTTATTATCTTTCATTGATTTTGTCCTTCTGTCTGTCTCCTTGTCTACCTGTTCACCAGTCTGTCTGTCATTCTACAGTATGTCACCTGTCTGTCTGCATGTTTGTTCGTTTGCCTGTCCACCTGTCTCCTCTGTACACAATAAAATTTATAAGAAGAAAGAAGAGAAAAAAAAAAAAAAGAGAGAGAGAAAAGTACGATGTGACTCCCATGTTGGAGGGGTGGTGGCGGGCTTAAAAAAAAATGACAACATCACTTTACCTGAACCATGTGTGTGTTACTAATCATATTTCAATGAGTTCCTTTACTCTGTAATCCCAAACTGAAACACTGAAGTCATACCCACTAAGTCTTACTAGTTTGCTGCATGTTTAAGCGTTCAGTTACTTACAAAATGTGAGTGTGTAAAGCACCATATGATCACAACATTCACAGGACAGTACACAGATAAAGAGCTGGTGAACTTTCTTTAATGGATGTATCCTTTGAATGAAGGACACAAGTGGCAAATATTAGACTGAAACAGTGCTGAATCTCCATTTAGGAAGCTTTTAAACATTAATAATATAATGCTGAATGGCTTGAGAAATTCTCAAAAAAAAAAAAAAAATCAATGCAATGAAATAAAAAGTACCTCATAATATGTCTTACCCAATACGCTGTTGTTGAACTTTTGTCTGGTTTCTCTCTTTAACTTGAATCCTGAGAAAACAGCTGCATGAGGAGTGAGAAGACATGTTACTGTGCAAGACTTACGACTGTACAATGTCTCAGTGAAGTTTTCTGGCTGATAAGCTTTCAGACAGATGTTGTAACAGATGTTCAAAGACAGGTAGCAATATGCACAGAAGAGCCACAAAGAGAATAATGAATTGCGCCCACTTTTCTACAAATAAACAAGCAAACACACTCTTGAGGGGTGAAAAAAGACTTTTCCTTCTCTTTCAAGTATTACATAGCACTATGTTATAGAGAGCGTTACAACAAATCATCTTTACCACCAAATTTTGAGGAACGTTTCTTCAATGGTGCAGCCAACGTACAGCCCAGCATCATACTCTGAAACACTGCAAGACAGCTTAACATGAAATCAATGCTATGAACTCGCCGAGAATGAAACCAACCAACGCACGCACGCACGCACGCACACACACACCACTGACTTGGGGCGGGCACAATTCTTTGCACCAGAGGTCCTTGCACAGGCTGTCCACTGCCCTTGTATGTGGCGATGAAGGCAGTGAATGCACTACTGACTCCTGCCTGAAGACTGAGCTCCACCACTCTCCTTTTCAGCTCCTCCTTCTCTCCACCCACAGCCCTCTCCTCCATCTCCAGAGAACGGATCAGGGCCCGAGCCCCAAGCCGATGAAGGGCCAGTCTGCAGGGACAAATAGACAGTAAATGAGGAGTAGGCAGAGCAAATTTGTGTGAATGTGTGTGTGTGTGTGTTTACTCTAAATCCTCAGGTTTCAGACAGAAGTTGAGCTGATTTATGATGGGCTTATCTGCCAAGCTGTACTCCACTGTTACAGATCCCTCACCATGTCCAGAACTCTGAGAAATGGAGACCAAAAGATAGATAAACAGAGAGAGAGAGAAAGAGAGTGAGGGTAATGAATATTCTGTTGTAAAAGACCATATACATATACATGGAAAAGGTGAAACGAGCAAAATGAAAACTGTGGACTCTGTGACTTAAGTTGTTTATTCTTGTTACATTAATGTTCATACTTTGGGAAAATTGAAACTGACACATTATGTTAAATCGGCACTTCTGAAGCTCCAGTGACAGACAGAGAAAAAGCACAGTCACACAGAGAGAAAATGAATGAACTAAGTGGTGTGACAACAGTGAGATAAGATGAGACAGAGAGGTCTGATCAATCAATTATGTTGCTAATGAAAAGTAATGAAAACTTTACTCACCACTCCTGTTAACTGAGCATAGAGCAGAGCTCTTTGACCCTGGAAGAGCACGTTGAGTGGGGGAGACAGAGTGGTGACAGATATACCATCTGGAACTTTCCATTTCACAGAGATGTCAACTAAAGCTGGTTGCAGGGCAAAGCGAAGAGACTGCATCACCTGGAAGGTAAGTAGAAGTTACAGAGTGCAGTCACAGAGTGCCTGTATTTCAGTTATTTCACTTGTGGGCACATGAACAACAGAGGCACTGTATGGTTACAATAGGTAGGGTTATTGAATGCCAAAATATTATTGAATGCCAAAATATTATTTCTAGAAGTCTCTTTAAGCACATCATTCCTCTCTGATTTCTCCTAAATCTTTACTTTGGGCTGTAGTCGGTCTGTGCCCGTGATGAACTGGGCATGGCCACGGCCCTCCTTGGCCATTCCATTGACCAGTGCAGTACTGGCACCCTCCCCAATGCCAAAGGAGAAGCACCTGGACACACAGCACAAACGTACATCAAAGATGAGCAATACCACTCTCAAAATGACATTCATTTACCTTAGTTTGAAAAATTCATCAATTTAATCAATTTGATTACAATGTTGTGTGAACAGACAAGCCAAATTCTAATTTATCATGATAAATATTTGGTTTATCTAACCAGCGTGGTTACAGTGACAATCAGTAATCCAAGGGGCATTCTCGAGAGCTCTGGTTTAGAACACAGCATCAAAACATCATTCAGAATAACAAACAAGCAGAAACAAAGAGAGAAAACACTGCAGTCTGGGCCTTCAGCCCAGTCACCCATTGTGTTGTCCTGTGCATTAAAAACAGGTCTGAATAGTGACTTTCTCCAGACTCTGCAACAAATAAAAAACTCGATGAAAACTGAACGAATATGTGATTTAAAACAAATTTTAAAGATGGGCCTGTCCATCCTTATGATTTCATTAAATTCCACAAAAAAAAAATGTAGCAATACACTTAAAAGCAGTCATGTAATCTGAATGCAATGTCCTCATTGAAAACTGAACTAATATGTGATTTAAAGTAATTTTTCAAGATGAACCTGTCAATCTGTAAGCCTCAGAATTCCATTAAACTCCACAAAAACGAGGCAACACACATTAAAGCTGTCTTGGTGTAATCTATAATGCATAATGAAATCTGGACACTTCAAGCAAAAGGTGATTAGCCTATGTCTACTTTTGGATGAAGACTTGAAGTGCAAAAGGTCCAGAGCGTGAAGGCCCAAATCATCCCACTAGTGACTGGAGCCATGGTACCATCCCCCAGAACTGAATAAATGCTTAGAATGCCCACCTGGAGCAAACAAAGCAGTAGCCCTCATCAAAGCACTGTTTGCATCGTTATACATCATTTGCAAGACCCTGGATCTCCCATAGGCCATGTGGGCATTCCGAGACCAAGAAGAACAACAACTGATCCAAGGAAAGATTTGTGATGGACAAACAATAATAAAAATAAAAATAATAATAATAATAGAATCTTAGAGTTGAAATATAATATTTCGCAGTCTTAATTAATTAACCATTAGTTCTACAGATTCAGTCAGCCAGCCAACCTGTGTGAGTGAGTGTTGCTCTTCACCAGATCCAGGACATCTTTGGTGTTCCCCACTTCTCCATCAGTGAAAACAAACAGCTGAGAAAAGTAAGCAGACCAAAAGCACTTAAGCTGGGACAGGACAGAAAACTCATTTGAATTAAAGACCATAGAGGTATCCAAACATTATCAAACACATACAAGGGAGAACTGACAGGAGAAACAATCAGCATAGAAGCAGACAGCTGCCCAAAAGGTTTCCTAAAGCAATAAGTCACATTTTTCATGTTTTCTGCTACTGTTTAATAATCTCCTGTGCAAGGAGTTTGTCATGTATGTTTCTTGTTATGTATTGTAATACCTAGAATATACCGTACATGTTGCTATTGTAGTCTGTCTTAGGGTTATTGTGTATTACCTGTCTGGGGTGGCCTGGGACACATGATTGGCTGTAGATGTGCTTTAATGGCTGCAGGATCTCTGTACCACCCATGTCTGCTGACATCTCATCCACTTTCTTCAGTGCCTCCTCCATCGTCTTCTGGCTGTACTGCACACTCTTACTGAAATAAGGCCAATGAAAAACACTGTTCGAAACTAAACTAAAGATTATGTGAGCTGGATTACACAGAATAGCTGAGCGGTTTCAAGCTCATGCTGAAATTGTTAACATTTGTGGAATACTTTATTATACTGTATTTGGGAGATTTTTGCTTACGGAAAGAAAGATTTGAAGCTGGAGCCAAAGCCATAGATGTTAAAGTAACAGCCCAGAGGAAGGCTCTTTAGCAACAGGAGCAGTGTGTCCTATACAGTGGAAAAAACATGTAACATTATGTAGTCAAGAAAGAATTGAATATTCCATTTCAAATCATTTGGTCCATGACATCACATTGCTTGGTCAATCTTCAACTATTACCCTGGCGCTCTCAATTCGCATCTGTGCACCCTCTTCACTGTGCATCGGACAACCCATACTGCCAGACTGATCGACCAAAAACACAAACTCCCCACATGAGGCTTGTGATGACATCACTTCTGCAGGGAACTCTGGGTACAAGCTGAGCATGATCACAGGGTCTCCCATCAGAGTGCCTGAAAGAGAGAGTGTGCAACACTATAGATGTTGAAGAGATGACAGTTTTGAGGATGAGTTGTTTTTGAATGCCATAAAAAATCCAGACTAAGTAACAAGGGAAGAGTCTAACCAGGTTTTCCACTGGCCAGTCCTGCCTCCACTATGGCAGTGGGCTGATGGGCGCTCTGGTAATACAGCAGCAGCTCAACATCCCTGTCAAACTTGTGACCTGGAGACAGACTGACCTGCACACAGACAACAAAACAGAAAAACATGAGCAAAGAGAGTCACTTTAACAAAAACACACACATGTACACGCGCGCACACACACACACACACACACACACACACACACATTTATTAAGAGTTACATGAAATGTGACATGAACATAATGAAATAGCAAAAGGAGCAAAAGGAAAACCAAGCAGAATATTTAAGGAAGGGCCGCTCAGGTGGTGCAGTGGTAAATTACATAGGGATTGGATTAAGGTTTGAATCCCAGCATTACCACTGGCTGTGTCTGACATTGCAAAGTACAGTTTTCCGTGTTCTGGGGGGGTGATCATACTGCACGCCGTCATACCGTAGCCTTTGTCTGTGATACATCATGGTAGACCAGTGGCTCCAGTGAACAGCTGGACTCAACTTTAGAGATGGGGTTTGGTGAAGACACATGAACACTGAGAGATAAACTGTAGGGGATCATTCCTGTTGGTACAGACATCACCTGAGACACAATCCCAGTGTCTGAACCTGACAGAGAGAGAGAGAAAGAGGGAGAGAGCGAGAGAGGGAGAGACAGAGAAAGGGAGTAAAATATCTGTTTTGTTCACACATTGTTTTAACATTCTAAGTTATTTAGTGTCCATATAGGAGAACATGAAAACAGACACTATGAGTGTGTGTTGTATTCTGTAGTCATGCATCACCAGTGGTGGTGTGTAGAAGTTATCATTTATCAAAGGATGTATAATACGGAGTGTAGCCTGTGGCATGTGTTGTATACTCGGCCAATGAGAAGATGAATCTCAGTTGTTATATCCTGTATCCTGAGGTGTGTTTTGTGGACTCTAATAGTTGTATTACCTTGTGTACCAGCTGGTGTGTATCGAGGGTTAAGCACAGCAGGCAGACAGAAGCGTAGGGCATGGTCGGCCTGCACAGTGAGCTCCATGACGTAGATGATGGTGATGGCGGCACTCTCTCCCGGGGGCAGGCTGCCCACACTCAGCCTGAACACATCTGGACTCTCATCACTCTCCTCCAACAGGAAGGCCTGCTGACCTGAACTCAAAGCATCATCATACTGTTCCCGCGCCTGGCCAACAGACCACAAACACGCACGCATTCGCGCGCACACACACATACACACAAAAACATCATTAATAGCATGATTATGGTTAATGGTACGGCTGTTTGTTGTAAATTACCTTAGAATTGAGGCAGTTAATTCTTCAAGTCTATTGCAGGTATTATGTATTTGTATGGATGATACATGACAAGCAAATTAAAGACCAGCTACACAGGCTCAAACTCAAACACATAATACTACACCATGCTGTCCTAAATGTTGTGATGAACTTAAGAGGAAAATATAATTATCCTTAATTCTCCCTACATATATACAGTTTTTACACATGTTGGGTCACTCAATGAAATACAAAGATTTTCCTGAACTTTTGGCATTGTAAGTTGATTAAGATGTGAAGGTGAATGTCAGACTGAAGAACTGATCGGTCAGTCTGTGTTGACTCTTTCTGCTTGTTCCAATATCTCACCTTCTGTTTCTCCTGCACTTCAGCCACCACCTCTTTGTCTCCAATCTTGGCACTGAAGTGACAGACAGCAGCTTCTCCAGGCAGAGGGAACACAAACAGAGCCTCCAGGGGCTGCTCCTCTTTATTCACATACTGCAGAGTGGACTTCACTGTGGCTACATGCCCAAGTACATGCACCTCAACCACAATACTCTTCAGAGGAACTGAGGGTTGCAGCAAAGGTCAAATAGGAAAATGGCTTAGTACTAACAAGACAACAATGGCACTGATTTTTCATTTGAAATCAACAAACCACACACAAATAACATTCCTAAAGGGGTCAAAACACACACAGTTTGTACAAAAATCAGATTGCAATGGACATCAAGCTACAGTTTTACTTCATATCATATCATTAATGTCAATCAGCACAACTTAAATTAGTAAAGTGGGTGCCAAGTAACAGAAGAGAGAGTTTTCATATTCTGGCGAAAGACACGGAAACTCAAAATAACTCCTTCATTCCAGTTTGGTGAAGCAAAGGAGAAAGCAGACCCTTTCACATAAATATCTTGCTTACATGACCTAAAGTGTCAATGCCAGATTTACTTTATCAAATCTTCACATTTCTTATAGGACATGTTTGGGAGGACATTGCTCATACCTGGCTCCTTCTTGATTGTCACGAGACCACAACAATTCACCATTTTTGCTCTCTGTAGGAAACAAAGAGGTGTTTCATTAGCCTCATTCTTTTTATGGGCGGGGAGGCAATGTGGGCAAACGAGTGCAGTTCAACTTTTTCGTTGATATATCGGTAGTGCTTTAAAGAAAAAAGGGAGCACAGGCTTCAGTCGACGGTGTGCAACTATTCGTCTGACACTAACATGAAACATGCAACCTTATTGCTAATTTCACACCGAACATATTTTGTCAGGCACACTAACAACAGCAAAAGATATACGAATGACCTGGCTGGACAAGATGGCACATTCTGTTAGAAAACGGTAGTCGTTCTGTGTGGTGGCGTTGGTGAGCACAACTCAGTTACGAAAATCAATCGATGTTGCTTTGATACGCAGATGTCATAAGCCTTTCTGCAATGAGCTAGTAAAAATACCAGATGATTCTAGATTAAATTCAAGAACCGAAAGTGAAAATGAAAGTTACCTCTGACCCGCAACAGCAAACAAACGAGTCCTTTCCGATCTTTCGTCTTAGGTGTAAATTTTCTTCAGCTTATTCACGACTCGATATGAGACGCAGGGATACTGACACCTTTCACTTACGCGGTATTCTGTTTGTCAACATACCAGTGCTTTGGGGAATTTAAATAAATGTGAAGCCACGCCTTGAGATGACGCCCTTTGGCTAAGCTAACGATAGGCAGCAGGCGAACGATAGGTCCAAAACAGGACGGCTCTCTTTAATAAACTTACAGGGAGGTCCGTTGCGTGTTCAAACTGTTCAAAATGTTCACGTTAATACCACACAAAATCAAAGAACAAAGCAGAAATTACAGTATAAATTACAATCACACAAACGCTTGATAAACTGTTAGATCACTTGCTCACACTGAGCAATACAAACACAACTTGAGATGCTTTTCCACGAGAAAATGCGAATGTGATTGCGCCGCAGCATCAGCGAATCTTAACTGTAGAAATACCGGATCTGTGTCCGGCTGAAGTATACTCTCGGAGCAAAAGACCGCTGAATACAACTATCCAGTGATGATGTGTACAATCCGTCGTCGGAACCACTAGAGACCCAAAAGTATCCACATGCATTTTCAATGGCAAAATAAAAAACAAAAACAAAAACGGACCGATCAAACAAACAGCAGCCTATAATCATAATGCTCAAAACGAGAGCATCCTATTAAAAGCTCTTTGCCTTTCGCAAAGAACGAGTGATTCTCTCTGTTTACCCAGCAGATCACAGTTTAGCTGACAATCGTCGGGCTACGTACATTTACCAATCACATTAATACCTCTAAATAAAATATAATCAATTGTTTCGCTGAGCAAAAGACCACTGAATACAACTGTCGACTGCCGCTGTGCAAACCCTCGTCGTACCAGAGCCGTAAAACTTTCCCCAGTCACTTTCAATGGGAAAATAAGCGATTAAAAACGGCAAAAATAAGAACCGAGTGGACCGATCAAACACCAGTCAACAATCATAATGCGAGAACGAATTAGTAGTTTAGCATGTCAACAACACAAGCAGTTTAGCTTCAAGAGCACTGCGAAATTTCTTCTGTTGGTTAACCCAAATTGCCTGGACTCACCTGAAATGCGAAACTGAAGATTACAAGCCACTGACCCTTCTCTAAGCCCCTCCCTAGAACAGCCACTGTCCAATCCTACGTTAGCAACCGTAACTGGGCACAGGAGGCCTGTCAAGCTTTCAGAAGAAGGGAAAATGCTGAAACGGTGTGCACGTGGAACCTGCAAGTCCGACAGCAGATATCCTCAAAGTTTACCAGAGGGGTGTCGCAATTTTGGCCTTTCCAAAGCCCAAAACGCTAGAGGAGAGATGTCGACAGTGACAACATAGAGTATGTAACTCTGTCACTACTGTGATTAACGACTGGCACGGCTAGCATTACACTAGCGTGGTAAAGTTGGTTTTAGATTGGGATATTCGCTGGATATTCGGTTTTAAACTTTCTTAAATTCGGACACGACAAAGCACTTCAGTTTAATTACGTGTTCGAGGGCATGGAAAGTTCACTTTAATATGGTGTGTCAGAGGAAAATAACAATATTTGTTGTCGCTATCGATTTTTATCCCAAAACAACTTCACGGCACTTTCAATTTACAATTTAGCAGACGCTTTTAGCCAAAGCGACTTACAATCAGTGCATCATTCGGATTTCTAATACCTCATAAGCAGACATCGCAAAAAAAGACTGAGCGTCAATTTACTCCTTCGTATTGCGCCCCTGGAATTCAACATAGATACAAGACAAGCGCTGCGTCCAAAACCGCATACTACATACTGCACACTAAACTTGCATTGAAGTACGTAGTGCGGAGTACGTACTAAAAGATTTTAGACAAGAAAGTATGCTAGAATTTGGACGCACTAATGAGGTAATCAAAATGCGCCACATTTTTGCGCGTGAGCTTTATAATCGCGGTTTAATGACGACCACCTGTAAACAGACACAGCGGTACATTTAAACGCCGCACCAGAAACGCCCCTTTTTTCCATATGGCCAAATGGGATTGAAAAGTGTCCAGTGCTCGCATACTGCGGCTGTGTCCGAAATGGCATACTACATACTATTCGCATACTAATTATGACGTAAAAGTAGTAAGTAGTATACAGTACGTGAAAAATGAAAATTTTGCAGAACACGACAGTTACCCGGATGATGTACTACACTGGCGAAAATTTCTAGTATACATCCCGAGCTCACTTCGCCGACTACTGCATCCCATGAAGCAACACGGTGGCTGTGTCCGAAATGGCATACTACATACTACTCGCATACTAATTGTGACGTAAAAGTAGTAAGTAGTATGCAGTACGTGACAAATAAAAATTTTGCAGTACACTACAGTTACCCGGATGATGTACTACTCTGGCGAAAATTTCTAGTATACATCCCGAGCTCACTTCGCTGACTACGCGGTATGCAACGCGGTAACCTCTAACTTTCCGAAAATTTTCAAAAAACATGGCAGACAGCGACAATGGCAATGTAGTGTAGTGCACTACACGAAACGTCTCATAATTGTACCATACTGCATACTAGCGTGGGGAGTAGTGTGCAGTACGCAGTGTATACTAGGCTAGTATGTAGTATGCAGTACGCTAGTATGTCATTTCGGACACAGCCAGTGATTTCCAACTGTCAAAAAATTTTAAAAACATGGCGGACAGCGACAGAACCAGCTTCAACTTCAACTGCAGCGGCAGTTCCGAAGATAAATGTATCAGTTGCATATTTTGGTGTAATAAATCTTCATACGCTTTCTTATACGGCTACTTTTGATACATATTTGTGGTTGTCGTGTGTTGTTCGATTTTAACAGAACAGATAGCCCAACCGATAGCAAACGTGTAGTACACTACACGAAAGTTGTCATAATTGCGTACCATACTGTATACTAGTGTGTGGAGTAGTGCGCAGTATGCAGTGTATACTAGGCTAGTATGTAGTATGTAGTACGGTAGTATGCCGTTTCGGACACAGCCTGCGTTTTTCCAACGGAAGTAGTATGTCATCCGGTTAAAATGCACATACTACTCTATGCATACTATGGCTGTGTCCGAAATGGCATACTACATACTACTCGCATACTAATTATGACGTAAAAGTAGTAAGTAGTATGCAGTACGTGAAAAATGAAAATTTTGCAGTACACGACAGTTACCCGGATGATGTACTACACTAGCGAAAATTTCTAGTATACATCCCGAGCTCACTTCGCCGACTACTGCATCCCATGAAGCAACGTGGCTATTTCCAACTGTCAAAAAATTTTAAAAACATGGCGGACAGCGACAGAACCAGCTTCAACTTCAGCTGCAGCTGCAGTTCCGAAGATAAATGTATCAGTTGCATATTTTGGTGTAATAAATCTTCATACGCTTTCTTATACGGCTACTTTTGATGCATATTTGTGGTTGTTGTGTGTTGTTCGATTTTAACAGAACAGATAGCCCAACCGATAGCAAACGTGTAGTACACTACACGAAAGTTGTCATAATTGCGTACCATACTGTATACTAGTGTGTGGAGTAGTGCGCAGTATGCAGTGTATACTAGGCTAGTATGTAGTATGTAGTACGGTAGTATGCCGTTTCGGACACAGCCTGCGTTTTTCCAACGGAAGTAGTATGTCATCCGGTTAAAATGCACATACTACTCTATGCATACTATGGCTGTGTCCGAAATGGCATACTACATACTACTCGCATACTAATTATGACGTAAAAGTAGTAAGTAGTATGCAGTACGTGAAAAATGAAAATTTTGCAGTACACGACAGTTACCCGGATGATGTACTACACTAGCGAAAATTTCTAGTATACGTCCCGAGCTCACTTCGCCGACTACTGCATCCCATGAAGCAACGTGGTGATTTCCAACTGTCAAAAAATTTTAAAAACATGGCGGACAGCGACAGAACCAGCTTCAACTTCAGCTGCAGCTGCAGTTCCGAAGATAAATGTATCAGTTGCATATTTTGGTGTAATAAATCTTCATACGCTTTCTTATACGGCTACTTTTGATGCATATTTGTGGTTGTTGTGTGTTGTTCGATTTTAACAGAACAGATAGCCCAACCGATAGCAAACGTGTAGTACACTACACGAAAGTTGTCATAATTGCGTACCATACTGTATACTAGTGTGTGGAGTAGTGCGCAGTGTGCAGTGTATACTAGGCTAGTATGTAGTATGTAGTACGGTAGTATGCCATTTCGGACACAGCCTATGGCCTATGTTAAAAGCCTATGTTAAAATCGAACAACACACGACAACCACAAATATGTATCAAAAGTAGCCGTATAAGAAAGCGTATGAAGATTTATTACACCAAAATATGCAACTGATACATTTATCTTCGGAAATGCAGCTGCAGTTGAAGTTGGTTCTGTCGCTGTCCGCCATGTTTTTAAAATTTTTTGACAAGTTGGAAATCACCGCGTTGTTTCATGGGATGCAGTAGTTGGCGAAATGAGCTCGGGATGTATACTAGAAATTTTCGCCAGTGTAGTACATCATCCGGGTAACTGTCGTGTACTGCAAAATTTTTATTTTTCACGTACTGCATACTACTTAATACTTTTACGTCATAATTAGTATGCGAGTAGTATGTAGTATGCCATTTCGGACACAGCCTATGTATTTGGACGTACTACTAATGGTGGCGTACTGTTTTGACGTACTATTTAGTACGTTAGTATGCGGTTTTGGACGCAGTCAAGGATTTTTTTTTTTTTTTTTTAAAGGAAGGGAGGTTAGGCTTTGGGGGATAGGTGGTTCCATGGTAACGCTCCGTCAAGATGGCTGTCGTTCTCTGAGCTCTATCTTAAATTGAACTTTTTTTGTTAATTTATTCACGCTATTTTATGCACGAACACTATCATTTTGAACGTGATGATCAC
The DNA here is from genome assembly GCF_902362185.1 of Chanos chanos. NCBI lineage: Eukaryota > Metazoa > Chordata > Actinopteri > Gonorynchiformes > Chanidae > Chanos > Chanos chanos. The sequence goes on from NC_044496.1 coordinate 25,205,601, forward strand.
CTACGATAGGGAGACTTTGATCAACATCAGATCTACAATCGATACGCATTTTATAGCTAAAGATTATTCAACAGATTCAGCGGACTTCCAATTGTTTAGATTTAAATTGTTTAGCCTACCTGCTACACCTTGTAAATGGAGACGGAGAAGGAAGCGAGGCAAAAGAGCTGGAGCACTGGTCAGGCAGAGACAACAGAAACAACAAGAAAACCGTCGCCCTCTAAGTATCCTTCTAACGAATAATGTTCATTGTAATGAACATCATAATGTTAAGACTAATATGACTATGTATATAGCTAGTAGTGACATTTTTCCCATTAGTGTACTTTCACGCCCTCGTAGCTCATTTCGGTCTAGAGTCAAACAGACCATATTTCGTAGCAATTTAGTTCCAATTCAACTGACTCCCTCCTCCGATATGATTACTGTAAGCCCGGTTACGCTGAAGTTAGGTTTTATCAATATCAGATCGCTTTCACCTAAGGCGTTGCTTGTTAGTGACCTGATCAGTGATAGCCTTGACATGATGGGTTTGTGTGAAACTTGGTTAAAGCCAGACGTTTTTCTCCCTTTAAATGAAGCTTCACCCCCTAACTATTCCTTTTCCTGTGCTGCTAGGGCAGCAAAGAAAGGTGGGGGTGTAGCTCTAATCTATAATACTAAATTTACTCCTAACACTCTTAGTTTACCTAATTTTGACTCTTTTGAGTTGCTCTCTGTGAAGCAATATGGTACTGCCTCAACTTTTCTCATAGCAGTGCTCTATCGTTCCCCCGGGGCCCTATAGTCAATTTCTAGATGAGTTTTCTGAATTTATCTTTGTTATTCTTACTAGAGTGGATACTGGGGGGACTTTAATATTCACATCAATAACAATTCTGATTCACTTAATAAAGCTTTTACAACTATCATAGACACTTTTGGCTTTAACCAATATGTCCACGAACCAACTCATCTCAGTGGCAACACTTTAGATTTTATTCTAGCTCGCGGACCAGATATCTCTCATGTTATCGTCTCTCCTTATTCCGCTGCCCTCTCAGACCATTTTCTTATTACTTTCCTCTTCCGTTGACGTCAGTGGTCTCTACCACGGTTTGTAGCTGCCGTCGTGTTAATGCTTCCACTCAGCAGAGATCTTTGAACGACTTGACGGACAGCATAAATTCTACCCTTCGTAATGTACTAGATATGGTAGCACCATTAACTATAAAAAATAGACGTAAACACTTAACACCTTGGTTTAATAAAGAAACCTGCACGCTGAAGCAGGTGTGTAGGAAATTGGAACAAAACTGGCGGGCAACCAAACTAGAGGTTTTTTGCCTTGCATGGCACGACAGCCTGATAGATTATAAACGCGCTCTCTACGCAGCCAGATCCACGTATTGCGCGAAAATAATTAATGTTAACAAAAATAACCCCAGGTTCCTTTTTGATACAATATCTAAACTTACCCAGAATCACTCCCCTCAATCTAGCCCTTTTACCGCAAACGATTTTGTTGAATTTTTCTCGCAAAAAATAGACTTAATTCGTCGTAATATTCAAATTAATTTATCAAATCAGACTGCCTGCACGCTCTCTGTTACTGCGCCTAAGATTAGTCAGGATGTGCAGCCTCAATTTAACCCTATCTCTCTAGACGCGCTGTCCAAATTGGTGCACTCTGCTAAACCAGCCTCTTGCCTCCTTGATCCCCTACCTGCTAAACTTTATATGGAGCTTTTCTCGGTTCTTGGCCCAACAATCCTAAACACTCTAAATATGTCACTTAAATCTGGTATTGTACCCTCCTCTTTTAAAACAGCCGTGATCAGGCCTTTACTTAAAAAACCAAATCTTGACCCTGAAGCCTTAAATAATTATAGGCCGATCTCTAATCTCCCGTTCCTTTCTAAAATACTTGATAAAATTGTAGCTGCTCAGCTGATAGCCCATATGTCCTCTAACAGTCTGTTTGAAATATTTCAGTCAGGCTTCAGGTGTTTTCACTCTACTGAAACCGCCCTTACTAGAGTAACTAATGATCTTTTATTAGCCATGGATGCTGGTGCTACCTCTGTTCTTATTCTGCTTGATCTGAGTGCAGCATTTGACACGGTCGATCACACTATATTGTTAAAGCGCTTGGAAAACCAAATTGGCATTCGTGGCCTGGCGCTCTCTTGGTTTAAATCTTATCTCTCTGAGAGAAAGCAGTGTGTAAACTATAATAATGTGACCTCTGAATACCACAAGCTTAACTATGGTGTTCCTCAGGGATCAGTCATTGGCCCTCTTCTATTCTCTATTTACATGCTCCCTTTGGATGTCATTATTCGTAGTTACAACATTAACTTCCATTGGTATGCTGATGATACTCAGATTTTCTCACGTATCCAGCATAATGACCGCTCTGAATTGGCTAACCTTGAGGTATGTCTTTGTGCTATTAAGGGTTGGATGTCTTCAAATTTCCTGATGCTTAACGCAGGCAAGACTGAAATGCTGGTCATTGGTCCCCCTAGGCATAAGCATCTTTTTAGTGATCTAACTCTAAATTTTGACAACTGCATCATCTCTCAAAACTCTTCAGCTAAGAACCTTGGTGTGATTTTTGACTCTAGTCTCTTGCTAGTCACTCATATCAAGAACACAACCAAAACTGCCTTTTATCACCTCCGTAACATTGCTAAAATTAGGCCCTTTCTAAGAATGGCTGATGCAGAAACCATTGTTCACGCATTCGTCACGTCTCGCCTCGATTACTGCAATGTTCTTTACTCTGGCCTGCCTGCCTCTAGTACCAATAGTCTTCAGCTGGTCCAGAATGCTGCTGCTAGAATTCTGACCCAAACGAAGAAGTTTGATCACATTAGCCCAATCCTGGCTTCCCTTCATTGGCTCCCAATTCATGCAAGGGCAGATTTTTAGGTCCTCTTATTAACATATAAAATTTTACATGGGCTTGCGCCTTCCTACCTGTCTAGCTTAATTACACCCTATAACCCACCTTGCACCCTGCGCTCTCAAGATTCTGGATTATTAGTCATTCCAAGAGTTAAAAGGAAGTCCGCTGGCAACCAAGCCTTTTCCTACCGCTCTCCCTTCCTTTGGAATGGTTTACCTAAAGAAGCTAGAGAAGCAAACTCTCTCAATACCTTTAAAACAAGACTAAAGACTTATCTATTTTCTCGAATTTATGCATGATATAATTTTGATTTGACTTTGTTATAGACATGTAAAGCCCTTTGAGACTATAAATAGTGATATTGGGCTCTAAATAAATATTATTATTATTATTATTATTATTATTATTATCATGAAGAGGTGGGTTTTCAGTTTCTTGCGGAAGATGGTGAGGGATGAGGGAGGTCGTTCCACCACTGAGGGGCAATGGTGGAGAAGAGACGTGGTCGGGAGGAGCGGCTGCCGGGTTCCCGAAGTGAGGCGACCGCCAGCTGACCAGAGGTCGTAGAGCGGAGGGTTCTAGTAGTGGTATACGGAATTATTAGGGACTGAAGGTATGATGGGGCGGAGCCTCTTGTTGCCTGGTAGGCCAGCACCAGTGTCTTGAATTGGATGCGGGCAGCTACCGGGAGTCAGTGGAGCGCAGTAAGCAGTGGAGTGACATGAGAGTGCTTAGGGAGGTTGAAGACCAGGCGTGCAGCGGCGTTCTGCACGAGCTGGAGCGGCCTGATGGTGCAGGTTGGTAAGCCAGCCAGTAGGATGTTGCAGTAGTCCAGGCGGGAGATGACAAGCGCTTGGACCAAGAGCTGGGTCACCTGTTGTGTGAGGAATGGGTGGATTCTCCTGATATTGTATAGGGAGAATCTGCAGGATCGAGTGACTGCCGCGATGTGACCGGAGTAGGTTAGCTGGTTGTCGAGGGTTACGGCAAGGTTTTTGGCTGCTCTGGTGGGGAACACCACAGATCCCTTGATGGTGATTGCAGTGTCAATCGTTGGGGAGTTCTTTGCAGGAAAAAACAGAAGCTCAGTTTTCTCCAGGTTGAGTTTGAGGTGGTTAGCAGACATCCAGGAGGCAATGTCAGCTAAGCAGGCTGCGATGCGAGGCTGAACCTGAGAGTCAGAGGGGGGGAAGGAGAAGAACAGCTGTGTATCATCAGCGTAGCGGTGGTAAGAGAGACCATGGGTGGAGATCACTTGACCGAGTGATCTGGTGTAGAGAGAGAAGAGGAGTGGACCAAGTACCGAACCTTGTGGGACTCCCATGTGAAAAGGGCAGGGGGAGGAGACCGATTCCCTCCAAGAGACCTGGTAGGAACGGTCAAACAGATAGGACTTTCATGACCGTCAGTCGCTACGTCTGTGCAAGGGGGGCAAGTTATACTTCATGGATGTTCGCCTTCTGACATGTCAGTAGGTATTAAAAATATTCACTACAAATGAATAAAATCACCTTTTCACCTCTTCTAGTTATTAAAAATGAAATAACTGACTTTCCACAACACATATTTAGAAGAAACTCCCAGTTTTAAAAGCTTTCTTAGAGAAATCTCATTATTACTCATTATCTAAGCCGCTTATCATGATTAGGGTCACGAGGGGTGCTGGAGTCCAGGAAACACCCCGGACAGGTCGCCAGTCCATCACAGGGAAGACACACAGACAAACACACTCACAATCATACCTAGGGGCAATTTAGTGTCTCCAGTTCACCTAACCTGCATGTCTTTGGACTGTGGGAGGAAACTGGAAACCCACGCAGACACAGGGAGAACATGCAAACTCCACACAGAAAGGACCCTGACCACCCAGCCGGGAACCGAACCCGAAACCTTCTTGCTGTGAGGCGATTGCGCCACCGTGCCGGCCCTTCTTAGAAAAATATACCGAAAATCCATAAAATGATCTGAAATGATAAAAATTTCAATATGATGGGTGTAGTAGAATTAGAGTATGTCACTGCCACTGTGAGAATTTCCTGAAAAGTCAAATTACAAGGAACTCAAAGGGATTCTTTTTCGCCCATAAAATATTCACTAAAAATCAACTAAATGACTTTTCTCATTCTGATTGCTGTAGCACTTCCCAATTACAGTGCGTAACTTACTACAAGTGAGAATTTTGTGAAATGTCAACTTATATGGAAGCAGAGGTCAATTATTTCTGAAAAATAATCATTAAAAATCAACGACTTGACCTTTTCTCATTCTGATGGCTGTAGTACTTTTCAATCACAGTGTGTAACTTACTACAAGTGAGGTTTTTGAGAAAGTTCAACTTAAATGGAATCAAGAGTCAATTATTTCTGAAAATTATCCACTAAAATTCAACAACATGACCTTTCCTCATTCTGATTGCTGTAGTACTTCCCAATTACAGTGTCTTGCCTACTATAGGTGAGCTTTTGAGAAAAGTCAACTTAATTGGAAACAGGAGTCATTTATTTCTTTTCTCATTCTGATTGCTGTAGTAATTCCCAACTACAGTGTGTAAAGTGAAGTTTTTGTGAAATATCAAGTTATATGGAAATAACTGACTCCTGCTTTCATGTAAGATGACATTTCACAAAGAATTCACTTGTAGTAAGTTATGCACTGTAGTTGGGAATTACTACAGCAATCAGAATGAGAAAAGGTTGTTTAGTTGATTTTTAATGAATATTTTTCAGAAATAATTGGCCTCTGCTTCCATATAATGTGACTTTTCACAAAAACCTCACCTGTAGTAAGCAAGACACTGTAATTGGGAAGTGCTACAGCAATCAGAATGAGAAAAGGTCATGTCGTTGATTTTTAGTGACTATTTTTCAGGAATTAAATGACTCCTGCTTCTGTATAATTTGACATTTCACAAAAATATTCACTTGTAGTAAGCAACACACTGTAATTGGAAACTACTACAGCAATCAGAATGAGAAAAGGTTGTTTAGCTGATTTTTAGTGAATGTTTTCCAGAAATAAATCCTTCTTTGTTCCTTGTAATTTGACTTTTCAACAAATTCTCAAGTGTAGTAAATGATGCACTCTAATGTCGAGCTACATACAGCCATTAGAATAAGAAAGGCCTTTTTTGTATTTTAGTGAATATTTTTGGAAGAAAGTTCCTGAAACAGAGTTTCTTCCAAATATGCGTCGTGGGAAGACAGTTACTTTATTCTGGAATCACTAGAACGTTAAAGAGGTGTAAAACTCATTTTCTTCATTTTCAGTGAATATTCTTTTAATACCAGCTAGCACGTCAAAAAGCGAACATCCATGAAATGTGTAGCTTGACGTCGGTCGCTTACACGAATATCCGAATATAAAACCAACTTTACCACGCTAATTTAGCCTACCTGTGACGGCAACGAGAAACAGGTCTTTTCAGACCTTTAGTTTAAGCACAAACTCTGCTCAGACCATTCACAATTCGAAATGAGAGGCAGGGTACATGTGACACTTACCCGACCTTAGTCATCATAACAGTGATTTGGGGAATTTACATAAATGTGAATCCAAGCCTTAGGATGACGCCGTGTAGCTGAGCAATAGACGGGCAATAGACGAACGAATGTTGCAAATAGGACGGCTATCTTTAGTGAATGTACTGGGCGGTACGCTTCTCATGTTAAAACTGTTCAAATTATTCACAAAAATACCGTACAAAATGAATGGACAGTGGAAAGCATAAATTAAGAACACACAAACTCTTGATCAAAAAACGTTAGATCACTTGGTCACCATGAACAATACAAAACAAACTACTTTATATGTACTTTATTTATATGTAACACGCATATATGTAACCACAGACAATGTTAACAGTGCAGTGAACTCCATCCGCTAATTCACTTTGGTCTGCTGACCTCAGTATCAGTGGAACTAGCTGATTATCAAGGTGTCACTACGATTTTTTAGTGCTGCAACAATAAAAGAAATGAGAGTGTCTTTTGGTCAGTTTCCCCAAATCACAGGTAAACAACCAGACTCACAGATTTCACGATCTCATGCCACGCCTTCTCTTCCTCCGATGTAAAATTTGTGAGTTTTAAGCCAAGGTATAGCACTGAGTGCAACAACAAATTATTGCGATGCGCCTTCTGGTGGAGCAGCCAATCACAATGATTTTGGGCTTAAGCAGCTATCCCGCAAGGCATGAGTGGTGCAAGGCTGGAGGAACAAATACGTAACTCAGAATCCGCCGGTGTAAAGTTGTAGAGCTGGCCTACGACTTACAAGGTTAGCAGTTATTGCAGCACTTATTTACATCGTTTTATGCTTATAAACATGACAAAACACACGGCACAAGTCAAACATTTGGACATGTCTAATGGTTAACGTTAGCTGCTAGTTATCGTTCTCTAAAGAAACAAAGCGCGGCTATTAACGACGTCCCGGCTCAAATGATCTTATTTGTATGAAGGCCTAATTAGGGCTGATGATGTAGCTGAAAATTACCACGATAAAATGTTTCATTTCAGTCGATATGGGTAATTATTGTTCATTTTACTGACCTATTTTAATAATTACCAGGAGAAAAAAAGTTTAATTTAACCACTTTATTTTGTACGACGGACTATTACGGTCACATTAAAGAAAAAATCTGCGATTCCGAGAATAATGTCGTAATTGGAAGAAAAGTCATAGTACGAGAATAAAGTCATATTTCAACAAAAAGTCGTAATATTATGAGAAAAAATCATGACAAAAGAAGCAATTTCCTCCGAGTCCGTGTGGTTCTTTCTTCGGAATAGACAGTTTCTTTCACAATCTGTTCAAAGTCCTGCACTAATGATAATTTGTTATGTGCTTTCTTGGCGGTTTGCTTAATAAATTTAAGTGAAACTATCGAACATTCTATCATTCTATCGAACAATTTTCTCACTGCCATTGATAGTGTCTATCGCTGTACATATTGCTATCGTTTTATTGGCCTGACCTATATACAGTTTATTCAATTTGATTAAAAAGTTATCAGCCAATAATTTCTTTTATACTTTCTGGTTGTGGGTTTTAGGGTTTTAGTGGGTTTCACGACAGTCAATCTCAAAAAGAAATGTGAATTGAACTTTCCATGTTGTGAGTACATTTAAGGAAATACTATTCAGTTCTGAAATGTTTTGACATTTGACAATAAATGTAAGGGAGCAGTAAGGGAACACTGTACACTCCTTGTGATACAAGTTTTTTTCCATTTCTTTCCTTTTTTTTTTTGATAGCTAAGCACGCCACCGTCTAACAAAAATAAGTGCAGTACTAATCCCCCCCCCCCCCCCCAATCTCACTCCAAGCTGAACTGAAAAGTTGGCAGCCCTGATGTGTGTGTATAGTTGCTTTATCAGCACTGATCTGTGTAAAATAAACCAGTGTTTTATACTATCAGCATAATTTCTAAAATAAAGCACCCAAACAAAAAATTACAATAAAACATATAATACCTTGTTTTAAAATAATAAAGAAAGAGAAAATACATTTTATGGTGAAGTTACCCCTTTTGAGATTTTTAGTTTTTGTAATTTTTCATAAACAAAGTCACTTTCAATAAAAACCTCAAACTCACTAAAACAAAAACTCACTCTGAGATTGGTGGTCGTGGCTGTGTAAATGATAATACCAATATATAGCGATAAGTGACTCTTTTTTTAAAAATATTCTCCTGTGTAAAACAAAAATAAAAAATAATGATTCGCTAAACCTAAAGCAAGTTTTAAATGGTCAAAAAAAGATACTTACTGCATTGGTCAGCTGAAATGTCATGTCAGAGAAACTGTGTTGATAATTAATGACAAGGTGGAAATTGTCAAAATGGGCCCATAGAACATGAACATGTCCTTTAAATATCAGCTCAAAACAGCATCTCAAAATTTCATAACAGAACTGAGAGGAGGCGTAAATTGACTAAACATGTCCGGAAGAGAGACAGCATCCATTTACTGAGTGAGGTCCAGCGCTCAGTGAAACTGATCTGAATGTAAGAGGCTCTTTCAAAGCCCCAGAGTCTCCACCTCTACCTGACACCCCAGGAGAGCATTTCCAGCCTTAACACACTCAGACACAGTGGCTCCTGAAACACACAACATTGTTAAAATAATCCATATAAGAATAATGACAAATTATCAGTATGAGACATATTAGAATAATGATACACCATCACTGTGAGACACATTCACACTTTACTATTAGGTACACATTATAACATTACGAAATACACTGATAATGGTTTTTTTAATAGTGTTGCAGGTGTCAGTACCTGCACTTGGACTGTCATTCTGTGGCCTCCTGCTGGTCATTCTGTGTTTTTGTTTTACCATGTGCTTTTGTTTGTTTTGGTTTTCCCTGTCACTCCGACCCCGCCCCTCACTTGTGTTTCTACTTCCTGTCATTGTCCGTTTCCCGCCTTCTGAGTTCACCTGTTTCTCATTTTTGTTTGGATTACTCTGTCTATTTATACCTTCCTCTGCTTGTCTCTGGTTTGTCAGATTGTCCCAGTATCTTGACTGAGTCTGTCTAGATTGCAAGCCTGTTTTTGATTTCCTGCCTGTTTGCCTGTTAGAATCCAGCCTGTTCTGAAATTGTCATTTTGCCTGCCTTTTGGTTAGTCTGCCTGAGTTTTGTTCTACAGCCATTTTTGAGTGCTGTTTTTGTGTTCCTGTTTTTTCCCTGGAGAGTCTGGAGACTTTTGTGTTGAGAGATCTTTTCTTTATTAAAACATCGAACTGAAACTGCTTTTGGGTCCGATTCTCCGTTCCGAACCTGACAGCAGGTGTTTTTACAGCAATTAAAAAGGACAATTGTTACCTTTCTGAGCTTGGATCCATGACACAGCCTTCATGGCCAAAAACTGCCACTCCTCCTGGGCATCCAGCCTGAACCCATAAAGCCAGATCAGAGCCAGGACTGTGGCCCACAATGCCCTGTCCACCTGAACACAAGAGAAACCTTCATTTGGTCAATAATCCACAACAAAACAGATCCTCCTCTCTTTGACTGTACAGCCATAGGACACTGCTCTGATAACTGGACAGACATTTCAAACCTGTGCAGGCATCTGTTTGGCCACCTCTTTTTCAGTCTTTCCAAACACCTTGGCCAATGCAGACTCCAACTCCCAGAAGCCTGAGGCCTTTTGGAGAGAAATCAGTTGAAGGAGAGGGTCCTTCTGGGGCTGAGGGGCTACTAGACACACACACACACACACACACACATTAGGTGCTTTTGGACCGAACAGTTCTAAGGTCTCATTTGATAGGAACTACCTGCTGGGGAGCTTCCCCTGGAACTACATATGTTCTAGGGCTTTTTTCCTGTTTGCATTCGCACCGCTAGTAGGAACGCTGAAGTGAAGTAAGCTGGCCGATGGTGGTATAGCAACGTCACGCTAAGAGCTGTTGTTTACTACAGTATACAGACTACACAATTATTGAGTTTTACTGAATTTGAATGACAGAAATATGGGGTGCACATTAGATAATATAACTGCCTTCTCATTAACGAAAATTAAACTGTATGACGATAGTCCCAGTCCAATGGAGAAAAATGTGCCCCTGCACTTATCACCGCAGTAGCAGTGAACGACTGGGGCATAATACATTTCGGGTGCTAGCATAGCGCTTGTGCCTGACGCTTGCTCACAGCGTCGTGTTTTTGTTTTTTTCCATTCCTCCCCGCTGCACCTCTCAAGTCATAAGCTGAATAAACACGTTCTTCTTCTAGGTTAAAACGCGGATCACAGCCACACAGGCGGACACACAAGCACCTACCAAAGCGGAGTGTACGCTACCTCTAGTATCTAGTATAACTAAATTGACTTCCAAACATACTTGCACACAATGAAATCAAAAATTCCAACACAATGAAAGTTCACATGAAATATCTCAGCAAGAGAAAACAGAGTAAGTTCAAAACACTCACCGTCTTCTTCTATTGAGACCGAAGTCAGAATCGGTGCATTTAAAATGATGGAAGACAAGACAGAAAAGAAACCGACATCAGATGTTGTAACAGATGTTCAAAGATAGGTGCATTTAAAATGATGGAAGACAAGACAGAAAAGAAACCGACATCAGATGTTGTAACAGATGTTCAAAGATAGGTGCATTTAAAATGATCAAAGACAAGACAGAATAGAAACCGACATCAGATGTTGTAACAGATGTTCAAAGACAGGTAGCAATATGCACAGAAGAGCCACAAAGAGAAAAATGAATTGCGCCCACTTCCACTTCCCTACAAATAAACAAGCAAACACACACACACTAGGTGCTTTTGGACCGAACAGTTCTAGGGTCCCATTTGATAGGAACTGCCCGCTGGGGAGCTTCCCCTGAAACTACATATGTTCTAGGGCTTTGTTCCTGTTTGCATTCGCACCGCTAGTAGGAACGCTGAAGTGACGTGAGCCGGCCGATGGTGGTATAGCAACGTCATGCTAAGAGCTGTTGTTTACTACAGTATACAGACTGCAGTATACACAATTACTGAGTTTTATTGAATTTGAATGGCAGAAATATTGAGTGCACATTAGATGATATAACTGCCTTCTCATTAACGACGAAAATTAAACTGTATGACGATAGTCCCAGTCCAATGGAGAAAAATGTGCCCCTGCACTTATCACCGCAGTAGCAGTCACCGTACCGGAGGACCTTTTACATAGTTCTTAGAACTGTTGGAGAAAGTACCCCCTTTTTCGCGTGTTCGCACCGCAGGAACTTAAAACGATTACAGTTCTTAGAACTCCGTTTTGAGGGGCTTTTTTAGCTCCTACTTCGGGGTAGGTACTTTCGCAGCGCAATAGGAGCCTTGTGACGTTGGTATACAGCCATTGGTCCAGACGCAGGTATACGATGATTGCAATCGCCATTTTTAAAGATCCGTGCAAAATATAAAGGCTAGGACCGTATTACATTTTGTTTTTGATATTCATGTCTAAAAATGTCTTAAATGTCTGTAATTGTAGGAGGGGACACATGGTTTTTATGTTTTATTTTACCGGTATTTTATATCCCCCAACAATGACCATTTCTGCAACGTCCAATGTATATTTGTACATTGAAGAGGTAGCGTACACTCCGCTTCGGTAGGTGCTTGTGTGTCGGCTTGTGTGACTGTGATCCGCATTTTAACCTAAAATAAGAATGTGTTTATCCAGCTTACGATTCGAGGGCTGCGGCGGGGAAAAGAAAAAAAACATTATGCTGCGAGAAAGCGTCAGGCACAAGCGCTATGCTAGCACCCGAAAACTACTATGCCCATCGAGTCATTCACTGCTATTGCGGTGGTAAATGCATAAATGCAAATTTTTTTCCATTGTGCAGGGTCTGTCACCATACAGTTTTATTTTCGTTAATGAGAAGGCAGGTATGTCTAATGTGCACGCAATATTTCTGTCATTCAAATTCAATAAAACTGGTTAATTGTGTATACTGTAGTCTAGTTTGTCGATTTCTTTTGCCGCAGTAATGGCATTTTTTTCCCTTTTGGAGGTATTTAAAAGGTCTTAACAGTAATTAAATTTGTACATAAAAATGTGCAGCTATCCATGGTTAGTCGTAAACAACAGCTCTTAGCTGCTGTACCGTCTGCCGGTTTACGTCACTTCAGCGTTCCTACTGGCGGTGCGAATGCAAACAGAAAAAAGGCCCTAGAACGTATGTAGTTCTAGGGGAAGCTCCTCAGGGGGTAGTTCCTATCAAATGAGACCCTAGAACTGTTCGGCCCGAAAGCGCCTTTTGTTCCTGTTTGCATTCGCACCGCTAGTAGGAACGCTGAAGTGACGTAAGCCGGCCGATGGTGGTATAGCAACGTCACGCTAAGAGCTGTTGTTTACTACAGTATACAGACTACACAATTATTGAGTTTTATTGAATTTGAATGGCAGAAATATTGAGTGCACATTAGATGATATAACTGCCTTCTCATTAACGACGAAAATTAAACTGTATGACGATAGTCCCAGTCCAATGGAGAAAAATGTGCCCCTGCACCGCAGTAGCAGTGAACGACTGGGGCATAATACTTTTCGGGTGCTAGCATAGCGCTTGTGCCTGACGCTTGCTCACAGCGTCGTGTTTTTGTTTTTTTCCATTCCCCCCCTCCCCGCTGCACCTCTCAAATCGTAAGCTGAATAAACACATTCTTCTTCTAGGTTAAAATGCGGATCACAGCCACACAGGCGGACACACAAGCACCTACCAAAGCGGAGTGTACGTTACCTCTAGTATCTAGTATAATTAAATTGACTTCCAAACATACTTGCACACAATGAAATCAAAAATTCCAACAAAGTGAAAGTTCACATGAAATATCTCAGCAAGAGAAAACAGAGTAAGTTCAAAATACTCACCGTAGTTTATTGATTCTGAAGGCAGAATCGGTGCATTTAAAATGATCAAAGAAAAGACAGAAAACAAAACGACATCAGATGTTGTAACAGATGTTCAAAGATAGGTGTATTTAAAATGATCAAAGACAAGACAGAAAATAAACCGACATCAGATGTTGTAACAGATGTTCAAAGACAGGTAGCAATATGCACAGAAGAGCCACAAAGAGAAAAATGAATTGCGCCCACTTCCACTTCCCTACAAATAAACAAGCAAACACACACACACTAGGTGCTTTTGGACCGAACAGTTCTAGGGTCTCATTTGATAGGAACTGCCCGCTGGGGAGCTTCCCCTGGAACTACATATGTTCTAGGGCTTTTTTCCTGTTTGCATTCGCACCGCTAGTAGGAACGCTGAAGTGACGTGAGCCGGCTGATGGTGGTATAGCAACGTCATGCTAAGAGCTGTTGTTTACTACAGTATACAGACTGCAGTATACACAATTACTGAGTTTTATTGAATTTGAATGGCAGAAATATTGAGTGCACATTAGATGATATAACTGCCTTCTCATTAACGACGAAAATTAAACTGTATGACGATAGTCCCAGTCCAGTGGAGAAAAATGTGCCCCTGCACTTATCACCGCAGTAGCAGTGAACGACTGGGGCATAATACTTTTCGGGTGCTAGCATAGCGCTTGTGCCTGACGCTTGCTCACAGCGTTGTGTTTTTGAAACAGTCCTGCTCTACCTCACCCTTCCTCATAGTAGTGATCTATCGGCCCCCCGGGCCCTATAGTCAATTTCTCGATGATTTCACTGAATTGATCTCTAGCATTATAACTACGGTGGATAAAATCCTTATAATGGGGGATTTTAATATCCACATCAGTGATAGCTCTGATTCTCTTAACAAAGCATTTACTTCTATTTTAGACACTTTTGGCTTCAACCAATACGTCTGCGAGCCCACTCATTCCAATGGCAACACCTTAGATCTTATTTTAGCTCGCGGCCTAACCGTCTCTCGTGGTTGTATCTCCCTATTCCACTGCCTTATCTGACCATTTTCTTGTTACCTTCCAGGTCACGCTCCCCTCTCCTCCTGTAGTCTCTACCGTGGTTCGACGCTGCCGCCGCATTAATGCTTCCACCACTGCTGTGCTCGCTAACTTACTTCCTGCCGCCCTCAGCTCTCTCGATGATCAACAAGGGTCTTTGAACGATCTGACAGACAGTATAAACTGTACCCTCCGCAATGCTTTAGATACGGTAGCACCATTAACGCTAAAAAATCGCGTAAACATATAACACCCTGGTTTAATAACGATACACGTTTATTGAAGCAAGCATGCAGAAGATTTGAACGGAACTGGCGCGCCACTAAGCTGGAGGTCTTCCGCCTCGCCTGGCATGATAGCTTAATAGCCTATAAATGCGCCCTCTCCACGGCCAAATCCGCCTATTACTCAAGAATAATTAATCTCAATAAAAACAACCCGAGATTTCTATTTGATACAGTATCAAAATTGATCCAGAATCACTCCCCTCAATCCAGTTCTATTACCGCATGCGACTTTGTCGACTTTTTCTCACAAAAAATAGACTTAATTCGTTGTGATATTAAAAACAGTCAACAAAATCAATGCGCCAGTATACTCCCCATCGCTGCCCCAGAGCCTAATCAGGAAGGCACTCTTTAACCCAATTTGAGCCTATCTCCCTAGACGCGCTCTCCAAACTGGTGCACTCCGCTAAACCAGCCTCTTGCCTGCTCGATCCTCTACCTCCTAAACTTTACGTAGAACTTTTCTCGATCCTCGGCCCTACAATCCTCAACCTTTTAAATTTGTCAATTAAGTCGGGCGCTCTACCCTCTGCTTTCAAAACAGCCGTGATTAGCCCCCTACTTAAAAGACCTAACCTCGACCCAGAAAGCTTGAATAATTATAGACCAATCTCCAATCTCCCATTTCTTTCTAAAATACTCGAAAAAATTGTCGCTGCGCAACTCATCGCATACATGTCCTCCAACAGCCTCTTTGAAGTGTTTCAGTCAGGCTTTAGGCGTTTTCATTCCACTGAAACCGCATTAACTAAAGTGACTAATGATGTATTACTAGCCATGGATGCTGGTGATACCTCAATACTTATTCTTCTCGATCTGAGTGCAGCATTCGACACAGTCGATCACACCATATTGTTAAAGCGCCTGGAAAATCAAATTGGCATCCGTGGCCTGGCGCTCTCCTGGTTAAAATCTTATCTCTCAGAGAGAAAGCAGTGTGTCCACTACAATAATGTGACATCTGAGTATCGAGAGCTTAACTGTGGTGTCCCTCAGGGGACGGTCCTTGGCCCTCTCCTTTTCTCTATCTACATGCTCCCTCTTGGAGACATTATTCGTAGCTATCACATTATCTTCCACTGTTATGCTGATGATACTCAGGTCTACTTACCAATCAAGCACAGTGACCGCTCTGAATTGGCTAACCTTGAGGCATGTCTCTGTGCCATTAAAAATTGGATGTCCTCAAACTTCCTGATGCTTAACGCAGGTAAGACAGAAATGCTAGTCATTGGACCCCCTGTGCATAAGCATCTTTTTAACAATCTTAAATTAAAATTTGACAACTGCATTCTCTCGCAAAATTCTACTGCAAAAAACCTTGGTGTGATTTTTGACTCTAGTCTCTCGCTTGTCACTCATACCAAGAACACTACCAAAATGGCCTTTTATCATCTCCGCAATATCGCCAAAATTAGGCCCCTACTATGTTTAGCTGATGCAGAAACCATTGTCCATGCATTTGTCACGTCTCGCCTCGACTACTGTAACGTTCTGTACTCTGGCTTGCCCGCCTCTAGCACCAGAAGTCTTCAGCTTGTCCAGAATGCTGCTGCCAGAATCCTGACCCGAACTAGGAAGTTCGATCACATCACTCCCGTCCTGGCTTCCCTTCACTGGCTCCCAGTTCACATGAGGGCTGATTATAAAGTCCTCCTATTAACATTTAAAATTCTACATGGGTTTGCACCGGCCTATCTTTCTGATTTAATTACACTCTACGCCCCCCCCCCCCCCGCACCCTGCGCTCTCAGGCTGCTAAATTATTAGTTGTTCCAAAAGTTAAAAAGAAGTCTGCTGGCCATCGCGCCTTTGCCTACCGCGCACCCTTTCTCTGGAACAGCCTACCTATAGATATTAAAGAGGCAAACTGTCTTGCTACCTTTAAAACCAAACTTAAGACTCATTTATTCTCCGTGTCGTATGATAGCATAGTCTCAAACTAATCTTCCGGTATTGCTCAGTCTCTGCTGTAGTCTCTCCTGGCATAGTTTAGCTTAGTAGCTGCCGGCTTAGATACCTCTCATCTTCTCTCTCTCCTCCCTCTCCTCTGCTCTTATCTTAACCTGATCAGTTTCTGTCATTAACCTGCTCTCTTCTCTTTGTGTGAGTGGTCGATGTCTGCGCCTCCTTCCTGGATGTGGCACCTTCCCCTGACCGGCTGAATGACTTTGTGCCCTGCTGTCCCTGGCACTGCTCCCCCACGTAGCCGTGCTCCTCCTGCGCCCTCCTCAGCTACTACTCTTGCAACTTTCAATACAAAATTATCTATAAAATTATTTTTCTTGTTTCATCTGTTAAGTGCCGCTACTCCAATAATGCTCTCCTTCCCTCCCTCTTCTCCTGCATGGCTGTGGCTCATCTGTTTGAGCATGAGTGTCTGGTTTGAATGTGGCTACTTTCTCTTAGGTGTCCCCCACCCCCCCCACCCTCCATGCTATCCCTCTTCACGGTCATCCCGATGGCTGCTGCGGCTCGTGTCCTCCTGCACTGCCACAGCTGTGCCGTCCACCCCAACTGAGCCCCATGCTGTCTTGTCATTCCTCATACTACTTACTAGTTGTGTTCTCATTTATTATCACTCTGTTGTTTTGTAAATTGCCCTCTGGGCTGGCACCTACTGCACACCTGGCTGGCCTAGAAGGGGTCTCCTCTCTTTGTGGTCCTTCTCAAGATTTCTCCTATTTTTCCCTAACGTCTGGGTTTTTTGAGGAGTTTTTTCTTGCCCGCTATGAGGATCAAGTCAGGGGGTGCCACCCTGCTCTGTTTTGTTGTAATCCTGTGGGCATGTAAAGCCCTTTGAGACTGTAAACAGTGATATTGGGCTCTAAATAAACTTAAACTTGAAACTTGAAACTTTAAACTTGTTTTTTTCCATTCCCCCCCTCCCCGCTGCACCTCTCAAATCGTAAGCTGAATAAACACGTTCTTCTTCTAGGTTAAAACGCGGATCACAGCCACACAGGCGGACACACAAGCACCTACCAAAGCGGAGTGTACGTTACCTCTAGTATAACTAAATTGACTTCCAAACATACTTGCACACAATGAAATCAAAAATTCCAACAAAATGAAAGTTCTATTGATTCTGAAGGCAGAATATCTCAGCAAGAGAAAACATATTAAGTTCAAAACACTCACCGTCTTCTTCTATTGAGACCGAAGTCAGAATCGGTGCATTTAAAATGATGGAAAACAAGACAGAAAAGAAATCGACATCAGATGTTGTAACAGATGTTCAAAGACAAGTAGCAATATGCACAGAAGAGCCACAAAGAGAAAAAATGAATTGCGCCCACTTCCACTTCCCTACAAATAAACAAGCAAACACACACACACTAGGTGCTTTTGGACCGAACAGTTCTAGGGTCTCATTTGTTAGGAACTGCCCGCTGGGGAACTTCCCATGGAACTACATATGTTCTAGGGCTTTTTTCCTGTTTGCATTCGCACCGCTAGTAGGAACGCTGAAGTGACGTAAGCCGGCCGATGGTGGTATAGCAACGTCACGCTAAGAGCTGTTGTTTACTACAGTATACAGACTACACAATTATTGAGTTTTATTGAATTTGAATGGCAGAAATATTGAGTGCACATTAGATAATATAACTGCCTTCTCATTAACGAAAATTAAACTGTATGACGATAGTCCCAGTCCAATGGAGAAAAATGTGCCCCTGCACTTATCACCGCAGTAGCAGTGAACGACTGGGGCATAATACTTTTCGGGTGCTAGCATAGCGCTTGTGCCTGACGCTTGCTCACAGTGTCGTGTTTTTGTTTTTTTCCATTCCCCCCCTCCCCGCTGCACCTCTCAAATCGTAAGCTGAATAAACACGTTCTTCTTCTAGGTTAAAACGCGGATCACAGCCACACAGGCGGACACACAAGCACCTACCAAAGCGGAGTGTACGCTACCTCTAGTATCTAGTATAACTAAATTGACTTCCAAACATACTTACACACAATGAAATCAAAAATTCCAACACAATGAAAGTTCTATTGATTCTGAAGGCAGAATATCTCAGCAAGAGAAAACATATTAAGTTCAAAACACTCACCGTCTTCTTCTATTGAGACCGAAGTCAGAATCGGTGCATTTAAAATGATGGAAAACAAGACAGAAAAGAAATCGACATCAGATGTTGTAACAGATGTTCAAAGACAAGTAGCAATATGCACAGAAGAGCCACAAAGAGAAAAAATGAATTGCGCCCACTTCCACTTCCCTACAAATAAACAAGCAAACACACACACACTAGGTGCTTTTGGACCGAACAGTTCTAGGGTCTCATTTGTTAGGAACTGCCCGCTGGGGAACTTCCCATGGAACTACATATGTTCTAGGGCTTTTTTCCTGTTTGCATTCGCACCGCTAGTAGGAACGCTGAAGTGACGTAAGCCGGCCGATGGTGGTATAGCAACGTCATGCTAAGAGCTGTTGTTTACTACAGTATACAGACTACACAATTATTGAGTTTTATTGAATTTGAATGGCAGAAATATTGAGTGCACATTAGATAATATAACTGCCTTCTCATTAACGAAAATTAAACTGTATGACGATAGTCCCAGTCCAATGGAGAAAAATGTGCCCCTGCACTTATCACCGCAGTAGCAGTGAACGACTGGGGCATAATACTTTTCGGGTGCTAGCATAGCGCTTGTGCCTGACGCTTGCTCACAGCGTCGTGTTTTTGTTTTTTTCCATTCCCCCCCTCCCCGCTGCACCTCTCAAATCGTAAGCTGAATAAACACGTTCTTCTTCTAGGTTAAAATGCGGATCACAGCCACACAGGCGGACACACAAGCACCTACCAAAGCGGAGTGTACGTTACCTCTAGTATCTAGTAAAATTAAATTGACTTCCAAACATACTTGCACACAATGAAATCAAAAATTCCAACAAAATGAAAGTTCACATGAAATATCTCAACAAGAGAAAACAGAGTAAGTTCAAAACACTCACCGTAGTCTATTGAGGCTGAAGGCAGAATCAGTGCATTTAAAATGATGGAAGACAAGACAGAAAAGAAACCGACATCAGATGTTGTAACAGATGTTCAAAGATAGGTGCATTTAAAATGATCAAAGACAAGACAGAAAAGACACCGACATCAGATGTTGTAACAGATGTTCAAAGATAGGTGCATTTAAAATGATCAAAGATAAGACAGAAAAGAAACCGACATCAGATGTTGTAACAGATGTTCAAAGACAGGTAGCAATATGCACAGAAGAGCCACAAAGAGAAAAATGAATTGCGCCCACTTCCACTTCCCTACAAATAAACAAGCAAACACACACACACTAGGTGCTTTTGGACCGAACAGTTCTAGGGTCTCATTTGATAGGAACTGCCCGCTGGGGAGCTTCCCCTGGAACTACATATGTTCTAGGGCTTTTTTCCTGTTTGCATTCGCACCGCTAGTAGGAACGCTGAAGTGACGTAAGCCGGCCGATGATGGTATAGCAACGTCACGCTAAGAGCTGTTGTTTACTACAGTATACAGACTACACAATTATTGAGTTTTATTGAATTTAAATGGCAGAAATATTGAGTGCACATTAGATAATATAACTGCCTTCTCATTAACGAAAATTAAACTGTAAGACGATAGTCCCAGTCCAATGGAGAAAAATGTGCCCCTGCACTTATCACCGCAGTAGCAGTGAACGACTGGGGCATAATACTTTTCGGGTGCTAGCATAGCGCTTGTGCCTGACGCTTGCTCACAGCGTCGTGTTTTTGTTTTTTTTTCCATTCCCCCCCTCCCCGCTGCACCTCTCAAATCGTAAGCTGAATAAACACGTTCTTCTTCTAGGTTAAGACGCGGATCACAGCCACACAGGCGGACACACAAGCACCTACCAAAGCGGAGTGTACGCTACCTCTAGTATCTAGTATAATTAAGTTGACTTCCAAACATACTTGCACACAATGAAATCAAAAATTCCAACAAAATGAAAGTTCACATGAAATATCTCAACAAGAGAAAACAGAGTAAGTTCAAAACACTCACCGTAGTCTATTGAGGCTGAAGGCAGAATCAGTGCATTTAAAATGATGGAAGACAAGACAGAAAAGAAACCGACATCAGATGTTGTAACAGATGTTCAAAGATAGGTGCATTTAAAATGATCAAAGACAAGACAGAAAAGACACCGACATCAGATGTTGTAACAGATGTTCAAAGATAGGTGCATTTAAAATGATCAAAGATAAGACAGAAAAGAAACCGACATCAGATGTTGTAACAGATGTTCAAAGACAGGTAGCAATATGCACAGAAGAGCCACAAAGAGAAAAATGAATTGCGCCCACTTCCACTTCCCTACAAATAAACAAGCAAACACACACACACTAGGTGCTTTTGGACCGAACAGTTCTAGGGTCTCATTTGATAGGAACTGCCCGCTGGGGAGCTTCCCCTGGAACTACATATGTTCTAGGGCTTTTTTCCTGTTTGCATTCGCACCGCTAGTAGGAACGCTGAAGTGACGTAAGCCGGCCGATGATGGTATAGCAACGTCACGCTAAGAGCTGTTGTTTACTACAGTATACAGACTACACAATTATTGAGTTTTATTGAATTTAAATGGCAGAAATATTGAGTGCACATTAGATAATATAACTGCCTTCTCATTAACGAAAATTAAACTGTAAGACGATAGTCCCAGTCCAATGGAGAAAAATGTGCCCCTGCACTTATCACCGCAGTAGCAGTGAACGACTGGGGCATAATACTTTTCGGGTGCTAGCATAGCGCTTGTGCCTGACGCTTGCTCACAGCGTCGTGTTTTTGTTTTTTTTCCATTCCCCCCCTCCCCGCTGCACCTCTCAAATCGTAAGCTGAATAAACACGTTCTTCTTCTAGGTTAAGACGCGGATCACAGCCACACAGGCGGACACACAAGCACCTACCAAAGCGGAGTGTACGCTACCTCTAGTATCTAGTATAATTAAGTTGACTTCCAAACATACTTGCACACAATGAAATCAAAAATTCCAACAAAATGAAAGTTCACATGAAATATCTCAACAAGAGAAAACAGAGTAAGTTCAAAACACTCACCGTAGTCTATTGAGGCTGAAGGCAGAATCAGTGCATTTAAAATGATGGAAGACAAGACAGAAAAGAAACCGACATCAGATGTTGTAACAGATGTTCAAAGATAGGTGCATTTAAAATGATCAAAGACAAGACAGAAAAGACACCGACATCAGATGTTGTAACAGATGTTCAAAGATAGGTGCATTTAAAATGATCAAAGACAAGACAGAAAAGAAACCGACATCAGATGTTGTAACAGATGTTCAAAGACAGGTAGCAATATGCACAGAAGAGCCACAAAGAGAAAAATGAATTGCGCCCACTTCCACTTCCCTACAAATAAACAAGCAAACACACACACACTAGGTGCTTTTGGACCGAACAGTTCTAGGGTCTCATTTGATAGGAACTGCCCGCTGGGGAGCTTCCCCTGGAACTACATATGTTCTAGGGCTTTTTTCCTGTTTGCATTCGCACCGCTAGTAGGAACGCTGAAGTGACGTAAGCCGGCCGATGGTGGTATAGCAACGTCACGCTAAGAGCTGTTGTTTACTACAGTATACAGACTACACAATTATTGAGTTTTATTGAATTTGAATGGCAAAAATATTGAGTGCACATTAGATAATATAACTGCCTTCTCATTAACGAAAATTAAACTGTATGACGATAGTCCCAGTCCAATGGAGAAAAATGTGCCCCTGCACTTATCACCGCAGTAGCAGTGAACGACTGGGGCATAATACTTTTCGGGTGCTAGCATAGCGCTTGTGCCTGACGCTTGCTCACAGCGTCGTGTTTTTGTTTTTTTCCATTCCCCCCCTCCCCGCTGCACCTCTCAAATCGTAAGCTGAATAAACACGTTCTTCTTCTAGGTTAAAATGCGGATCACAGCCACACAGGCGGACACACAAGCACCTACCAAAGCGGAGTGTACGTTACCTCTAGTATCTAGTAAAATTAAATTGACTTCCAAACATACTTGCACACAATGAAATCAAAAATTCCAACAAAATGAAAGTTCACATGAAATATCTCAGCAAGAGAAAACAGAGTAAGTTCAAAACACTCACCGTTGTCTATTGAGACCGAAGTCAGAATCGGTGCATTTAAGATGATGGAAGACAAGACAGAAAAGAAACCGACATCAGATGTTGTAACAGATGTTCAAAGACAGGTAGTAATATGCACAGAAGAGCCACAAAGAGAAAAATGAATTGCGCCCACTTCCACTTCTCTACAAATAAACAAGCAAGCACACACACACTAGGTGCTTTTGGACTGAACAGTTCCAGGTTCTCATTTGATAGGAACTGCCCGCTGGGGAGCTTCCCCTGGAACTACATATGTTCTAGGGCTTTTTTCCTGTTTGCATTCGCACCGCTAGTATGAACGCTGAAGTGACGTAAGCCGGCCGAAGATGGTATAGCAACGTCACGCTAAGAGCTGTTGTTTACTACAGTATACAGACTACACAATTATTGAGTTTTATTGAATTTGAATGGCAGAAATATTGAGTGCACATTAGATAATATAACTGCCTTCTCATTAACGAAAATTAAACTGTATGACGATAGTCCCAGTCCAATGGAGAAAAATGTGCCCCTGCACTTATCACCGCAGTAGCAGTGAACGACTGGGGCATAATACTTTTCGGGTGCTAGCATAGCGCTTGTGCCTGACGCTTGCTCACAGCGTCGTGTTTTTGTTTTTTTCCATTCCCCCCCTCCCCGCTGCACCTCTCAAATCGTAAGCTGAATAAACACGTTCTTCTTCTAGGTTAAAATGCGGATCACAGCCACACAGGCGGACACACAAGCACCTACCAAAGCGGAGTGTACGCTACCTCTAGTATCTAGTATAACTAAATTGACTTCCAAACATACTTACACACAATGAAATCAAAAATTCCAACACAATGAAAGTTCTATTGATTCTGAAGGCAGAATATCTCAACAAGAGAAAACAGAGTAAGTTCAAAACACTCACTGTAGTCTATTGAGGCTGAAGGCAGAATCGGTGCATTTAAAATGATGGAAGACAAGACAGAAAAGAAACCGACATCAGATGTTGTAACAGATGTTCAAAGATAGGTGCATTTAAAATGATCAAAGACAAGACAGAAAAGAAACCGACATCAGATGTTGTAACAGATGTTCAAAGACAGGTAGCAATATGCACAGAAGAGCCACAAAGAGAAAAATGAATTGCGCCCACTTCCACTTCCCTACAAATAAACAAGCAAACACACACACACTAGGTGCTTTTGGACCGAACAGTTCTAGGGTCTCATTTGATAGGAACTGCCCGCTGGGGAGCTTCCCCTGGAACTACATATGTTCTAGGGCTTTTTTCCTGTTTGCGTTCGCACCGCTAGTAGGAACGCTGAAGTGACGTAAGCCGGCCGATGGTGGTATAGCAACGTCATGCTAAGAGCTGTTGTTTACTACAGTATACAGACTACACAATTATTGAGTTTTATTGAATTTGAATGGCAAAAATATTGAGTGCATATTAGATAATATAACTGCCTTCTCATTAACGAGAATTAAACTGTATGACGATAGTCCCAGTCCAATGGAGAAAAATGTGCCCCTGCACTTATCACCGCAGTAGCAGTGAACGACTGGGGCATAATACTTTTCGGGTGCTAGCATAGCGCTTGTGCCTGACGCTTGCTCACAGCGTCGTGTTTTTGTTTTTTTTCCATTCCCCCCCTCCCCGCTGCACCTCTCAAATCGTAAGCTGAATAAACACGTTCTTCTTCTAGGTTAAAATGCGGATCACAGCCACACAGGCGGACACACAAGCACCTACCAAAGCGGAGTGTACGTTATCTCTAGTATCTAGTAAAATTAAATTGACTTCCAAACATACTTGCACACAATGAAATCAAAAATTCCAACAAAATGAAAGTTCACATGAAATATCTCAGCAAGAGAAAACAGAGTAAGTTCAAAACACTCACCGTTGTCTATTGAGACCGAAGTCAGAATCGGTGCATTTAAAATGATGGAAGACAAGACAGAAAACAAACCGACATCAGATGTTGTAACAGATGTTCAAAGACAGGTAGTAATATGCACAGAAGAGCCACAAAGAGAAAAATGAATTGCGCCCACTTCCACTTCTCTACAAATAAACAAGCAAACACACACACACTAGGTGCTTTTGGACCGAACAGTTCCAGGTTCTCATTTGATAGGAACTGCCCGCTGGGGAGCTTCCCCTGGAACTACATATGTTCTAGGGCTTTTTTCCTGTTTGCATTCGCACCGCTAGTATGAACGCTGAAGTGACGTAAGCCGGCCGAAGATGGTATAGCAACGTCACGCTAAGAGCTGTTGTTTACTACAGTATACAGACTACACAATTATTGAGTTTTATTGAATTTGAATGGCAGAAATATTGAGTGCACATTAGATAATATAACTGCCTTCTCATTAACGAAAATTAAACTGTATGACGATAGTCCCAGTCCAATGGAGAAAAATGTGCCCCTGCACTTATCACCGCAGTAGCAGTGAACGACTGGGGCATAATACTTTTCGGGTGCTAGCATAGCGCTTGTGCCTGACGCTTGCTCACAGTGTCGTGTTTTTGTTTTTTTTCCATTCCCCCCCTCCCCGCTGCACCTCTCAAATCGTAAGCTGAATAAACACGTTCTTCTTCTAGGTTAAAACGCGGATCACAGCCACACAGGCGGACACACAAGCACCTACCAAAGCGGAGTGTACGCTACCTCTAGTATCTAGTAAAATTAAATTGACTTCCAAACATACTTACACACAATGAAATCAAAAATTCCAACACAATGAAAGTTCTATTGATTCTGAAGGCAGAATATCTCAGCAAGAGAAAACAGAGTAAGTTCAAAACACTCACCGTAGTCTATTGAGGCTGAAGGCAGAATCGGTGCATTTAAAATGATGGAAGACAAGACAGAAAAGAAACCGACATCAGATGTTGTAACAGATGTTCAAAGATAGGTGCATTTAAAATGATCAAAGACAAGACAGAAAAGAAACCGACATCAGATGTTGTAACAGATGTTCAAAGACAGGTAGCAATATGCACAGAAGAGCCACAAAGAGAAAAATGAATTGCGCCCACTTCCACTTCCCTACAAATAAACAAGCAAACACACACACACTAGGTGCTTTTGGACCGAACAGTTCTAGGGTCTCATTTGATAGGAACTGCCCGCTGGGGAGCTTCCCCTGGAACTACATATGTTCTAGGGCTTTTTTCCTGTTTGCGTTCGCACCGCTAGTAGGAACGCTGAAGTGACGTAAGCCGGCCGATGGTGGTATAGCAACGTCATGCTAAGAGCTGTTGTTTACTACAGTATACAGACTACACAATTATTGAGTTTTATTGAATTTGAATGGCAAAAATATTGAGTGCACATTAGATAATATAACTGCCTTCTCATTAACGAAAATTAAACTGTATGACGATAGTCCCAGTCCAATGGAGAAAAATGTGCCCCTGCACTTATCACCGCAGTAGCAGTGAACGACTGGGGCATAATACTTTTCGGGTGCTAGCATAGCGCTTGTGCCTGACGCTTGCTCACAGCGTCGTGTTTTTGTTTTTTTCCATTCCCCCCCTCCCCGCTGCACCTCTCAAATCGTAAGCTGAATAAACACGTTCTTCTTCTAGGTTAAAATGCGGATCACAGCCACACAGGCGGACACACAAGCACCTACCAAAGCGGAGTGTACGTTACCTCTAGTATCTAGTAAAATTAAATTGACTTCCAAACATACTTGCACACAATGAAATCAAAAATTCCAACAAAATGAAAGTTCACATGAAATATCTCAGCAAGAGAAAACAGAGTAAGTTCAAAACACTCACCGTTGTCTATTGAGACCGAAGTCAGAATCGGTGCATTTAAGATGATGGAAGACAAGACAGAAAAGAAACCGACATCAGATGTTGTAACAGATGTTCAAAGACAGGTAGTAATATGCACAGAAGAGCCACAAAGAGAAAAATGAATTGCGCCCACTTCCACTTCTCTACAAATAAACAAGCAAGCACACACACACTAGGTGCTTTTGGACCGAACAGTTCCAGGTTCTCATTTGATAGGAACTGCCCGCTGGGGAGCTTCCCCTGGAACTACATATGTTCTAGGGCTTTTTTCCTGTTTGCATTCGCACCGCTAGTATGAACGCTGAAGTGACGTAAGCCGGCCGAAGATGGTATAGCAACGTCACGCTAAGAGCTGTTGTTTACTACAGTATACAGACTACACAATTATTGAGTTTTATTGAATTTGAATGGCAGAAATATTGAGTGCACATTAGATAATATAACTGCCTTCTCATTAACGAAAATTAAACTGTATGACGATAGTCCCAGTCCAATGAAGAAAAATGTGCCCCTGCACTTATCACCGCAGTAGCAGTGAACGACTGGGGCATAATACTTTTCGGGTGCTAGCATAGCGCTTGTGCCTGACGCTTGCTCACAGTGTCGTGTTTTTGTTTTTTTCCATTCCCCCCCTCCCCGCTGCACCTCTCAAATCGTAAGCTGAATAAACACGTTCTTCTTCTAGGTTAAAACGCGGATCACAGCCACACAGGCGGACACACAAGCACCTACCAAAGCGGAGTGTACGCTACCTCTAGTATCTAGTATAACTAAATTGACTTCCAAACATACTTACACACAATGAAATCAAAAATTCCAACACAATGAAAGTTCTATTGATTCTGAAGGCAGAATATCTCAGCAAGAGAAAACAGAGTAAGTTCAAAACACTCACCGTAGTCTATTGAGGCTGAAGGCAGAATCAGTGCATTTAAAATGATGGAAGACAAGACAGAAAAGAAACCGACATCAGATGTTGTAACAGATGTTCAAAGATAGGTGCATTTAAAATGATCAAAGACAAGACAGAAAAGAAACCGACATCAGATGTTGTAACAGATGTTCAAAGATAGGTGCATTTAAAATGATCAAAGACAAGACAGAAAAGAAACCGACATCAGATGTTGTAACAGATGTTCAAAGATAGGTGCATTTAAAATGATCAAAGACAAGACAGAGAAGAAACCGACATCAGATGTTGTAACAGATGTTCAAAGACAGGTAGCAATATGCACAGAAGAGCCACAAAGAGAAAAATGAATTGCGCCCACTTCCACTTCCCTACAAATAAACAAGCAAACACACACACACTAGGTGCTTTTGGACCGAACAGTTCTAGGGTCTCATTTGATAGGAACTACCCGCTGGGGAGCTTCCCCCGGAACTACATATGTTCTAGGGCCTTTTTCCTGTTTGCATTCGCACCGCTAGTAGGAACGCTGAAGTGACGTAAGCCGGCCGATGGTGGTATAGCAACGTCATGCTAAGAGCTGTTGTTTACTACAGTATACAGACTACACAATTATTGAGTTTTATTGAATTTGAATGGCAAAAATATTGAGTGCACATTAGATAATATAACTGCCTTCTCATTAACGAAAATTAAACTGTATGACGATAGTCCCAGTCCAATGGAGAAAAATGTGCCCCTGCACTTATCACCGCAGTAGCAGTGAACGACTGGGGCATAATACTTTTCGGGTGCTAGCATAGCGCTTGTGCCTGACGCTTGCTCACAGCGTCGTGTTTTTTTGTTTTTTTCCATTCCCCCCCTCCCCGCTGCACCTCTCAAATCGTAAGCTGAATAAACACGTTCTTCTTCTAGGTTAAAATGCGGATCACAGCCACACAGGCGGACACACAAGCACCTACCAAAGCGGAGTGTACGTTACCTCTAGTATCTAGTAAAATTAAATTGACTTCCAAACATACTTGCACACAATGAAATCAAAAATTCCAACAAAATGAAAGTTCACATGAAATATCTCAGCAAGAGAAAACAGAGTAAGTTCAAAACACTCACCGTTGTCTATTGAGACCGAAGTCAGAATCGGTGCATTTAAAATGATGGAAGACAAGACAGAAAAGAAACCGACATCAGATGTTGTAACAGATGTTCAAAGATAGGTGCATTTAAAATGATCAAAGACAAGACAGAAAAGAAACCGACATCAGATGTTGTAACAGATGTTCAAAGACAGGTAGCAATATGCACAGAAGAGCCACAAAGAGAAAAATGAATTGCGCCCACTTCCACTTCCCTACAAATAAACAAGCAAACACACACACACTAGGTGCTTTTGGACCGAACAGTTCTAGGGTCCCATTTGATAGGAACTGCCCGCTGGGGAACTTCCCCTGAAACTACATATGTTCTAGGGCTTTTTTCCTGTTTGCATTCGCACCGCTAGTAGGAACGCTGAAGTGACGTGAGCCGGCCGATGGTGGTATAGCAACGTCATGCTAAGAGCTGTTGTTTACTACAGTATACAGACTGCAGTATACACAATTACTGAGTTTTATTGAATTTGAATGGCAGAAATATTGAGTGCACATTAGATGATATAACTGCCTTCTCATTAACGACGAAAATTAAACTGTATGACGATAGTCCCAGTCCAACGGAGAAAAATGTGCCCCTGCACTTATCACCGCAGTAGCAGTCACCGTACCGGAGGACCTTTTACATAGTTCTTAGAACTGTTGGAGAAAGTACCCCCTTTTTCGCGTGTTCGCACCGCAGGAACTTAGAACGATTACAGTTCTTAGAACTCCGTTTTGAGGGGCTTTTTTAGCTCCTACTTCGGGGTAGGTACTTTCGCAGCGCAATAGGAGCCTTGTGACGTTGGTATACAGCCATTGGTCCAGACGCAGGTATACGATGATTGCAACCGCCATTTTTAAAGATCCGTGCAAAATATAAAGGCTAGGACCGTATTACATTTTGTTTTTGATATTCATGTCTAAAAATGTCTTAAATGTCTTT
The DNA here is from genome assembly GCF_902362185.1 of Chanos chanos. NCBI lineage: Eukaryota > Metazoa > Chordata > Actinopteri > Gonorynchiformes > Chanidae > Chanos > Chanos chanos. The sequence goes on from NC_044496.1 coordinate 25,235,133, forward strand.
AATTGTAGGAGGGGACACATGGTTTTTATGTTTTATTTTACCGGTATTTTATATCCCCCAACAATGACCATTTCTGCAACGTCCAATGTATATTTGTACATTGAAGAGGTAGCGTACACTCTGCTTTGGTAGGTGCTTGTGTGTCGGCTTGTGTGGCTGTGATCCGCATTTTAACCTAAAATAAGAATGTGTTTATCCAGCTTACGATTCGAGGGCTGCGGCGGGGAAAAGAAAAAAAAACATTATGCTGCGAGAAAGCGTCAGGCACAAGCGCTATGCTAGCACCCGAAAACTACTATGCCCATCGAGTCATTCACTGCTATTGCGGTGGTAAATGCATAAATGCAAATTTTTTTCCATTGGGCAGGGTCTGTCACCGTACAGTCTTATTTTCGTTAATGAGGAGGCAGGTATGTCTAATGTGCACGCAATATTTCTGTCATTCAAATTCAATAAAACTGGTTAATTGTGTATACTGTAGTCTAGTTTGTCGATTTCTTTTGCCGCAGTAATGGCATTTTTTCCCTTTTGGAGGTATTTAAAAGGTGCAGCTATCCATGGTTAGTCGTAAACAACAGCTCTTAGCTGCTGTACCGTCTGCCGGTTTACGTCACTTCAGCGTTCCTACTGGCGGTGCGAATGCAAACAGAAAAAAGGCCCTAGAACGTATGTAGTTCTATGGGAAGCTCCTCAGGGGTAGTTCCTATCAAATGAGACCCTAGAACTGTTCGGTCCGAAAGCGCCTTTTGTTCCTGTTTGCATTCGCACCGCTAGTCGGAACGCTGAAGTGACGTAAGCCGGCAGATGGTGGTATAGCAATGTCACGCTAAGAGCTGTTGTTTACTACAGTATACAGACTACACAATTATTGAGTTTTATTGAATTTGAATGGCAGAAATATTGAGTGCACATTAGATGATATAACTGCCTTCTCATTAACGACGAAAATTAAACTGTATGACGATAGTCCCAGTCCAATGGAGAAAAATGTGCCCCTGCACTTATCACCGCAGAAGCAGTGAACGACTGGGGCATAATACTTTTCGGGTGCTAGCATAGCGCTTGTGCCTGACGCTTGCTCACAGCGTCGTGTTTTTGTTTTTTTCCATTCCCCCCCTCCCCGCTGCACCTCTCAAATCGTAAGCTGAATAAACACGTTCTTCTTCTAGGTTAAAATGCGGATCACAGCCACACAGGCGGACACACAAGCACCTACCAAAGCGGAGTGTACGCTACCTCTAGTATCTAGTATAACTAAATTGACTTCCAAACATACTTGCACACAATGAAATCAAAAATTCCAAAACAATGAAAGTTCTATTGATTCTGAAGGCAGAATATCTCAGCAAGAGAAAACAGAGTAAGTTCAAAACACTCACCGTCTTCTTATATTGAGACCAAAGTCAGAATCGGTGCATTTAAAATGATGGAAGACAAGACAGAAAAGAAATCGACATCAGATGTTGTAACAGATGTTCAAAGACAAGTAGCAATATGCACAGAAGAGCCACAAAGAGAAAAATGAATTGCGCCCACTTCCACTTCCCTACAAATAAACAAGCAAACACACACACACTAGGTGCTTTTGGACCGAACAGTTCTAGGGTCTCATTTGTTAGGAACTGCCCGCTGGGGAGCTTCCCCTGGAACTACATATGTTCTAGGGCTTTTTTCTACTGGTTTTCAATTGGTGTTCTACTAGTTTTCTACTGGGATTTTCTACTGGTTTTCAACTGGAATTTTCACTAGGGTGTGGAATTGACATTGCAGTCAGAATCGGTGCAGCTAAAATGATCAAAGACAAGACAGAAAAGAAACCGATTAAAGGCAGGATAATAATGAAAATATCACTCTACCTAAACCATGTGTGTGTGTTACCAACAGGGGTGGACAGTAACGAAGTACATTTCCTTGAGTACTGTACTTAAGTACATTTTTCGAGTATCTGTACTTTACTTGAGTGTTAATTTTTTTGGAAACGTATTTACTCCACTACATTTGAAATACAAATATTGTACCTTTCACTCCACTACATTTCTATGAAGGTTCTCGTTACTCGTTACTTTAACGCATAGCTTTGAAGTCAGCAGACGAATGTTCTTTCTAAAATGCGATAGGCCATATTGTGTTCGTCACAGCAAAAAAACCAATCACAGTAAACTGCACCAATGCTGTCAGTCAAGTGCGTGCTGCATTTTTTAACAACTGAACTTGGCGGTTTTACTGATGGCTACTACAATGGAAGATAAAGATGATAAAGATAAAAGTTCCTCACCAGAGCAGCCATGGCCATATCTTAAGTCCATGTCTGAGATTTTTGAAATCAACTGGTTTCCTAGCTAATTGCTTCCCGTATGCATTCGCGTGCTGTGTTCGCCTAACACTTACAATCATTTGCCACAGTAGATATGAGATGTGACTTGAAAATTGAGATTTATATGTTTGTGAATGTATGACGAATCTGGCGACAGAGGCAGACCACAACTTCTACTGTTAACACAGTGTGTGAACACATACGGAAACCGATTGGCTTGAAAACCATTTGGGCCATAACACCGGGTCCTGTGTGAATCCACTGCTGACTCGTACTAATAGTTAGATAGCGAAAATGCCGAGTTAACGTTACTGACAAAAATCCTTTCAGAAATATATGTTTTAATCTTGTCAGGTAAACACAGTAATATTTGTAAGGTCAGCGGATTCACGTAGGACCCGGTCCCAATAAGACGAGGAGGGCGGGAATCAAGCAGTGACGATGGTCATCCCGCGGTTTCACGTTTCAGACAATGCTATGTAGTAGAAGTAAAATTAACCTAGCCTACAACATTATGACGTGTTTATCCTTTTAAGGCCAATCTGAGTTAACCTAGTGCCTGTTTAACTGAAGCTATACACTGTCTTATAGAGGAAGCATTTGGTTCAACTGTGTTTCTATAGGCTTTGTAGGATATTCCACAAGCTTTTTATTCTACAGGTTCTACAAGCAAGTCACTGCATTCAGTAGGTTGTTTCAGAGTCATTAGACTCTGTAAATACATTATTGCAACAATACAACAATGCGATGACATTAAAAAGAAAATTTACTTTTGAAAACTTAAGTATTTTTAAAAGCAAGTACTCCAGTACTTTAACTCAAGTAAAAATTTTTACTTGTATTGGAGTAATATTTGACCAGGAGTATCTATACTTTTACTCAAGTAATGGAGTTGTTTACGTTGTCCACCTCTGGTTACTAATCATATTTCAATGAGTTCCTTTACTCTGTAATCCCAAACTGAAACACTGAAGTCATACCCACTAAGCCTTACTAGTGCACTGCGGGTTTAAGTGTTTATTTACTTACAAAACACAAGTGTGTAGAGCGCCATATGATCACAACATTCACAGGAAAGTACACAGAAACAGAGCTGGTGAATTTTCTTTAACGGATGTTGCCTTTGAATGAAGGACACGAGTGCCAAATATTTGACTGAAACAGTGCTGAATCTCCATTTAGGAAGCTTTTAAACATTAATAATATAGTGCTGAATGGCTCGAGAAATACTGAAACAAAACATTAAAACAGATTTAATGAAAAAGCCAATGTAAGCAGATCATTTATGTGTACAGAAATACATTACCAAACAGTTTCTTATTTGTCAGTGATCTACTCAGGAGGTAACAATCAATAACAGCTGCAGACCTTGCCCCTTTTAATAAATTCACTAATTTCTTGACAACCTTAATTTAACAGAGCAAATGAGGTGAAAATTCCATTCCAATGAAATTCCATCCACAATAGGTTTGCACAACAGTATTGATGCTATCAATATTGTTTTTACATTTGCTCAATGCTTTCGATAAGTTAAAGCCTCAGAAAACCTGTAGTAAATTACGACATCATGGCTCTCAAAAGAGGAAACAAACAGACTTGTCTTTTCTCAAATGTCAAAGATTGCAACATTATGTAAAATGTTTTACTTTCTAGTACTACCTGAAACAGGAGGACTGCCGATGGGCGCAGCACAGCGAGATATACGCTGAAGCACTGTAAGATAAATTAAGTTAAAGTCAATACCATGAACTCTCTCTTCATCGTCAACCTATGATCAGCCATGATTATTATCAGGGGTGCACATAAGTGGTGCGCAGGTGTGGTCAAAATAAACGATGCACAGCATGTATTACAATAAGAAGCGCTTTTGCATACCAACAGTTTTGGCATTTTTGGGACACAGATACCCACTAAAACAGAATATTCTCCATGCATCACTGGTAAGATAGCCATTATGATAAATGTGTTAATGTTAATCATCAGTTGGTAATTGTGTAACTTGTAGCCTACGTTCTTGATTTCCAAGTTACCAAGGTTACCTCCAGCAAGTAGTTAGCTTATGTTATAACTAGCTTACAGTTTTTCTTGGTTTTAGGATTTTCATCTATTCATCAACATGTCCAAGAAGCAAGCTACATTAAGTAATTACTTTGGTATTCCACCACCTTCAAAGAAACAGCAGACTGAACCTGAACATTAAAAAATGAGTATTCGTGGAAAAGTGGCTGCAGGAGGTAGCATGGCTCAAAAAAGATGATGACCGCACAGAGATGTGGTGCAAAATATGCAGTGAAAAAAACCCAATCTTGCAGATAAAGCAGCACCTTTTAAATAGGAACAAAAAATTTCAGTCATCCAACTTTTTAAAACCATGAAAAGAGTAAAGAGCACATGAACATAGTGCAAACTATAGTCAACAGGCGCAACCAGGATCAGAAATCCATTTGCCCTCTTCATTGGTGGTAGGAAAGACTGACAGTGAGGAGAGTAGTGATGATGACCAGTTGTGGGATATTCATGCAGGGTAAAGGGTGAGCACCAAGGTGCCTCTTTGAGAACCAGACCAAAAATGTTATGTGCACCCCTGATTATTATGACCAATAGAGATGATCATCATTTTATAATCATTTAGCAAAAGCCAAGGAGATGTTCATTAAGACAGATATATGAATACAACCACAAACAACACACAGAGAATGTAACCAAGACACACTACACAAAAATGCACTTACACACAGACAGACAGACACACACACACACACACACAGACACACACACAGACACACAACACTGACTTGGGGCGGGCACATTTCTTTTCACCAGAGGTCCTTGCACAGGCTGTCCACTGCCCTTGTATGTGGCGATGAAGGCAGTGAATGCACTACTGACTCCTGCCTGAAGACTGAGCTCCACCACTCTCCTTTTCAGTTCCTTCTTCTCTCCACCCACAGCCCTCTCCTCCATCTCCAGAGAACGGATCAGTGCCCGAGCCCCAAGCCAATGAAGGGCCAGTCTGCAAGGACAAATAGACAGTAAATGAGGAGTAGGCAGTGCAAATGTGGGTGTGTATGTTCGTACCTGTATCACAAAGGCTAAATCTTAGTTGGAAGACCCTTTGGAAATGATATTTACTCTCATTAACTTACTTTTTACTTGATTTCTAAGGAAAAAGCAGACAGATTTTCACAAGTTATACAACGATAATACACACACACACAAACCCCCCCCAACCCTCCAAAACACTCTACATTTTGGTGAAAGGTGCTTGTAGTACCATATTCTTTGAGCATACTGTAGAAAGAGTTTATGGAATTGCCCAACTGTAACAAGAAAAGCTGCCTTTCTGTGTGAGAGACATTTTTGTTGGCAAGGACTGTAGTGTCCCTCTTAATAAAATCCCTTACCTGTAAGTGACAGCGAAAGTCCTGTTTTTGAATATTGTATTTTCTGGTTAATTTGCTAAAAGACATTAGAGACATTAGATCAGTCTAATAAGTCATACAGGTTAGAGAGTCCCTTACTAGCCCAAATCTGGAAACCAGTGTCTGTTATTCCTGCTAAGGAATCAGGGTTATCACACATTGGAGTGAAGACAGAGGTGATTCCAGATCTACCCTCTAATCCTCTAATACTCCGCCATGCTTTAACAGTGCAGACTGTAATTGGGTTATTGCAGGCAGGCTTCAGAGATTTAAGCCTTTTAATAAACAATAAGTTTGTTAAGGGAAATTTGGACATGTAGCTTTCAATATCAAACAAAAGAGATGCGGACTTATTATGCACCTTTTCAGCCATAATGCGCAGGTGAGCGAGGCCGAATGCCTTCTCAGCATCCAGTGGAGCAACCAGATTGTGTTCAGTAACCTACAAGTGTTGTTACATGAAATATGACCTTTAATAAAATCAATTTGGTCCTCATTAATAAGCAGAGGAGGTAAGCCTTCCAATCATGTTGCGAGTATATTAGAGAGGAGTTTCAGATCTACATCTAGTGATGAAATTACTGAGGCACAGGCTGTTTTCCTGTTTTCAAAATTAAGGAAATATTTGCCTCCCTCCAAGACACAGGTAGAACACCCTTTTCAAAGGAATCATTAAACATATTCACCAGAGCATCAAGTAAAAGGTTCTTGAACTCTCTAAAAAACTCACTACTGAGTCCATCTAGCCCAGGCACTTTCTCATCAAACGCCTCTTCCCTATATATAGGAGCATTAAGAGTACATTTCTGATCATCTGACAAGCTGGGGGGATTAAGAGAGGAGACAAAAAGTGTCCATGAACTCTGGGGCATCAGCCTGTAGCTCTGATTTATATACATTTTCACAGAAGTTCTTAACTGTGTCATTTATGGTTGCATTGTCAAAAGATTGCTTACCATAACCATTTGTAATTGCAGAGATAGTTTGGAAGTCTTCCTTTTCTTCAATAGATATGCTAAGTATTTCCCTGCTTTATTATCATGTTTGTATAGTTTTTGTTTGGTAAATCTAATTTTCTTTTTTGTTAAGAGAGAGTCTAAAGCAGAACGGAGTGCAGAAATTTCTTTGAGCTTCTATGAAGACAGATTTTTAACATAATTTTTTTCAACCTGCTTAAGCTGGGTTTCACCTCTTACTAGACACACAAGTTATGATAAGACCTCTTCAAAAGGCTTTGGATGTTTCCCATAGCAGTGATGGATCCTTTGTAGAAGTCGAATCAATAGATACAAATGATTTAAATTCCTCTGTGACATAAAATATAAACTTATGGTCTGTCAGAAGGGAAGGGTTAAACCTCCAGTGTTTCGTCTGAGTAACCAGATTCTTGAGGTTATAGTCAATGAAGACAGCAGCATGGTCAGATACAACTATATTCCCTATGGAGCGATAAGTAACTGATTACAGCAATATTTTTGGAGTAAAGAAATTTCTATTCTTGTACAGCATTTATGGTCTTTTGGGGAAAAAAAAGGTATACTCTTTATCTACCGGTTGCTGAGCCCTCTATACATCTACGTAATCCAAGTCTTCACAAAGGGCAGTAACAATCGTGGCCTGGGGAGAGACATACAATTTGCTCAGGAGAGACTTGTCCATAATTGGGCTTAAATGGCAATTAAAATCTCCTCCACTGAACGAAGGTGGTAAGCTTTTTCTAAATAAAATAGCCTCGACTCTACTCCTCGACATACATGAAGGGAAAAAGATATGCCCAAATCCCCCTTGTTGCAATTTTAAATGTACCTTATCATTTAAGTGGGTCTCCTGCAGTAATGCTATATCTACCCCCCCCCCCCTCCTTTTAAGATAAATCAAGACCTTTCTCAGTTGTGTGGACAGCACTAATATTCCTGGTGCATAAATTCAACGTTGACACAGTCATGAGCTATAAAATAAGATGATTCTTTAGCACATTTTTCACCTATAAGTTGACACGTCATTAAAGTGAAAAAAGACTTGAGTAACAACCCACACACAACTATCATGCATATAACAAAAATGTACACTTAAGGTATAACATGCCCAACACTGGCATTAAAGCTGAGCACTGTCCTTAACTTCATCCAAAGAGAACTCGAGTGAAAGGGCTCTCTGACAACAAAAAAAGGCTATCTGCCCAGGATCCCGAAAGGTGTCACCCTTATTCTGACCTACATAGACTTGTTGTTAAGAAAACACGATTTAAGGTATGGGCCAATTGACTTCAGGCATTTCTTCACCCCGTCAAATCGTTTGCACTTGCGAAAAATAGCCGCTGAAAAATCCTGAAAGATCATCACCGTGTCATTTCCATATTTCAGTGCTTGATTTTTTTGTCCCCATTTCCCACGATGCATTTATCACTAGTTTATCCTGATGATCGTGGAATCTCACTGGAACGGATCGTGGTCTCTGAATAGGGATAGGCTTAGGGGCCAGCGATTGGTGTACCCTCTAGCCTTATTTGGACAAACTTTGTTTCAACATTCAGGATTTTAGGGAGCCCGGTCTCAAAAAACTGTGTTGGATCACTGCCCTCGGCATCCTTTGGGAATCCAAGGATGCAAATTTTTTGTTCTTCTCCCTCTGATCTCCAGGTCATCAGTGTGCTCACTCAAGTCAAACATCTGTTTTTCCAGTGCTCTCAGCTTGGCCTTGACAGGATCCACAGCATCTTCCAACGCCAAAATTCGAGTCTCTGTGTCTATGATCTGCTTTTCATGACTGTTCTTCACAGTGCACTTGTAGGAGTTGTGATAGTGGCCCTAGCTTTTCATAAGTAACTTGGAGATGTTAGCCGTAATCTCAGTAAGCGGCTCACGAGGTGCTGCCGTGTTTGCTTCACTGGTTTGTTGGTTAAGCTCAACCAAGTTGTTGAAGACTGGTTTTTCCTGTGCGACATGTTGTTGGACTGCCTCAAAAAGTAACTGTTAAGACTCATTGTAGGATAAGAAACTGTGAAACTTTGTGGAGTATTATGTTTTGCAGGGAAAAATGTAAAATAATCAGAGAGGTGGTGCACCAGTTCAACTAAGTACAACTTCCCTTCCAGCAGCCATCTTCAAAACCTGAAAAATTTTTATTCACATTTCATTTCATAATTTCATGTTCCTTCTTTTACCATGATCACCTCAACCCCACTTCAAAAAGACTAAAATTCAACAAGTGATTTCATCACCTCAGGTAAGTAATTTTGTTGTTGGATTTCTTTGCGTTACAATGTGTATGTATTATTTTATGCTCAGTTCAACATAACGTCACTGTTCTCAGTACAGTGCTTGGTCTGAAACAGGTGATATTCATCATCAGAGTGTATGTACTGTTGGATTTTCTTGTGATTTTACAAGTAAACGAACCGGAGCAAAAGCGCGCTTGGAGAAAAGCTTTATTTGGTGGTAGTGGAACCCGGCAGCAAGTCTGCTTGCGCCGCAGCTTAACTCAGAGAACTGTTACCGTGATCAGCCTTTTATACCATGAAGCAAACAGACAATAGGTGTATAATGTTGCTTGATGCAAATCAGAATCTAGGTGTTAATGCTAAATTCCCCTTTTGTCTGTGATGGCTGCCATTCGCCCATTACCGGTTGTATTTTGCCTTAATCAATTGCTATTGGCTCCAACAGTAATGGGGCGCCAAAGGTGTGAAGCTTTCTTTGTATCTATGGTAATAAGACCATCAGGTTAAAAAGTTCTCCTATCATGAACCATGTCTGCTCAGCCGTCACTATAATCTTACAGTACGTACTGTGAATCCTCAGCAGATTTGAGTGAAAAGCTGAGCTGGTTTGTGATGGGTTGATTTGCCAAGCTATAGTCCACCGTCACAGATCCCTCACTATGTTCAGAACTCTGAAAGATAGAGAAAGAGGTAGAGAGTGGTGCAGAAACAGAGGTGAGTGACTTTTCTACTGTTTAATGTTTCACAAAATTGGAGAAACACATTTGAAAAAAATAGATACTACTCCTCACTATCAAACTATCACCAGCATTTCCACATCCACATTCATTTCCATCTCCGGGGATTAATCTTGTTGCATTACTGTTCATTCTTTGGGAATACTGCGGCTGATATATCATGTTTATGGTGAACTGAATTGAGTAAAACTTCTGAGGAGAGTGTGGCAAATGGAGAGAAAATAAGATTGGACAACCTAGTCAGAGTGATAAGAATGTAAATAAGGAGACATGAGCAGAGGGACCAGCTCAATTAGTTATGTCACTTATGAAAATGTAATGAAAAGCTTCCTCACCCGCCCTGTTAACTGGGCATAGAGCAAGGCTCTTTGACCCTGGAAGACCACATTGATTGGGGGAGACAAAGTGGTGACAGATACACCATCTGGAAGTTTCCATTTCACAGCGATGTCTACTATAGCCGGTTGCAGGGCAAAGCGGAGAGACTGCATTACCTGGGAGGCAGGAAGTCATAAAAGATAAAAGTTTTAAAAGACTGAAATGAAAGATTTACATTTACATTTATTCACATTTACATTTATTCACTAGTAGACACTTTTAGCCTGTTTAAATCAGTTTTCTTCCCTGTTACCCCTGATTCATACTCCTCTAGTCCGAAACCATTAACATGCTGTTGTTAGCGATTTACTGTTAATTCCAATAAATTACTGAGCATCTACTTTCTAATGACAGTAGAGGCAAGAAAATTCATAAAAATGCAGCAGATCTTGTTGCAAAGAAACTTTTACCCAGTGTTCTGCTTTGTTTTCTCTGATCACAGTAATGGTAATCAGTTTAATTTTGTTATTATACTTAATGACATGCAGATAACAGAACCTGTGTTTGGTCCAGAAATAATCTCTTTAAGTGTTTATAAACACAACACCCCTCTCTCTCTCTCTCTCTCTGATTTGTTTTACATCCTTACTTTGGGCTGCAGTCTGTCTTTGCCTGTGATAAACTGGGCGTGGCCACATCCCTCCTTAGCCATTCCATTGACCAGTGCAGTACTGGCACCCTGCCCAATGCCAAAGGAGAAGCACCTGGACATACAGCACATATTTATATCATAGATGAGCAATGTTACTCTCAAAAGTATATAGTGTAGCTCATGCAATTCCGTTTAAAAGTTCTGATGATGCAAAAAAGTGGCTGTTAAAAAGGCTCAGCAGAGTTTCCCTGTTTATTTACATTCTTATTGGGTCTTACTTTATTCTTTTGGGTAAGAGGAGACGTTATGGACATTCTATAATGAAGAGTGCGCCCCCCAGTTAAGTTGTTGGGGATAAAAGTTTAGCGGTGCTTTGCACAAAGTAGCTCAACGTATTGTAACTGTTTATGGACTTGTGCGTGTGCGTTCCTTAAAACTGTAAGTAGTCCTGTTCATGTCTGTAAATATATTATCGTTATTTCATTAGAGGAAATTGTGGTTAACTTAAGACGAAAGGTTTCAATGTTATGGCACCCCGTATTTCAGATTAATGCTGAGTCATTGTAGTGGCGTGAAGCATGTCTTTGGCACCGAAGCTGTTACCCACATTCCGTTATGGAAACGAGTATTCTCATTGGTAACATGCTATAGTGCTAGAATGCGATTGAATCACCATTGTTATATATGCGTATGTGTGTTCAAATGCATGGTCGTCCATAAGTATTGTAGATGGCCAACTACCAGCCATAAGATGGCGTTGCGTGTGTTACTAATGCGCAGGCACAAGCCATTACAGAGAAACGGTGCCAATACGTAATCAACACGCAACAACACCCAGTAGTTATTCTGTATATTGTGAAATGTTACTGTGAAATTTTATCCCTTCTGTCTCAGCCGAATCATCAATGTTCAAACCAGTGAGTGCAGCTGTGCTTGATAATTGTATTTTAGAATTGGTTATATTTGGTGTGTCATAATGGCATTAAACTGTTGTGTTTGTAGAACCACACACACATACATGTGAATAAAAGATGCCCCGGAGTGATCACAACCATCCCAAACCACATCAAAAGTAGATTCAATCTTTAATAGTGGCCCTCAGATTGAGTGCTGTGGTACCCCACAGCTTACAGCCAGCTGTCAGAAATCATCATTCACCACACACACAGGGCTTCATACACATACATTTTCTCATTTCTTACTAAGCACAAAAAATGAAGTGTGCATAAAAATCCAACATAATCTGTCTGAGGTCAATGTAGGAAACATATTGTTTTTAATGTATACTGAAAAAAACTGAAGAACTATATTTACCATTTTGAATCACTAAAGAAATGCATGATATTTAGCTAGGTATTTAAGTGATTTTTTCCTCTTTTTTTTTTGCATTGTTCTAATGCACAATTTGTTCATAGGGCCCAGTGTGAATGAGCAATAAGATATAACCGGGCAATGGAGCAGCATGATATACCAATGTTAATCAATCCCCTGCAACGACCTTAATCGTGAATGATATCAAATGAACTATATCAAATTATTTACATACTAGTACTAATTGTAAAATATTAGTAATTGGTCTCTGACAATTTCCTCAGGTGCTGTAGTTCTGAGAGGATTTAGAGAAATGTCAGTATTTATCTTTGATGGTCAAAGCAGTCAACCATTCCTCTTCAATGAAGGAAGTAGCAAAACTGAGATTTCAGGGGTCAAGTGTTATTTCAATATGAAATTAGAAATATGAGCTCCAAAAAGAGAAGTAATATTTGCAACGAGATCACTGGGGCTTGCATCCACTGAAGCACAGCACTGGATGTTATTTTAAAGTATCGCACAAGCTATAGCTTTACTCGGGAATATTACACCAAGCTGCACTTTAAACGGGATAAAATTAGGAATACAGGAGTGAAACCAACAGAGACTCAAGCAGTATGAAAGAGAGAGGAGAAGAAACTAACTGAGCAGTATGTCACTGGTCTAGTTATGTGTTTTTCTTTTTAGTTGTTTTCATCTGAATAATCCTCTTTTTTAGTGTACATTTACATGATTCCTATTATTGTTGTTGTTTCAGGGTAGAAATATCCTACTTCACAATCTTAAATAATTACGTCACCCTCATTTCCACAGATTCAGTCAGCCAACCAACCTGTGAGAGCCAACGTTGCTCTTCACCAGATCCAGGACTGCGTTGGTGTTGCTGACTTCACCATCAGTGAAAATAAACAGCTGAGGAATTAAACACAAAATAAAAGAACCTGGATTAAGAGAAAACGAAACACTGATATGAGTACATAGCATATGATCAGGGAAGACTCAAGTGCAAACCAATGCTCTTTATTTAGGAAATATTTAAGCATTAACAGTGCCTGAATGTGTGTTCTGCCTAATCAAGTCTTAAGCTGGAATACAAAGTGCCATTTTAGGTTGAGGTTGAACAGTGAAAAATAACAAAGGAAGTTATGCGAGAATGCAATGGTTGAATGTGTGAAGGAGTGTTCCTGCAAGCCCAAAAGAAGAAATATTATTGATCTGTTGCAACCTTTGGATCTGTTGTAACCTCTATATAATCGAGAGTATCTGTCACTGCTTGAACTGTCTGTAACCTTAGGCGAAAGTATCTTAGATTAGACAAGTGAAACGGTTAAAAGGATGTTGGGCCGTGACCATCTGTCACAGTTTAAAATAATGTCTGTATTAAAGATAAAATCATAAAGATAAAATCAGACAAAGGGAAGTTGTGAGGGAACATTTCGAGTTCATAGTTCATTCTGCAGTTGTACTTTGAGGACAGGTTGTGTCACAGTTCAAAAACTAGACATATTAGTGCCACTCCCATGTCAGTTGTTTGCGTCATTGTATAAATACTTTGTACTTCTCTCTTTTCGGAGAGACTGTGCTCACAATTGACGAGTGCACTCTCCCATGATCATGCTATTGGAATAATGGTAAATGATTCATCACATCTTGAGTTTGTAGCCTCTGAGACTTAGCAACTATCCATAAGGAGACTCCAAATTTCCCTTAGAAGGCTAAGCCAGATGGTTCAAACACGAAGGCAAGACAAATACATGAGCAAGGCAGACAGTAAGACAGGAAATTAGTCATGGGACTAAGATACTTCAACAAAGCGGCTCAAGTTGGAATTTGCAAAAAAAATTGTGCAGAAATGCACATACCTGCCTCATGAGACAATGGTGTTTGTGAGAGAGGCAGAGAAGCAGGGAGAGACTTTCTGTGGTACATAGTAGTGGCACAGAAAGAGTGGGATTGGACTGCCTCACGTCAGAGGCCAAAGTGGGTCACCAACACCTTCCAGAGAGGAATTGGATACTCAATACCAAGGTGTCCCAAAGCTGTGGAGGTGTGCACTGAGAAAGTACGTTTGTTTTGTAAGTTTTATGAGATGTAAGTTTTTTGCAAATTTTGGCTGGTGGACAATATTTTGGCTGGTTGGAACTCCTGCGTGATGTCCTCCAGCTGCCACTGGACTGAAGCGACAGTGACAATTAGTGACAGGTGAATGATGGGTTTGACCACAGATGCACCTTGCTTGTATCATGGATTAAGAACAAGGTATCAGCTTTCCCATTTTTCTGATCCTTGACAGAAAGAGAAGTTAAACTGACAGAAAATGCTCCTGGCTGGACAGGGGTCTAGCCTCATCGTCGTCCTGATGTGCGCCAGGTTTTGGTGATCTGTTGGAATGAGAAATGGCTCCTGAGACACCTCTAGTCATTGTCTCCACCACTCAAATATCAATTTCACTGCCAGCAGTCCTTCACCTCAAAAATGAACTGTTTCCTAGGATTGGCCAGTTTGAGGATGGGTGCTGTGGTGAACTGGTCTTTCAGCTTGTGGAAGGCTGTTGGCTTGGGTCTTAAGATTTCTATCAGGTAGCGTTACTGAAGGAGAATCTTAGGAGGCATGGGGGTTTGAGGAATCAAGGTGGATGCATAGTACAAGCTGAGGCAGCAGTGCTGACAGGAAGCAGACCAGGAAGGGTAATGATTTCTCTCTCCTGCCATGTGATGTTAAAGTTGTGGTTTTGGAGCCAGGGAAGACCACCAATGATGGAGTACATGGACGAGGGAAGGACAAGAAACAAGGGATCCTCCTGATGACCAATCCCCACCATGAGTGGAGCAGGATAGTTAAGGTAGGTAATGAAACCGGTAACCACTGTTTTTTCTCCCAGAAGAACTGTTTTTTTGAATTGGAGATTTGTCTGTGGTGCAAGGAGCTTGTCATTTATGCTACTGACCATAACGTTACCCTGGTATACAAATCTTATTGGTCGAAGTGCATGTTGTGATCATGATCTGTCACTGGCGTTATAGAGTATTACCTGTCTGGGGTGACCTGGGACACATGGTTGGCTGTAGATGTGCTTTAACGGCTCCAGGATCTCTGTGCCACCCAAATCTTCCCTCATCTCACTCACTTTCTTCAGTGACTGATCCATTGTCTCCTGACTGTACTGCACACTCTTACTGAGATAAGGACAGAGAAAAAGATGAAGTCACACACAATAAATGAACCAGGACCTCATCAAACATCCCATGTTAATGACTATTTAAACCCAGTCTTACAGAACACATAAGCAGTTTCAAGAATGTCCCAAAAATGTCAGCACTGCTGGAATACAATATAGAGGAGACAGTTACTCACGGAAAGAAAGACGTATATCTGGAACCAAAGCCATAAATATTGAAATAGCAGCCCAGTGGAAGGCTCTTCAGCAACAGGAGCAGAGTATCCTATGTAAAGAAAAACAATGAGTGTTCAGAATATCTGTCACCATAGAAACATTAAGATACAAATCATTCCATTTCAGAACATTTTGTCTATAAAAATACGTAGCTCTTTTGTCAGCCAATCATTACCCTTGCACTCTCAATGCGCATCTGTGAACCTTTCCCGTTATGCATTGGAGAATGCATACTGCCAGACTGATCGACCAAAAACACAAACTCTCCACGTGAGGTTAGTGATGACATCACTTCTGCAGGGAACTCTGGGTACAAGCTGAGCACAATCACAGGGTCTCCCATCAGAGTGCCTGAAAGAGAGAGTGAGCAACACTATAGATGTTGAAGAGAGGAAAGTTTTGAGGATGAGCTGCTTTTGAATGCCATAAAAAAATCCAAACTAATTAACAGGGGAAGAGTCTAACCAGGTTTTCCACTGGCCAGTCCTGCCTCCACTATGGCAGTGGGCTGATGGGCGTTCTGGTAATACAGCAGCAGCTCAACATCCCTGTCAAACTTGTGACCTGGAGACAGACTGACCTGCACACAGACAACAAAACAGAGACAAAACATGAGCAAAGAGAGTCACAGCAACAACACCCCCCCATCCCACCAACAAACACAAACACAGGTGCATGCACATAGTACCGTAGCTTTTGTCTGAGATGCGTCATGGTAGACCAGTGGCTCCAGTGGACAGTTGGACTCAACTTTAGAGATGGGGTTTGGTGAAGACATGTGAGCACTGAGAGATAAACTGTAAGGGATCATTCCTGCTGGTACAGATGTCACCTGGGACACAATCCCACTACCCCAACCTGGTAGAGAGAGAGGGAGAGGAGTAAAATATCTGTTTTGTTCACACATTGTTTTAACATTCTAAGTTATTTAGTGTCCACATACCAGGGAAATATGAAAATGGACGCTGTGGGTGTGTGGTGTATTCTGTTGTCAGTGGTATGAGTCATGGATCATCACTGCTAGTGTGTAGAAGTTATCGTTGTTATCATAGGATGTTTGCTGTCGAGTGTAACCTGTGGTGTGTATTGTACACTCAGCCAATAAAAAAATGAAACTCAGTTGTCGTATCCTGTATCCTGAGGTGTGTTTTGTGGACTCTAATAGTTGTATTACCTTGTGTACCAGCTGGTGTGTATCGAGGGTTAAGCACAGCAGGCAGACAGAAGCGTAGGGCATGGTCGGCCTGCACAGTGAGCTCCATGACGTAGATGATGGTGATGGCGGCACTCTCTCCCGGGGGCAGGCTGCCCACACTCAGCCTGAACACATCTGGACTCTCATCACTCTCCTCCAACAGGAAGGCCTGCTGACCTGAACTCAAAGCATCATCATACTGTTCCCGCGCCTGGCAAACGGACAACACACACACACACACACACACACACACACACAAACATGACTGTTAGCATGGTGATGTCAAATGCTATAGCTGTTGTGTGTAAATTTCCAGAAAACCAGTGACACTGTGCTGAATGTTGAAACAAACAGATTGTTCGGAAGGGAAAGGAAAGGTTACTGAGAAAAGCCAAAAACAGGCACAGAGGCACATGACTGCTCAGAACATTTTGTGCAGAACTAAACTAAAAGTCTCAGAGAGAATATGAATCTCCATTACCATATTGTACTCAACCAAATGTTTGACTCCCTGGCAAAACAACTCCCTGGCTACTGCAATCTTTTCATTGGCTGAGTATACGACACATGCCACAGGCTGCAGTCCACAACACACCTCCTATCATAATGATGACTTCTACATACCACCGGTGATCGTGCATGACACACACGATTGACTACAGAATACAACACACACCAACAGCGTCCATTTTCATGTTCTTCTTATTCGGACACTAAACAGCTTACAATGTTCAAACTATGTGTGAACAAAAGAAATACTTTACTACTCTTTCTCTCTCTGGCTCTCTCTCTGTGTTTTTGGATGAAATACAAAGATTTTCCTGAACTTTTGGCATTGTAAGTTGATTAAGATGTGAAGGTGAATGTCAGACTGAAGAACTGATCGGTCAGTCTGTGTTGACTCTTTCTGCTTGTTCCAATATCTCACCTTCTGTTTCTCCTGCACTTCAGCCACCACCTCTTTGTCTCCAATCTTGGCACTGAAGTGACAGACAGCAGCTTCTCCAGGCAGAGGGAACACAAACAGAGCCTCCAGGGGCTGCTCCTCTTTATTCACATACTGCAGAGTGGACTTCACTGTGGCTACATGCCCACGTACATGCACCTCAACCTCAATACTCTTCAGAGGAACTGAGGGTCGCAGCAAAGGTCAAACAGGAAAATAGCCTGTTATTAAAATAGCTCTTAATAACAAGAGGATATTGACACTGATTTCCCATCAGAAATCTACAAATCTCACACCCTTGTAACATTCCTAAGGAGACCAAACATGTACAGTCTTCAGAACAATCAGATTGCAAAGGACATCAAGCAACAGTTTGACTTCAATCAGCAAAACTTAAACTGGTAAAGTGGATGCCAAGTGACAGAGGAGAAAGTTTTAACACTCTGTAGAAAGACAGGGAAACTCAAAATAGCTCCCTCATTCCAGTTTGGTGAGGCAAATAAGAAAGCAGATCCTGGCACAGAAAAATCTTGTTCACATAAGGTAAAGTGTCAGTTCCAGGTTTACTGTAACAAATCATTACATTTCTTATAGGGCATGTTTTGGAGGACATTGTTCAAACCTGGTTTCTCCTTGACTGTCACCAGACCACAACGATTCGCCATTTTTTGCTATCTGGAAGGAAAAAGAAGAGGTTTGTGATCTCTCTAATTGCTCGTACGGGCAGGGAGGCAATGTGTGCCCACCAATGCAGTTGAACTTTCTTGTTAATGCTATACGATAATGCTTTAAAAAGAAAGGGAGGGGTCGCTTTGGCAGGTGGTATGTCACTACTCGTCCGACGCTATTTTTTCCATCATGAACAATTAAACGTAACGCTTATTTCACACTAAATATGCTTTGTCAAACACACAAACAAAACATATAATGAAAAATTCAGTTCACAGTCGGAAGTGAACATAAAAAGTTACTGTGACCAGCAACAACAAACGAACAGGTCCCTTCCTACCTTTCGCCTTAGGTGTATCTTCAGGTTAAAATTTCTTCAAGTTGTTCGCAGCTTGAAATGAGAGGCAGGATTGCTGAGGTTTTTCACTTTCGGTCTTGTTTCCCGTCATGCCTGTGACGTGGGGAATTTACTAGTGGTGGGCAGTTCGCTTCATTTTAGTGAACCGACTCTTTCGAACAGTTAGAGAGTCTCAACTGGGTTTTTTTTTCGAGTTTTATTATTTTGCAATTCTGGTGCGTTTCCTCAGTTTACCGCACTCGCTGAAGCTTTACGCTGGATACAAAAGGTCGTGCATTAATCTAATGATGATAAATAAATACTCAAACTTTGCATAATTGTGCTTATTTTTACCTCTACATTATTTTTATGATCTACATTTAGATCATATTAAATTGGTATTTATACACTGTATTCAGTTTCATGTTCATTATTTTATTCGAGCTATTTTAATTTGTACTGTTGTTGGATTATTCAAGTAATTAACTTATTTTGCTCTGATTTCATTGTTTTGCAAGATTGAAGATTTCATTTTGCTCTGATTTCAACGTTTTGAATTAAAGCCTATCCAATGAAAATTAATTAGGTCCGTTATTTAAATAGATCTAGATAAAACGTTCGACTTTTCTTCATGCCACATTCTGGATTTTATGAGGTAAAATAAACCAGTTGACCGCATCAGTTAAGCATAAATACATTTCGATTTCATCATGCAGCCGTCTGTGCTTCTTCAAGCCTCGTAACTCCCTGTTTTCGATCGGGCAAAGTTACAAAAGTGCCTTTAAAAATGGAAAACTGTTACTGCTTCGGCTGTGCACTTGGTTTCGTTTTCCCGTGTGTTTCTAAGGCTGTGTCCAAAATGACATACTACATACTACTCGCATACTGATCTTGATGTAAAAGTAGTAAGTAGTACGCAGTACGTGAAAAATAAGAAGTTACCCGGAAGATGTACTACTCTGGCGAAAATTTTCAGTATACAACCAGAGCTCACTTCGACGCGTACTGCATCCCATGAAGCAACGTTCCCTGTTCAGCTCTTGCCTGCCTCTCACCCGCCACACGCCTGCCTGCCTCGTCTGTCATTCCCGGCTACTCATCCGCTACGCGTCCTGACCCAGTCACCTGTCACAAACCATCTCCTCTGCTGCCATTTCCATGTGTTCTCATCTGCCTGTCACTTTCCCATTTTCTCAATAAAACCCCGTCAAAACTTTATTCAGAATCTGTGTTCTGCAGTTGAGTTCAATCCGTTAGCTGCAACAAAAGACACATAAAAAGCAAAAAGCAGTTTGACAAAAACAACACAAAGAGGAATGAGCCCTAATCCAATTGTGCTTTATTTCTCTTACCAACGTCCCTTCCATTTGGAGCTAGACATGCACCCCTCAGAAACCCTGTATCACATACTAAGACAAAATACATAATATGAACTCTGTGTCTCTATGGGCCAAATTTACTAATAAAGTTAACACAAGCAAGGCACTCTCAAAAGACAATGCACTCTCACCATCCTCACAAGTCAGCAAAGCCTGTACAGTTACAAGTGAATCAAAGAGAATGAAAACACGTCATGTTCTCTACCTAGACTGCAATCCACACTCACTTTTACCTCCCTAACAGCGACCAACTACCACTCTTTTTTCCTTCTTTTCTTTCTTCTCCTACTTCTCCTTCCTCCTTTCATTTTCATTTTCATTAAAATGACAGAAAAAAGGATTAACGACAGGTTGGTAGTCTAATAGAGCACTTATTTAGCTCCCCTCAGAGTCACTAGTAAACCTAAGGGAAGTATCTTAATGACTCTATCAGTGACTCTATGTGTGTTAACCTTTGATCTCCTGGGTCTAATTGTGTTTCTTGTTTATTTGCTATTTTCACATAAATGTCTTACTTTCAGCGCATTTTCAGGTAAAATGTGTATTACCTGTCTGGGGTGACCTGGGACACATGGTTGACTGTAGATGTGCTTTAATGGCTGCAGGATCACTTTCTTCAGTGACTGATCCATTGTCTTTTTGCTGTACTGCACACTCTTAATGAAATTAAAGAAAAAGTGATGAACAAAGACAAAACACTATTCTAAAATGATAATAATAACAATAATAATAATAACAATAATAATAATAATAATAATAAAGAAGATTATTTCAGTCTGGACATATAAAATGGTTCAGCGGTTTCAAGCTTATGTGAAAAACATCAGCCCTGGGTACAAGCTGAGCGTGAATACAGGGTCTCCCATCAGAGTGCCTGAGAGAGAGAGAGAAAGCAACACTATAGATGTTGAAGAGAGGAAAGTTTTGAGGATGAGCTGCTTTTGAATGCCATAAAAAAATCCAAACTAATTAACAGGGGAAGAGTCTAACCAGGTTTTCCACTGGCCAGTCCTGCCTCCACTATGGCAGTGGGCTGATGGGCGTTCTGGTAATACAGCAGCAGCTCAACATCCCTGTCAAACTTGTGACCTGGAGACAGACTGACCTGCACACAGACAACAAAACAGAGACAAAACATGAGCAAAGAGAGTCACCTTAACACACACACACACAGTATGATAATGTGTTGAGCTCAGGTCAGCAGGCCTTCCTGTTGGAAGAAAATAATGAGAGTCCAGATGTGTTTAGGCTGAGTGTGGGCAGCCTGTCCCCAGAGAAGAACACCACCATCACCATCATCTACATCATGGAGCTCACTGTGCAGGCCGACCATGCCCTACGCTTCTGTCTGCCTGCTGTGCTTAACCCTCGATACACACCAGCTGGTACACAAGGTAATACAAGTGGCATTCAAAAATAACTACTCAAAAATGTACTCAGTCACAAATACTCAAATAAGAACTCAGAATGCGTGTGTGTGTGTGTGTGTGTATGTGTGTGTGCGTGCGTGTGCATTTAATATTTCTTTATACAATACCTTGACATCTGGCAAGGTATAGTCCCCCTGAATTTTTTTTATCTGATGAAAGCATTCATCTGCTCAAATTTAAAAAATCCTCAAGTCACAGAATACTTTAAAATGTAAGTGCATGGTTTATGTAATTCTACTGAATCTCAGCTCTAACTTTTTGGACTACATGTTCTGTTTCTCCTTAACTGTTACGTGAATGTTATGTAAAGAAACAGGAGAGCAAGAATTAAAAAGGAAATAAAAGATGGCTCCAGATACATTTAGTAGGTGAGACACAGTTAAGTACTTATCTTTGTTAGCATCAACAATCTAGGAGCACCTTGATCCTGATCTCTTACCATTCGGTTCTATTATAATGTTACTGTAAATACACACGCAGGCCTAATACTAGCTCCCATTCAGTCAAAACTGATTAAGTGTTTATAGCTGCTACCAATACATAACTAGCTCCTGTCCTTGGAGTGCTGCATTAATTGACATAACTGCATAACTCACAGTGAGTAAAAATCAGTGCAACATGAATGGTTTCATGTTTGGGAGAAAATGTGTCATTTTCCCATGCAGTGAGCGGAGCGTCAGATACGTGATGCATGCATGATGCATACGTGATATACGTGCAGAACCACAGGTGACTGAGTACTGGAAAATTTGTGAGCAGAAAGAGGAAATGGTTTTTTAAAACTGAGGCAAACATTGTGGTCAGACATCACCAGACTTGAGACAACAGAATGACAATTTGACATTTTAACATGTTTTAAATGCTGAAACAAATTTAAATATGGTAATAAATGTTCATTAAATGTTGTAATAAATCACCAAACCAAAAGATTTATTGTGCCATATTTTGCACTGGTTTTCAAAGAGCTTTGGTCGAATTTTGTAATGAGAAATTATTCTGGCTTTCATTTAAAGGTTTCTTTTAATTGTCACTAGGTATCCAAGGGGTAAACAGTATGCTATTGATCATTGCCTGGTAATCTGGGAAATGAATTTAGATTTTAGCTGCACTGATCAGTGTGGAGGTAATGTTCTCTAACACACTGAGAAGAATGAATGTCTGGCTTTAAACACAAACACGCTACATCACTGTTCACCTTTATGAAAAAATGAAAGGCTGTAGCGACATCTACAAATCATCGCTTGTTTCTAAGAATATAAGGACATTATAATATGCATAGCTATATATGTATATGTGTAGCTGGCTATGTGAAACAGTAATCAGCATATCTAGTTCAGGCTGGTGCACAGAGGTAGAAAAATGATCTTGCTCTGTGTTCTGATTAAGCAAAGTGCTACACAGAGAAGGTCTTATAGGACTGCTGGCCTGAACAAGGTGTTCTCAGATTCATACGACCTTTGCAAGGAAACTATCCAGAGCATGCCTGTGGGGCTGGTTGGAGCCGAGGCAGATGCCAGTCTGGGTAGCTGAGTCAAGACTGGCATACAAATGCTTTTTTTTTAAGAGGGCTAATTTTAGGTGCAGTATGGTGGCAAATCAAGGACAGAGCAGTCACAGAGAAAAAGTAAAAACCGGATACTGGACCAAAAAAAAAATGTTTTAGGGATTTACAAGGATTCTTCAGGCCAGGCTGTTTGAGAAATAAGATGAAGACAAAGAGAGAATGTTGAAATTAAAGAAGAGACCTATGTCCTATAGGTTCTTTGTGTGGACTGCCTCTTCAAGGTCACATGACTTACTGGCTGCCAGGACCTACAGGTAGCGTTTCCAAGGAGATGGCTTGGAGAGATTTCAGATGTACCATCAGGTGAGTGGTTTACTTCATTTTGGCTGCTCATGTTTGATCTCTGTCTGAGATATGTTTTGATTTGCAAGCCAGTATGATAATGGATTTTCCTCACCCACTTATTAAATTAAAATGATGCTACTTATCGTTTTAGTTACTATAATTCCTCCTCTTATTTATTCAGTAAAAAGACAGCTTTTGTTTTTTGCCCCTTCTCATTGTCCCCATATTCTCTTTCCTACATTCACCATTCATCTATGGTCTTTGTCATCACTGGGTGTTTTATTTCCCTCTCACCTCACTTGAACCGCAACATAAACAAAAAGAATCTGAACTCAACCAAAAACATCAATCATTCACTGAGTCTGAACATTTTCACTCCAATGGCTCAAGAAGATGTAAGTTTTCTCTGAGCTCACAAATCACACACTAAAGCACCTGAAAAACCCCATTACTACATCTTGAGTTTACTTGCCGCAGCCCCTGAAAAAGAAGTGTCACTTTCGCTAATAAGAAGTGTGCTGGCAGCAAGAACTTTGTCCCCTTTCTGTTCTCAACTTCACAATAAAGAAACACTGGGGGGATGGGGTAAGGAAAAAGCTGCAATTCACTGCCCAATGATTTTCCCTGCCAGAGAAAAAAGAGAGAATGAAAAAAAAATAGAAAGGGAGGGACAGAGAATCCTGAGTTCAAACACACTGACCTCTAATTTATTCATCCCCTTTGTGAGGAGCCAATGCAGCGTGCAATAATGGGTCCAAATGGAGGGGATGGGGGGAAAGAGGGGGAGAGCAGCACAGGAGACAGTTGGGGGTCCCACAGATAGAGACATGCGTGGCTCTTGTGGGCTATCATACTCCAGCTAGTGTCACGGAATATCAGTCTGCTCGCTGTAATCATCTGTTCAGCACCTTACTCAACATTCTCAAGCCATGGGAACCTCAGAGCTCCGTCACAATATTCAGATGGGGCCTGAAATGTAAACACTTCCTCAATTTTCTGTCTGTCTGCAAACGACCGGTAGTTGTGGCTTTCTTGATAGACACTTCTGTGCAAAGCTTTGCTGTCACACGCACAAAAAGACACAGAAAGACACAAGAAGACTGAAGGGGATGAGACATCTGATGACAAGAATAAGAGGTGAGATTGGACTTCTGTGAGCTTGATTCTTTTTGGTTATGTCGTTGGGCCTTGCATTCATAATGGGGAAAAAAAAACCTCAGAAGACTTCTGTATATTATGACTCGATTTTGTGAAGATATGGTAGGTGGTGAGTGATGACCCAAATTTCTAGTGTGCCACAAACCAAATACTGCATTCTCCCCTGACCAAAAATACCCCCCCAGAGGATACGCTGGAATTTACTGTTATGAATGTATTCTGAAAATTCTGTTTTGACACATGCACGAATATGTATCTGTTGTTTCATAGACATTTAACAGAATTAGCACAGAAATAGCATTATACAGCTGACAGAGCTGGCCAGTGTCGTAGATAACTTGGAGCATGCGAGACCACCCACTTGTTTACATGACTTGCTTTTATGCTTGGTAGAGTCACAGCTCTGGCACTACAGATAAGCTGGGAGAGTGACAGGGATATGATAAGGCAATTTCTTAATATTGCTCTTTTCTCCCTTCATCTCTCTCCCTCTCTCTCTCTAAGCTTCCTTTTGATTTTTCCCTTTCTTTTCATTTCTTTTAAAACCTTGAATGCAAGTAATGGTAAAAAAAAAACAACAAAACCTGAGAATTACATGTTGAGATGAAATACTCTGCAGTAGCCTGTGAAATTTCGTGGAGTGACATACAAAGTTTGTCTAAAGGCTGTCATGACCTATATTATCTCCATCATTACACTGTCAGTAAATGTATTATAACTGTATGTGAGTCAGAAAACATACATTGCAAATATCACAAATTTGATCAACAGCTAGAACATGTTTTAAAATGACAAAACTCAACAAAGAAATATGGTCTCAGACGTATAATTAATACATTTAACTTCCTGTTTATTTACATTATGCTGTAGTGGTTATTGTCATTAAACCTGAATAACAATGAAAATGACCAGTGTTACTGTATGGTGTATTTACAGGGATAACACTACCACTGGCTGAACTCTGAGGGCACTGATCACTTGAAAGATGGTGTGGAGTTATGTGGGGCTCAGGGAATGGACCAGCCTGTGTGCCCTGGTTCTTCTGTGCATGGCACTACCAGGGTGCCAGGCTTTCCTGCCCAACTTCTGGTCCCGGGTGCTGACACTGTCTTGGGATTCGTACACACATCAGTATATGACTGAGAAGGCTATACTTAATGTTACCATGGCGACACTGAGCAGTTTTCTGAGAAAAAATCATTACTCCAAATCTCAGGAGCAGGTGAGGCCCTGGGTTTTGTAGGGGGTATTGTGTGTGTGTCAGGGAGTCTTGTGTGTGTGTGTGTGTGTTTGTGTGTTTCAGCCAGTGATTACAATAAAGCTTTTTTGCCAGTGTCCTGACACTGAAAAAATGCTCACTGCTTTGCTTGTGTGTAATTACTTTTAGTCTTGTAAGTGAAAACTTAAAGATAGAGACATGGCTGTCATTTTTATTCACTAGACTGGACTGGACTGGACTGAATGACTTTGCTAGAAACCAGGAGTAGAGACCTCAGTGAGGATCTACCACATAATACTACTTGAATTCAACCATTATTATGATAACTGATGATAAGAGCCTCCATTTAAAAGTACCTCTTCTTTCACCATGTTCTTTAAACTGCTTCTATTCCTGTGTTCACTTCCAGTTATTCTGCTTGAAAACAATAATTTCTTGAGCTGGAAAATTCCAGTATGATAGACTGAAATTCAGTGAAATGCAGTGGAGGGGAATCGGGGCAGGTCTTAAACTGGAAATCCATGCTCACTAATTAGCTCCTCCTGATCTCAGATAGAATTGGGTCATAGGTTCTGGCAGGCTGTAAGGGAAGTGGTCCAGTCCAATTCTGACATGGACTTTCTGAGCTCCACACGTTCTGACCCGGTCTACCACTTCGACTCAGAACGTGTAGAAGGTGCAACAGAACTTTTGCGGGAATTCTGGGCTCAAACAGTTCTGCTGACCAAAGCCAAAGAGTACCAGGGAGCTCGCAGCTGCCTTGGCCAGCTTCTCCACTCTCTGCAGGTACTATAGGATTCACCCCAACACATAACTGATTTGACTCTGACCCAAATCCTGAATCAGGGTCAGGACCCTATCGGTTGATTTGGATTTAGGTTTAGTGAAGTAGAATAATCATATAATATCAATATCACATGTCATATACACAGGACTTCTACAGCCACAGTAACTGGGTAGAGATGGGTCAGCGTTCAGAATACCACCACCTGTTAGATCCAAAGGAGCCAGGAGTGCCTGTAGCATCAGGTGAGCAACACAAAGATTCACCAAATCACTTTGCTGTAGTATATTCATAACACAGGAATGCCAAGTTTATATTTTTAAACTACTGCTTACTAAGTGTATAACAGAGGACAACACTAATTTGAAAATTGACTTAAAATCTGGCTTTAATTATCAATAAATTGAAAATCTAGCTTTAGTTATCAAAGAAATCTTAACTTAAACTGCTGCTCCATCTCCTTTAGAGGACATGCCTACCTGTATCGATTGTCCCAGAGCAACCTGTTATAATAACCTCCTGGAGGAGCTGACCCTGGGTGAAAGGCGTCCAGTCCTGACTACTGGATACTTCAGCGACTATCCTGTCAAACCACAAGGTTATCATTCAGTGAACACACAGACTGCTGATGGGTTTAATCAGGTGTTAAGTAGACTAAAATAAATGTGTGAATTGACTAACAATACAAAACAAGAAGATGCAGAAAAACTAAACTGTTCCTTAGTTACTTACTCTGAGATTCAGTATTTACAATGTCTGAGATTATCTATGGAACGGATTGGGAAACCATAACATCTGTAACCCCTTCAGTTCCCAACACACAACTAATAGGTCACAAGTTATATCACCTGGGACATCAAATCTGGTTACCGATTGTAGTGAGTCATATTCAGAGGGCATGATAAACCAAGCACATTGCACTTAACTGCTTCACAAACAACACCATTATAAAAGCAACCTTTGACCAATGCCTTTCGATCTTGACAAAGGCAATTAACTACATATTCAAAGCAGGCATTTTTGCAGTTTACATAGGATCTTTCTGGGACCCAACAGTGAGCCATTATTGTCTTGTAGGAAAGTGCAGCCATGGCGGTATTCTGGACAGTAGCCATCACCAGGAAGCCAAGGGTGGCATAAACAAGGACAGCACCTCATTCCTTTTCTCTCCTCACCACTACCTCCACAAAGAGGCTGCTCGTCTAGCTACCATGGCAACCCTTACCGTGCTGAGAGACTTGCGAGACGTGGTGGGGCCAGAGAGATTCCTCAGGTCAGAGGTCACAATACAGCTGTGTTTTTACTGTATTCAAAGGGTAATGGGTTGTTAAATAAAAGCGCAGTGTAATTCAAGAAAAGTAAACAATGGTAAATCATTCAACATACTTACTTTTGCCTTTTGTGTTTTTTTCTTTTCCTTTTCTTTTTCTGTTTTTGGTTTCTTGAATGCTAAGTTGTAGTATTTTTAACTCCCTATTCTCTTCATTTGGAATTGCTTGTTCCCTATATTATCATCGCTGCCGTAGCGCGATCCCTACATCTTCGTGTCCACACAAGACTAGCACATGCCTCTTCAGAAACATGCAGACTCTTTATTTAGTGAGGCTGGCAGTTATTTACTAAGATCCTATGCGGCTCATTAATACGAACATAAAGAGAGGATATATGAATAATGCAAACTGAACTGAACTGCATCAAAAACAAATTGGAGTTCACTGAGAGAAGTTCAACAATTTTGCATCTCCAGACTCTTCAGTGTGCAGCAGCCTCCAGCTCTAGTCTTCGTAATGGATACTACGGGCAGCATGTTTGAGGAGATCACTGCTGCCCGCATGCGGGCCTTCTCCATCATTCAAGCTCGTGCCCAGGCCCAGAGCCATGGCTCCAGCCTGCCTGGCACCTTCCTACTAGTGCCCTTTCATGACCCAGGTAAGTGTGGCTCCCTTCTGATTCAGAGACACTAGGACACATTTGCTGGGTTTGCAAATGTGAACAAACTTGAACCAACTTTAGTGACAAAGGACCACTGGGACTCACAATCTCATGAAGTTCTGCCCATACTCACGTTTTTCAAAACTCACTCTTTCATTTTTCTAAGACATTTTGTTTTTGTCTTTCTTGGCACTGGGGAAGTTATAATAGGTTATATTCATGTATGTATCAACTCAACGATATTTTTACACACTGGCATGATTTCAAAGCATTTGTCATTTTGGTGCAATGAGTATACATGCAAGTGAGAGAGAAGCTGGAAAATAAGGATGCTTATTTCCGTTGTGCAACAGCTGTGGGTCCAGTGTATGAGACAGATGACCCTGATCAGTTCATAAAAAAGCTGGAGGATCTGACTGCTCTCGGAGGTGGAGATGAGCCAGAGATGTGTCTCTCTGCCATACAGGTAATTACAGAGATGAACTGAGTTCACGTAAATGACTTGAAGACGAACGAGGAATCCAAGAATCTAAAACAACTGGAACAAACCGTTCCCACCAAATCAAACAGTTGAACCAGGTCATCTCTCTGCAAAGTGTAGAAGGATGTGAAGTATGCAGACAACGTCAAGTCGCACAGCACTGAATGGAAAGTAAATTTATGTGTCAGTTATGGGAAGTGGGTTTCAGTTCTGTTTGTATGTTTCAGCTGGCCCTAACCAATAGCCCACCACTGTCTGAGGTTTTTGTTTTTACCGACGCTTCTCCGAAAGACGAGCATCTATTTAATGCAGTAAAGGCTCTTGCGCTGGAGAAACAGAGCAAGGTAACTACACAACCCCCACACACACATTTAGATGCAGATGTGCAAGATGTGGCTTGCACTTGACCTAAATCATGCAACCACATACACCCACAGAACAATGTTTATATGTCTGTGTACAGGTGACCTTCCTGCTGACAGTGGATGAGAGACTCAGGAGGAAAAGAGAGACACTCTCACCTGAACGTTTCTCCTTGTACTCCTCTCTTTCCTCTGTGTCAGGTGGAATGACCATTTTTACCAGCAAAAAAGACATACGTAAAGTGTCAGCCGTTGTCCAGGACAACACTGAGGCTAGTAAGGTATGCTTATTCAAACTTGTTTCATTGAATTTGGATTCAAGTTGTAATGTACAGATTGTCATGACTGGAGGTTGTCTCCCCCTACAGGTTTCACTGCTCCATGTGGACACTGAATCAGACTCTCTTTCTTCTTATTCCTTCAGCGTGGACAGAACAATGAGAAATGTCACACTCCATCTCACCTCACAATCAGAGCTCACTCACTGTGACATCAGCAGCTCCAAGGGTACAATCATTAACACACACACACACACACACACACACACACTCATACACACACACTACAGCAGTCTATCTATCTATCTATCTACACATCTTTGAGCAGCCTTTGCGACCGGAGGGTCGCTGGTTCAGTCTCCAGGACCGGCAGGAAAAATGTGGGCTGAAGTGCCCTTGAGCAAGGCACTTAACCCCAAAACTGCTCCTGCTCCTGGTGTGTTCTCACTGGTGTGTATAGGATGGGTTAAATGCAGAAGTTAAATTCACTACTCACTCCTCACAGTGTGTGTGTGCAATCACAGCAATTCTAAATTCTAAATATTCCCCCCACTCCTCAGGTACTGCTCAGTCTCTACTCAGCTCCTCAGGTCCATTAGCAAAGCTGGAGAGCTATCAGGGCCTCTACAGAATCAGCCTGCTCCCTCCCATTGAGCCAGGCCAATGGCAGCTGACAATCCGGGCTCAGGGAAATATCAAACTTAATGTCATAGGTAAGAGACCTGGCCTCCCCCTCTGTTGTTCCTGTTGCTCCCTCTCTCACACACACACAAACACAGACACACATACAATTAAACTGTATGTGGTAAAAACCTATTAAGATGCAAAAGCACCAACCATTTAAGACTGGGCTAAGTGTTCAGTGATTTTGGTTATAAACAACATAATTCACACCATTGTTAGATAGATAGACAGATAGATAGAGAGGGAGAGAGAGAGACGGACAGACAGATAGATTTGCTACTCACAAGCACAGACATATATACATCTTTATATGAATGGCAGGATAGAGTAGCGCATCCCACTTCACAATAAATGAAATTGTTCTCATCAGTTCTTCTTCTTTATCTGGTCTCCAAGGGGACAGCAGCCTGGACTTCCTGTATTACTTTGCTGTAGAATCAAATGAAACCCATCCAGGACTAGCCAGAGTAGAAGGAAGTCCTGTGGCAGGTCTGTCAGCTCTTGAACTTCAACACAACAAATTTCCTCATAAACATTTGATTGACTGTTTGATTACAGATTTTGGCTAAGGATGAGGCTCACAGCTTTGTTTATTAACGTTTCATTGTTCAGTTCAATTTGATTTTGCCTTTACACCATCATTTGAATAGCTTTATGGAAAGAGAAAGCCAAAAACATATTTGATATATTATTTTCCATTAATAATACTCAAGAGAAATATCTGAATTAAGTTATTCTCACCAGAGATGTCTTACACAGGTGCACCAGTGTTCTTAGTGGTGGTTATAACTGGCCTCTCTCACAATGAGGGGGTCTCATTCAGACATGTGACACTGCTGGGGACCAATGGAGAGAGCCTACAGCAGGTGTTCCTCAACTCTTCCTCTTCCTGGTGGTCTGGAGAGGAGTTGGTTGGCCACCTGGATTCAGTACCCCGAATGCCATTCAGCTTGCGTCTGTCTGGCAGCGATCGGAAGGGGAACAAACTGGACAGGGTTTCCACAGAGATAATTCATCCCACGCATGTACAAATTCAGGTATAACTGCTGCATGGAGAAACCACGCCCAAAAAGTACAACACACATTTAAAGCACGATGAGCAGCAGATTTGCTCTCAATAAGAGACCGCTGAGCAGTTCTCTGTCAAACTCTGTGATGTAAAATGATGCAGAACAGCAAATGTACCACGTAGCACAGTTTATATTGTCATAAATAATATAGTACAAAGAAGCACAATTAATAAACTACAGCATAGTAAAGAAAGGCACACAAACACAAACACAATAAACACTATCTAACTAACATTAAACACTAAACACATTACAACATGACATGGCATGACACAGTACAAGCATACAATCCTCTCTCACATTGTCATGGTTTATATGAAGAACTGGATGCATCCGCAGGGTTTTCTCAGTTTTATTGGAATGAAACGTGAAACGCAAGATTGGAACAAGATTCGGTGCACTGACAATTCACAAAACTCTGACAGCTCATTGACAGTTCCAGGGGAAACTGGGGGCATTTGTACCAAACAGAACAGGACTGGATTAACTGAAAACAGGTGGAACTAATGATTCACTAAGAACTCAGGAAGTGCAATACAAATCTAACATAAAATGGCCAGTAGAGAGGGAAAGAGCGAACCAGGGTGTCACACACAAAATTTGCACCACTGAAAAATAAACCAAATCAAGCATGTTTTATAGGGGTTAAATAATCCTTGAAAGATGTATGATTGTTACAGGGAAGTATTAACGTGACATGTGCTTTTGTCAGGTCCTTTCTGCTCCACACCTGTCTGCGGGTCAGACAAGCACTGTGGTCTTTGAGGTACAGAATCATGGCCCTGCAGGTCATTTCAGTCTCTCTGCTAAGGATGACTCAGGCTACCTTTCAAAGACTGACATCTTCAGGTAAATGGTTCTGGTGGTCTGGGTTTATCATATAAATCTACAATTAAGGCCCCAGTCATGTTTCACGTGTTTATAATGTTGGAAATATAATGCGGATGAAGAAAATTATGGTCTGCTTTCTCATTCTTTTTTCATTGACAGCTTGTCAATCAAAGAGAGGGGGTCTGTGAGGCACGAGATGGAGATAAAAACTCCTAAAACTGCTCAGGCAGGGCAGGCCGTGACCTTAACTGTAACAGTCACTGCTAGTGACAACGCAGGCTTAAACTATGCTGTAGTTCATCTGACCGTGCTGCCAGAGGTGAGAACTTAAAACATAATCACATTATAATACGATCTTTGATTAGGCATCTGGACCATAGAGGGTTTTTAAAACAATCAAGGGGAGAAACACGTAGTAACACAACTAGACATCTGTGGATTGCAACTGAAAATAGGGTGTAAGACAGTGCTCTCAGGGTGAAGAGAATTACAGTTATTAATCAGCAAGACACAAGAGCAGTTTTATTTGTGTCTCTCTCCACAGGAACCTGACGCGTCTCCTCCGTCATGTTCTACAATGCGCGTGGAGATGGCCTGTCCCCCAGTCTCAGGCCATCAGTGCTCTCAGGGTAACTGGAGTGTCTCTCTAGCAGTGAGAGATAGAGGAAACTCTGGCCTGGCCTCTATACAGCTGTCCCAAGGCATGGGCACCCTCACACTGCTAAATGAAGAGATGGGGGTTGTGACTGACCAACAGTGGAATCACAAGAAAGGGGCAGAGCGAGGAATTCCTAAGCAGAAGTTAGTGTACAACGATCCCCCGCTGAATTTGTCATCGTGGGTGAGAGGGAAGTCCCTCAGGCTGCGTTACACATCGGGCTGTTGCTCCCCTCGGGCCAAACTGCTGCTGCAGGATGGGGCTGGGAACACACGGCGTTGCCTTCTCATCTCCAGTCAGCAAAGGGTGAAGCAGGAGAGAAATGTTACACCCAGCAGGGCTACACGCACTCTAACAGACCTGGTGTTGCTGGGTCTAGTGATATCCAGGACAGTATGAGGGTGCCGCTTCAAAGATTTTTTTGTTTTGTTTTGTTTTTTATTGTTGTGGTACAATAATCAGATATGTACTATGTAACCTTGTTTTAGAGGATTTGATTGTCTTTCACAGTAGCAGACACAGAAATCGTTGGATATCTGTAAAAGACACTGGACATACTACAGACTCATGTCTTAACTCCAATATGGAAAATACCTTGTTTCAGAAAAATATGTTTATAGCTTCTTATGACACATACTCAAACAGGAAGACTTGATAGTAAACGCATTCATACAAATAACACTTCACATTAGAGATGCTTGGATTGAATTTGAATTAGAGAGTTTGGTGATTGTGCACTGATTTAATGTGTAAAATAGTAGTATTTTGGTTGTATTTCATTGCTTTATTTGTAAATATTTTGTTCATTTTAATAAATGTTACTGTGTACAAAATTAAAAACAAAATAAAGCAAACAAAAAGTCATCTTAGATCAAGTCTATACATAAATCTCTGCTCAGCAGATAAACCAAAATTCCGTAAGCACTTCTATACATTTTAGAGTTTTTATACAGTTTACAGCTTGTTTAGCAGAGCTTTACAGTAACTTTTACAGTAAGTTCTACAGCAAATGTTACAGTTTGTTTAGCAGATGTTGTTATCCAAAACCCCATTGCAAGACATGCATTCATAGAAGAAAACCAACAATATGTCGACTTAAAATATAGAACCTTCTATGTAAAAGTGGCAGTCATAATTTGTGAAAAGAAGTCTTTTCAATCACTGCCAGGACTCAGCAAATCTCAGATCAGTGAATCATTACCCCATTTTGAACTGGAAGAGCGAGAACCAAGAACAGTAAATGTAAATCTCCGTGATTGCACACACACACTGTGAACAGTGAATTTGTCTCTGCATTTAACCCATCCAACACACCAGTAGTGAACTCACACAACAGACGCAGGAGCAGTGGGCAGCATTCCTCTGCGCCCGGGGAGCATTAGGGTTAAGTGCCTTGCTCAAGGGCACACAGCCATGGATTCAACCCTCCAGTCACGAGCCCGGTTCTCTAACCTTTAGACCACGGCTGCCCAGATCAGGGGAGAGCGTGAACGCAGTCCCCCACTACCACAAATTATGCAGTCAAGATTCCCACATTTGGGGAATTCGCAGAGGTCAGCATAGCCCAAGTGCAATGGCTAAGCCTCACCCTGGGTGAACCACCTTTGTGTTCATGGTGTCTCCTCTGCCAGGTAATGATGGAATAATTCAGCATCCAAAGGAGCCCAAGCTGATCTCAAATCAGTATGATAACGACCCGTTTTCAGTGTATACACATGTGCAGAGGAAATTCTAGAAGAAAGGAGCTATGTGTGAAAGATATTGGTGAAAATGTGTAACATCTTCTGTTACATGTATTTTGTAGCATGTAAACAGGAACCAACCACAGCAATGTGAACAGAACTCAAATTAAATTAAAAAGAAATATCTCTCTCTCTCTCTCTCTCTCTCTCCAATTTACAATTTACAATTTAGCATTTGGCAGATGCTTTTAGCCAAAGCGACTTACAATCAGTGCATCTCTCTCTCTCTCTCTCTCTCTCTCTCTCTCTCTCTCTCTCTCTCCTCTTTCACATACTGCTATATGATCAACTCTTGACAAATCCTCTCCAGTTCCACTTCAGTTATATGACATGAACTGATAGGCTTAAATAAATATTATATTAATATGGAGAAGGGGTCCAAGGATAAAACACTCTCGCAGTGAAGAGATAGTTCTCTTCACAATGAAGAGTTTACACAGAAACCGCCACTGACAGAATTATTCTGTATGTATATTCTGTACTCTTCATTCTTGAAGTAAAAATAAACAGCTTCAGTTAATATGGTGACATAGGCCAGAGGTGTTGAAGGTGTCCCACACCTCTCAGATAAGAATGCTCAGGATGGTGCTTCCTGTGCTGGTCTGAGGGCCACTTTGTCTGTTGTCTTCCCAATACTCCATGATCTGATAACCAGTACAAACAGGACCACACAGAATAAAAGCACCGTCACTGCAAGGATACAACTGCTCCTCAGTCTTCTACAGTCCTGATTGTCTGCAAAATAAGAGCACACAGAGCACATAATTTACAAAATCCACTCATAAGTGCCCAAAATCACGTACAAACCCATAGGCCACATAACAGAGTGGAAGTGTGTGGCACTAATAACTCATACGTACTTTAGTGTAAAATTAATTTAACTTGTCTTTTTTCATTTCTGGGGTTCAGTGATATTAATTTTTAGCAAATCTCATATGTTCTCAGCATTGCTCTTACCCCAGTTCACAGTGATGTTTCCCGGTAAACTACTGTGTAGTACCCGGCATCTATAGCTCCTGGACATCTGGGCTGCCCATGGAACCTTCAGACTCTTCCTCAGCTGATATGTGCCATCACCATTGGGCAAAACTGCATCACTACTCCCTCCTTCCACTAGTGGCGTGTCATCATGCCCTAGCCACTCAACCTGAACCTCCCTTGGGAAAAACCCTGTCACATGACAAATGAGCACTTCCTCAGTGCATGAAGGGTCATGCCTCTTGAAAAGAGAAACCTGAGGGACTGAGAAGTAAAACTGTGTCAAAATTAGTCAAAATAATCTCAATATCCACACGAGGAAGTCACATAATTGGGCCACCCATCACACTGTGACAATAAATGCCATCAGCTTTTAGCATCAAAAATTCTTGACACTATTGCTGTTGATTTCTACACACTTGACAGTCTTAATGGGAAAGTTAATCCACTTACTCCTTTTTTCACTCATCCAGGGAGCATACTTCAGAATTCCTCTGAGTCTCTGAACACACTCATTATGATAAAAGTAGTAAAGTCTGTCCAGGTCAAATGCTCCTTTGATCACCCTTTGGACATAGTGGACAGCCTGAAGGTCTGCAGCTGTCCACACTCTTGCGGGAATGTCAAAACTCACAAAGTCTTTTCCATTGTAACCATGACTGACTGAAGCCTCAATTGTGCCATCGCTGTTCAATCTGCAGTAACCACGAGTCTGGTAAACACCAATGTCGGGGACTGTTGCTTAGAAAAAAAATATCAACATTAGCTGATTGATTAAGTAAATGAGATACACTTTACATCTGGGATGCACTTTACTGGACTGGGAGATGGCAAGAAATCATAATTATCTACCTACAGTTATTTCATGATTTGTTTTTCCGATGCAAAACATACCTGTTAAGTTTTTGTGCTCCCTTGCCAACTTCAGGGTTAACAACAAAAAATTTTGAACTGCTTTTGAGAGGGAAATGATCGCTCCCCAGTGTGTGTGCCCCTCAGTGTGGTTGAGCCAGTCAGGTGGGGAGTCAGAATCCAGGAGCATTGACCGACTGTCATAGTGAAGGAAAGTTTGGTCATCCATTTTCCACACTCCCATAAAACTAGGCAGACTCAGACCCTCTGAAACAATGTGGTTCAAGTGAAGAACATGGCTTTCTGTAGAAGACACTGAAACCATAAAACAAATTCCGCCATCAGTAACAATTTAACTGAAATCAAAAGCAAAAACGGAAACACCAAGAGGCAAAAAATGTTTATATAGTTTTCAGTATAAGATAGTTGATTATGTGTCACTATAACACATAACATACATATGATCACTGCAAATGTTCTGGTTCCTATATACCATACATGCAAAGATTTACATTACATTAATATAGCTGATGCTTTTATCCAAAGTGACTTACAAGTGGGAACAATTTAAGTTCTAGGATAGTATTAGACCTAAGAGTAAGTGCTTGTGCGAGAGTGCTTGATTTAACTGTAATCTGTTTGGATATTCATATAACACATGGCTGTAGCAGTAAAACACTAAAGTAAGCAGTAAACAGCAAAGTAGTTAAGCACTTACCTGCAGTAATGAACCTCCAAAAAACAAGACCCAAGACAACGACAACCTTCATCTTTACTGTCACTTCAACTGTATGCTTCGATGAAGGAATGCATATGCCAGAAGATTTCATTCCTTTGGCCCAGAGTTGTGTTTATTTTTAGTTCTCTGATGCTTTCGTAACAAACCAGTTCTAAACTAGCTCCCTGCACGACCACATTTTTTTTTTTTATGTGACATTGATCACCTTTGAAATTGTCTGTCAAAGTGAAAGTTAAGCCTAATAATAAAAACCTTATTCCATACATGTAGTACAATATGGCAAAGAACGTCTGTTGCTGGTTACACTATTGGAGGGGCCCTATCAGATTACTTTAATCGTTGGATCAGGATTCAAAGCACATGAAAGAAAATGCTGTTCAAGTCGATGAAAGGTACACCACCTCTGTTTTGGTACTGTACAATGGCCAGTAGGTGGCAGGCTAGAGAAACTACAATATGATAAGCAAATTAAGATGCACTCAAATGAATTTCTTCACCTAAGGATTGTGCCATAACTTTGAGGAATCACGACCATAAGATATTTTTATATGACAATGTGTATGTGTTTTTAAAGATTTTGCCAGACCAGTGCATTACATTCAGAGAGGAGTATGTTATCTTTGTTGAATGTTAAAATTTATTTATTTACATATACATTGATTGATTGATTGATTGATTGATTGATTGATTATTTTAGCTCATGTAATGTACACACATCACACCATTCAGTGGTGTGAGTTTTATATTTTTATGTAGAGGAATGGGAAAGTACAGTGGCATCAGTTATTATAAATATTTAACATCACTCTTCACATAAAGTATTTACATTGCCTATGTACTTGCATATAATACACATTACATAACATGTAACAAATACACATATACACACAACATCTCTGTTCTGTGCAAGTGTATGCTGCCAAGCCCTAACAATAATTACAAAACATTATTATTGTGTAACAGCGCCCTCACATAGAGCATGCGGTGCTCTTGTTTAAGCACCTCCATATTGTAGGTCTTTAGATCTTTACATAACTATAACCGTGTGACTGTAAAGAGCATTTACTTTGACAGCATCATGGATGAGGTGGCAACCCATCTTTAAGAGCATCAGTGATGAGATATCTGTCAAAATATAGACAATGCTCCTCCCTGTTCTCAGAATGGGTTCAACAGACAATCGTATCGCCCTATGAAATGTTTAATAGATCCACACTCCCTGGCTAGTACAGTAAGTAAGAGGGAATTCTGCTTTAGACAAATATGAGCTGATCAAAGCTTGTTCTGGTACAAAATAATCATAGCCCAAGTAGTTTTCATATACATCATCAGGACAAAGAATGGGGAAATTCCCAAGCAGCATTCTGCAATGAAGTTGTGCAGGAAGCATTTGTTTGAAACTGGTTTGTGATGTAAGCATCAGGGAGCTAAAAATGAAACACTGGAAAAAAAATGTTGTGGTATTCCATGAAAGATCATTATCAACACTCAACATCAGTTACACTGGAATGTAAAACCCTAGATAGTAATTAAAAAGAAAAAAACACTTCACAGTAACAAAATGTGAAATTACTTTGGATTACTTTAATATATACAGGTATGTGTGTGTATGTATATGTATGTATATGTATGTATAGATAGGATAAAAGCATATATATTCACTTGGAAGCAATCTGTGAAATATAAACATATGTTTATTACAAATGTTGCATCAGTAGGCAGAATAAGGATGCTGATTTGGTGTACACTGCTGCACTTAGAGCTTCTCTTGAATTTTCATTTCATTAGAATCTTATTTTCATGACAGAGAAAAATTGAAAAAACTGAAAGCTAGAACTACTAAACCGTAAAACTATATTGAGTTATCTAACACTATAACTATACATTGAGTTATATATCACATTTATTTAGCTAAATCGACAAAAAATGTATTCTACCCTGCCTCCTCACTTAAACTGAAATGTAAACTGAAATAATAAAAAAAATACAGTCAACTTATTCTTCATCAACAGGTTGGCCATCCTTTTCCTCAGTGTTCTGAGCTGTAACAAGGCAACCCCCCCCCCCCCCCCCCCCAAAAAACTGTGATTTATTAGGATGAAATATGATTGGAATTTGACTTGAATCACATAAATCATAAATAACAATTTAAGAATTTTATATACACAGCAATATTTAAATAATATATTCAACATCATAGAGACTCATTACTCACCTCTTGCACTGACATATTCGCAACGCAGTTGAATGCCAGTAGAGAGCCTAAATTTTCTTTTGCTAAACAGGCACCACAGTGCTACTGCTAATATCAGCAAGGACACCAGTATTCCAACAATGATAAATACAGTGGAGAGGTTCTTCTGGGGAACTGCAATTAAAGATGAAACAGAAACATGAATTAAACAAAACAACAAATGAATGAATGAATGAATAAATAAATAAATAATAGGGATGTGCAGAGAGCCCAGTATTTGTATTTGTATCTGTATTTATTGAGGCAGCAAAATTATTTGTATTTGTATTTGTATAAGAATAAAAGTGGAAATAGGCATAATGATCCTGTTTTTGTTTTTATTACGCTTCTAATTTTAGGATATTGAAGTGTTAATACAAGTGTTCTTCAATAAACTATTATCTTAATTATGAACACTTAAATGTATTTTTGGTTTATGGGTTTCAGAGACCCGGAAATAACCATGTATAACCTTAAACATCACTGAAAAGAAAATCATCTTAAAAGTTGCATTCAGTTCGTAATCAACACTCAAGTCAATAAACTAAACTCTAAACTAATAAATGCCTGTGTGAACATTGTGAACCCAGCCAACACCCGCCATAATTGGGGGAAGCAACCATGTGACACACAGGCTGAACACAGTGAGACACACAGTGAGCACAGCGAGTAGGTGAACTAGCCAGTAACAACACTGCCAGAGATAATGTAGGCCAATCTCCTACGTGGAGCATATTTTACACTTTAGTACTCAAATTCACAAATAATGAAATACTGTATCTTTTGGCACATCAGCACTACATTATCATAATTATCCAGACTCAAGATTGTGCAAGAAACTGTGTCTATTCCGAAGAAAGAACCTCGTCACGGACTTGGAGGAAATTGCCACGAGAATGTCGTAATTTTACCAGAAAACAAGTCATAGTATTCCGAAAATAAAGTAATTTCACGAGAAAATAGTCATAATATTACGAGAATAAAATCATAATTTTGGACTTCGTGTTGTTTCAGAGGGGAAATATTAGAAGAGCAGCCTGTCTTCTGTGTTAATATGGAGAACATGGAGCATCTTGTGAAGTTAGTTTTGTATAGGTTTCACGAATAATGAAATACTTAATCTTTTGGCACATCTTCTGATCCTCTTCTGTTCTTCTAAAATTACAACTTTATTCTCATAATATTATGACTAGGGATGTACCCGAATACGTTATTCGGGAAGGCATGAATAATGTGATGAAAACAGATATTTTTTCTACCCGAAATTGTTCGTTATTGTTCGAGGAAAAAACATTATTATCATGTCTGTGCGTCAGCCACTATGTTTCTTCAAATCGACTGATAACATTGTGGATGGCTACAAGATGAAAATTCTCATTCTGTTGGCAGCATAAGACTTTGATTTCTCTAACTAGTCATTTAATTTACTGCAGATCATTTAAAAGTGATCGCTATATTCTGTATTTGCTCACACCGAGTCAGGTGCAGGGGCAAGCGAGACAAAGGTGGCCGCTGGATTACTACCGCAACATATATCAAAATGAAGCTCAGAACATGTAATTTTTAACTGTATGTATGTGTTAATTTCCTCCATTTAAAACAAAACAAACCCAGTCTAAAGTCGTTTCATTCACTGCCCTGTTTAACATGACTTCTGTATAAACCACGCCCACTTCCGGTCTACTATCCGAATACAAATACAGAGACAGATAATTTTGTTGGTTGAACAGATATAGGTACAGATAATGTAGACCTCTAGTTCGTACCCCAGTTCACAGTGATATTTCCTCTGACACTGCTGTGCAGCACCAGGCATCTGTAGCCCTCAGAGTTCTGGGCTCCCTCTGGCACCCTCACCCTCCTCCTCAGTTGGTAGGTACCATCCCCATTAGGCAGAACTGCGTCACCACTCATTCCCTGCAACAATGGGAGGTTGTCAGGGCCCAGCCAATCAACCTGCACCTCCTTTGGGTAGAATCCCGTAACATGACACGTGAGCTCCATTTCAAATGCGTCTCGAGTAAGACCCTCCATTATTCCGACCTGAGGGGCTGCAATGAAATGATTTATCATGAGTGGATCTGCAAAATAACTTTGTGCATATTGTGTTACAAGTTTGTTTTTAGCCCGTCCCCAATTCAAAATCAGAATCAAAGAGAGGTATTCCAGCCATGACTGAACTAACTTCAAATTGTCGAATAACCCACTAATAGTGAAATTGAAGTAAAAATATCTGTCATGGATCTGAATAGTGTAAATATATAATGAGTGATGTATCGATACCATTGCTCAACCAATATGAACTCAAGAAAGGAGTAAGCAAAGGTCACAGTGATGTAAAAAGCAGCTGAAAATAAAATAAAATGAGGTCTTCAGACCATCGTTAGATCTAAGTGGCTTGTTAAGACACTGAAATGCTGAAAATCAGTGATTAGGCCACTAATCAAACTTACATCCAACAAATGGAAACACACCACTTTTTAACATTAAAAAGGTTTTGTCAGTATGAACTAGACTTTTGCATTTGACAGGTTTCAATGTTAATGTTACACTCCTCACCTAATTTGACATTGTTCCAGGGGGCAAATTTCAGAATGCCTTTAAGTCTCTGAATGCACTCATAATTATAATAGTAATACAGTCTGTCCAGGTCAAATGCTCCCTTGATCACCCTTTGGACATAGTGGACAGCCTGAGGTTCTGCAGCTGTCCACACTCTTGCGGGAATGTCAAAAGTCACAAAGTCTTTTCCATTATAACCGTGGCTGACTGAAGAATCGATTGTTCCGTCACTGTTCAATCTGCAGTAACCGTGAGTCTGGTAAATGCCAACCTCTGGGACTGACCCTTAGAAAACAAACATCAGAATTAGCTGGGTGTGCTTGGAGAAGTCAAGAGCATTGCATTTTGATATAGTGAAGGACTCAGAAAAACCTTTACAAAAACAATTAAGATGCATTCTACTTGACCAGAAGATGGGAACATAATGATCTACCATAGTTATGCTATGAATGGTTCTTCTGTATGCAAGACATACCTGTTAGGTTTTTGTGCTCCCCTGCCAATCTCAGGGCTATTAGCAAAAATTTGTGAATTACTTTTGAAGTAAGAATCAGTTCCCTCCAGTTAGATAGCCCCTCAGTGTGGTTAAGCCAACTGGGAGGTGGTGAGTCTGAGTCCAGGAACACTGATTGACTGTCATAGCGGAGGAAAGTTTTATCATCCAAAGTCCACATCCCCACATAATCCGGAAGACCCAGACCCTCTGAACTGATGTGGCTCATGTGTAGACAATGTCCCTCCGCAGAAGTGGCTAAAATGACGAAAAGGTTCACATCATCAGTAACAAACTAACTGAAATCAGAAGTAGATGCTGAAATATTCCACCACTAAAATGTCCATAAAATCTGAAGACTTTAAGAAAGCTGAAAATATATCAGTAAGCACCCTGACATAAGCATGGTTACTATAGTGTTTTTAGGTTGTCTGTATTATACCAATAAAGCTTTAAACATATTTTGTTGGGCACTCATAAAAGACAATCTTAAAGCATATATCTCTCATAGGGAAGCACTCAGTCAGAAACACAATGAAACAATAAAGTGCTTACCTGCACTCATGAGCCTCCAATGGTGAAAGACAAAAATCAAGACAGCAACAACCTTCATTGTTACAGTCAGTTCAGCTGGCACTTCTTAATGGTGAATTATGAATCAGTGCTGTATTGAGTTCATTTTTGGCTCTCTGATGCATCATGACAAACCAGTTTTAAACAAGTTTGTTCTGCAACCTGACACCTGTTTTCTGTTTCATGCTATTCTGTGTCAACATTTTTGGTCATGTGATCCAGGACAACAACTCTCGCACGCCTATTCTGCTCCATTCATATGAAAACTTGGCAATGGTTAGTTTGTTCAAAAACAAGCTTTGAATGCTCATATGCACCCAAAGATGTCGCAGTTATTTACAATGGTTTTGTGCTTGTGCCGTCAATCTGCAGAGATAAAGAATGCACAGTCGTCACAACGGTTTGTGAAGGTTTTCATTTACAGAGAGACATGACTATCTGCCAAGCCCACCGTGAGAACGGTGGGGATTCACTGTATTTTAACCTGAGTGTTACGAGTGATACCCTCAAAGATTTGTTAGCACATTGTCTATGAGGCTATTGACATCAAAGAAAATTCTCTTTATAGTCCCACTGTACTGAATATATGTACAAGGTCCTTAAACAAGAGCACAGCATGTTCTATGGAAGAGCAATGTTACAGTAAAATTATCTATTGACAACATCTGTGATTACTTTAAATTATTCATGTAATAACCAAGTACTGTGGTAATATGTGTATGTTTGAATTTACACTGACCTTACTTACATAGCTGCACTGTAATAAAGAACTTGCAGTAATACCTGTGTGTACAAATTGGTCCTTACGAGTGAGGCTGGGTACTGGGAAGTCATAGAATTGCATATTCTGCAAACACAACAGTTACACTGATGTTATGGAGAATGTACAGCATGTAAATACATCACCGATGAAGACACTTTATGTAAACAGAGATATAAGTACTAATGAAATATCTTTGTCATTACTGATGGCAGTACAGTTTCCCATGTTTTTGTCCATAAAGATAAATACACATAAATTGTACTGATGCAGGATAATCACTACAATACATTCATTCATTCATTTTCTGAGCTGCTTATCCTAA
Source organism: Chanos chanos (assembly GCF_902362185.1). NCBI lineage: Eukaryota > Metazoa > Chordata > Actinopteri > Gonorynchiformes > Chanidae > Chanos > Chanos chanos. The sequence goes on from NC_044496.1 coordinate 25,279,020, forward strand.
TTAGGGTCGCAGGGGATGCTGAAGCCTATCCCAGCACTCATTGGCTGAAAGGCGGGGAAACACCCCACAGACTACAATATATGCTCTGTAAATATCACAATGCTATAGCTGTGATCCCTCAAGACTGTAATGTTCTCCTTAGGTGTAAAGATGAAGCTGGGTGCATTTGAACTCACTCTACATTTTCATGTTGTAGTTTCTCTCTTCTGCCACCTACTGGCCATTGTGTAGCAACAAAACAGAGCTAACTAGTCTTGTACTTACTATATTTTAGAGGGGACATTCAACTTCCACACCATTTTTATTTTTATCACAAACACAGCACTTGTGGGGAGGTCTGTGGCTAATAGGTATGCACAGAAATCTTTGGCTAGTTTTGTTCTGAAAAGCAGTAAAAACTTGTTCCACATACACCACTGTAACCAGCAGCAGATACGCTACATCTTTTAGGACTGCATGTATGAGATCAATTCTCCCATGATTCATTTTTCTAGTGAGTCAAATATGTTTCACATTTGCAGAGGACCATGTTTAATAGTAAATAAGTATCAATAAATACAAACAACTTATACATAATAAAAACGGCATTAAAAACACTCGCAAGTCCTAGTCTAATCCCAAAATCTATGCAAAGACTCTTACAGTTTGCGCAGTTGACAGCAGGCAGCAGCAGAGAAAAAGAAAGTCCAATATGAAAACAAAAAGAAAATTTTATGACATCAACAAAATAAGTTTGCATGAAGTACATCGAAATGTAAGATGAGCAATAAGCTTCATATCTTTTTAAAACAAATCATAAGGCAAAAACCTCATTTCAGTAATGGACATTGATAAATAACATTGTAAGCAGAGACTGCCTAGACTGAGACATTCAGTATATATAGAACAATATGAAAATAATACTTTTATATTCAAAATCAGAGGCACTGACATGTTAAACATCTGATATCAACTCTTCCAATACTGTAGTTCACTTTCAAAAAATATGACATAAATATGAAAAGAATAACTGGATAGAAATAGGGAAATACTGGGTTAAAATATACTACATTAAACTAGCTAAATTAACAAAAAATTAAAATTAAAACTCTCTTCTCCTATCATACACCAAAGTGAAAACAATACGGTCAACTTATTCTTCTCCAACAGGTTGACCATCCTCTACCTCAGTGTTCTGAACTTTGATAAGATACAAATACAACGATTTACTGATATTAAATGTGACGTGAACTGCACACGCATTACAACTGACTTACGATGAAGGTTTACATATACACAACAAAATCTAAATAACAGATTTAACATCATAGTGACACATTATGCATGTCTGTTGCGGAGAACTTTGTGATGCTGTCGATTGCCCGTAGAGGACTTGCATGTTTATCTGCTGAGCAGGCACCACACTGCTGCTGTTGCTGCTAATATCAAGGAAACCACTCCAACAGTGACAAATACGATGGACAGATTCCTCTTGGGAACTGCAATTAAATATGAAACAATAACATGACCTCAAACAAACAAACAAACAAACACACCAGCTCCTTGCAACCCCTTTTCAGGATTTATATCAATTCATTCTTTTTATTTTTACGTATTTCATCTGACTGATGGATACACTGTTAAGCATATAAATGATTTGCATAATTTCATTTGACCATCCGTAGACTGCCATCTGCATAACACAGATGTGTAGAACAAAGCAGTCAGGGTGAGAAGGGGTGTTCTTCGGTGGTCATAACCTGGTTGGTATTTATTCAAGGATACAATGATGTTTTTAAAAAGCAAAATATGTAACTACTCTGTGTTGTTCTTACCCCAGTTCACAGTGATATTTCCTCTGACACTGCTGTGCAGCACCAGGCATCTGTAGCCCTCAGAGTTCTGGGCTCCCTCTGGCACCCTCACCCTCCTCCTCAGCTGGTAGGTACCATCCCCATTAGGCAGAACTGCATCACCACTCACTCCCTGCACCAAGGGGCGGTTGTCAGGTCCCAGCCACTCAACCTGCACCTCCTTTGGGTAGAATCCCGTCACATGACACGTGAGCTCCATTTCAAATGCGTCTTGAGTAGGACCCTCCACTATTTTGACCTGAGGGGCTGCAACAACCATGCCATGTTTACTGAAACCATTCACTGAAAGTACACAGCACAGCTCTGTGCAGAGTGTGTTACCAGTGTTTGAGTTTTGGCTTGGATTTGGTCTTCAAGCCACTACTCAAGTCTCTCAAAATGGTCAAATAACCTGTTACAAGTGAAATATATTTTTGTTGAAAAAACTACCTTTCAACAGATTTTATCTTTCACTTGTCTCATCCAAGGTCATATATACACAATCAGTGATTCACCATTGTTCAGCTAACTTAAGCAATAGGAAGTGAAAACAACAGTGCTAAATGGGGAAAAGCACAAAAAAGTCCTTTAAAAGAAAAATTAACCAAGGTAAGCCATTCAGTCAAAAATAGAGTCAAATGCCAAAGTCTAAAGAAATCACCATTTGTTACCTCATGCCAGTTCCCTGATATATTGGTTCGGGTCTGAGTGGAGTTTGGTCAAGATGAACTCCTTAGCAGCAATATAACTATAACTGCTAATATAACAGGCGAAGTTCAATAAAACAGGTTACTGGAAGTTCTCCTGACCTTTCTTCTCCAGCACTTTTAGGCTGAACTGCAGTAGCTTCTTCAGCCAGCTAATACATCCAGACTCATAGTGGGTAGTGAGACGGTGGAGGTCCTCAAGGTCCCGTTCCCTCTTCAGTTTGTAAAAGACAGCCTCTGGAACAGCAGCTGTCCACATTTGGGATTTAACATCAAAGCTCACAAAATCTTTGCCATCATAGGCATGGCCCATGGAGGCTAATGTAGTATTGTCTGGGTTGAGCTGACACCAGCCTTGAGCCTGATATGTATGATCTGCAAAAACAGAAGATTCTTAAAACTCCAGACTGAAAACCCTGGTTTGCTTTCCTATTCATCTGCTGAACTGAGGGATCACTGTCCCTACCTCATCCCCAAAAATATCTCTAAAATGACAATTATCTATTATCTAGGCCAGTGATCCTCAATCCTGCTCCTGGGGGACCCCTGCTCTGCACGTTTTCCATCTTTCCCTGCTCCACCTACCTGGCTTAACTCATCAATGGCACTTTGGATTGGCTGAGCACACCTTATTTGATCAAGAGCATGTTAATCACACGAATCAGGTGTGTTAGGATAGGGTCGACAAGATGCAGAGCAGGGGCTCCCAAGGAGCAAGATTGAGAAACATTGTTCTAGGCTATAAATATCACATAACAGATTTAAGAAAGCTGTGAGATAGACAGAGATCTAAAAGGGATATAAATGAAGAGCAAAAATTACTGAAATGTACTATTAAATTTACTCAGTCAAACATGAAAAACATTTTACTGTGACTTTTTCATTTTATTATATCATTGTGATATTGAGCTCTCCGTAAATGTCAAACTTTGAGATATGTTTACCATGAGAGCCATTTAACCGTTCGTTGATAAGATTAACGGCAGTATTCATCACATGTCGATTAAACTTCAGATTTTCGCTGATTTCTTTCCAGAACTTTAAGCCTTCAGGGTGACTGAGCCAGTCAGGGATCTTGGTTTCTCTATCAGCGCTGCTGTTGTAGTAGGATACCACAACATCATCTAGCATTAAAAACTGGACGTTCTTAGGAAACCAAGTTCCCCTGGTTGCAATACAATGTCGACGAAGCCTATGGACCTCTGAAAGACAAATATTATATCAACATAAATCACTGAACAAAGTGAAGTTTCAAAGTCGCAATACATACTTAACATGATAATTGTGATAATTTTATGAATACTAACTCATGATAATTTTAAGACATTAACAGTTGTGAAACGCGACCCTGACACAGCAAAGACACAAAGCTTAAAAAGTAGAAATAAAACTAACTCACCTGATTCGGACAGATGAAAACATATAAAAACAAAAAGAGCTGTGAGACTCAGCATCTGTTCTAGAGTAAAGTATGGTCTAAATTTAGACCATAATCGCAGTGTCGTTAGTGTTATATCGTATCCTTAGAGGACATTCGGAAGGGTGCAATACCTGTACCAGTCACTCAATGTTTATTATTTCAACGAATTGGTGCAGGGCTTAACTTCAACTAGATCAGCTCAGCCAAAGAAAAAGGCTGAATATTTTGAGAAACGTAAAGACAAGTTTGTTCTGTATCTTCCCTTGCGTGAGAAAATGCAACCGTAGTTATCTGACTTTCAATTGTGATTGTCGAATATAGTAAAGCTAATTTTAAAGCGGAGGCGAAAGTGGAAGAGGAAGTCAGGGTGCCTCTGTAGCTCTGCCACGTTGTGTTCGGTTGAGTTCATGAATTAGACTATATCCTGCAGGCTCGTGAATACGTGTTCCTCTTCCTTGAAACCATTAGTCTTCACACAACAGCTTTTTGGTGTGGACCCAGGTCCGCTTCGGCCATTGGTACAGTTCGTTTGGCATGAACACTATTTTCCTAACTCGGGTGCGGAACCAAGGGACTGTCCCCGAGTCCTAAAGAAAACACTTGCACTCGAGCACGGACCAGTCAAACGGACCAAGTGTGAAAGCAGCCTTAGGAACCTTGCAAAAACCATGTGATTCTTTTCAGTCACCGGAAAACCTATGTGTAATTCCTGTATTGTGTTTAAATACAAATTGAAATGGTAATATGATCTAATAGTATTTGGTTTTGTCAGTTGTGTGGAGAGGGGATATATACAGGAGAAATGCGGTTAATAATCTAAGAGAGAGTACGTTTAATTGGGCATTCCGAATTGAGGAGTAGTTTATGCATAGGTGTTATACTCAGGTGACTGATAAAGTAAAGGAAACATTCAAGCCACTTGAGGGATACAAAGTCAGTTTAAAGTGCTTTGAGAAATGTGTGGATCCTGGGTTTATCATGTAATTAACATCACATCATTTTTAAGTTCATGTGCAAAAATGCTGTTCAACTTGCTAATGTTTCACAAAGAGTAATGACTAAATTATGTTTACATGCAAGTCTGAGGGAGTGACATCATGAACTAGGGTCAAAAGTGGTTGAAAGCAAGTAGTCCTTGACTGTGTTTCTCCTTTCATTTGGAATGCGAGGCAAAATAGACAAGCATTTCTGAATCATCTGACTGCAAATATCAATCTGAGACATCAATTTGAGTCAGAATAATCCACTGAGAACTTCACATGGAGGGATACATGCAGAACATACATGCTGAACATAAAGCCTCACTGAACTCAGAGATACACACTTGCAAATAAAGTAGTACAGCAAATACAGGCAAAGGAAAACTATAGAGTGGGGAAAAAAGGTAAAATAGTAGGATGAGTTATTTTCATTGAGCTGAAGAGACACACACCAAAGGAAAACAATCTGAAAGACTTTGATTTCTCCAGTTACTGTTCAGCTAAATGATAAAATGGTCAGAACAAGTGATGTACACACTTATGAGCATGGTATGATTATCCATGCCAGATCTGCTAGTTTCATTAACTTGTAAATGGTTATCACTCTGAGCATTTCATGCATATAAATGGTTTGGATTAACTGGGAATGGAGCAAAAACCAAAACAAATCCAATCTGTGGCATTCCTGCTGGGGAAAAGACCTCATTGGTAAGAGAGGCTGAAGGACAATAGCAAGAATTGTGCAAAGAACTGGGCCACAAATAGGTAAATAATGGTGCCTTATGACAGAAATGAGCACTAGCATCTCAGAATACACAACTCATCTGTCCCCATCACAGATAGGCTATAGCAACTTAGCTGTATTCTGTTAAAAACATGAAGTTGCAGCTTTGTTGGGTACATGATCACTAACACTAAACAGCAGACGGTACACAGAGCCTCATTCTAATTCCTTATTATGTTATGCAGATGGCAGATTAGCATAGGCACCATGATCCATAAAATCATCCCGTCTAATTTCAACAGTACAGATTGGTGTCAGAGGTATAATAATGTGATGACTGTTTCCCTGGCACACGTCAGGTCCTATGGTACCTGCTGGGTTAGTGTCAACTCTTCATATCTTGCTCAAAGTTCAAACATAAGTTTATTACACAGGTATTGTATCATGGGCCCCAGGAAAAACACTCCCCAGGACCAGTTATACAAAGAAGGGGATGAATTTGCCCCATGCACTCACTCTTAATATTTTTTAAATAGAAAGTGTCTATAAATCACTCATTTAGATAATAATAATGAAAGGCTCCTCAGGCCTCAACTGACTACCTCTCCGGCTCTTCAAAAAAGAAAAAAGCTCTCCACTCATGTGCTTGTGTATTTCACATTGTCACTAATCCAGCGGATTAATTTATCTTAGTAGGCTACATTTAAAATGGACTTTTGGGCAGGTATTTTGGCAGTATGCATACTACTTGTTTGTAGATTTGTTGTTGATTTGCAATTGGATGGTGTGACAGTAACCTGAACAGAGATGACTGAATTTTGGCTTTATACATTTATGCTGTTCAAGCTCTCATAAACTAGATCAAGGATGTGTAACACAGATGAATAGTGTGAATCTAGCTATCCGTAATCTATGTAATGTTTCCTAACCCTGCTCCTTGGAGCCCACACATTTTAGGTCACCTGATTCAGCTTATAATGACCATAGAATTGGGAAACACTGACCTACAAATTGTTGCGTTAATAAATTTGTCCGTGTAAATGTATTGCCTACTGCAGTTTGTACAGATGATTGTACTTTGTAAGTAATCTAATGTTCAAAATTCAAGATGTGAGAGTGAGAATTTTCTCCTTTGGCACAGGTTCTCACATATGAGATGTCTGGTACCCCTGAGGCAAACAGCAGTTTTGTTAGGAATTATGTCTGTCTAACTGTCTGTTCTGTCCAACACTGATGCAAATATCACTGATGCAAATCTTAAATGATTTTCATCAGAATATGAATATGTAAACATAATTTGAGGTTATAAAGGGAAAGGGTAGTTGTTACACTAGACTGCCTGCCTAACACAGTTACATCCTTAAGGACTTTGACTTAAACTTTATTGTAGGTAAGTAGCTTGCTTTTTCATACATGTCAGTACATGTTTTCTGGATAGACTTGTTTCTGATTTGCAGTTGCATGATCTTACCAAACTTTCTGAAACAAATTGCTAACAATTTAATTTCACTGATGACTGAGAAGTTAAACTGATATCTGTGGTGGCCATAACATTGGCATAACATAAACAATCCTTTTCTTCTAACACAAAAGCAATATGTAGTATATTCAAACAGGAATTTATTTTCGTTTGGTAAATACTTAAAACAGTTTTGCGTAGATTAGAACTCAAGCAATTTGCAGTTGATTCCTTAATTCCTCTTTGGATATGAAAGGAACAAATTGAATCAGCTACCTCTGTTTAGGATCAGAGACAAGCTTAATTCACTCTTCTTGTATACCTCCAAATATATCTCAACATTGGTGCCACTTGACAATTTCATTCACAGTCTAACTTAAAACTTTGTTTCAGATAAATAACCTATCCTATAACAGTTATCCTAGCCCAAACCAAACATAAGATGTTCAGATTACAAAAATAATTGTGGTTTCTCATAGACAAAAAAAAAAGATCTCAAAATCATACATCACTTTTCACACTGAACAGCACAGGAACAGATGGAAGTGGCACAAATGCGTTATGTAAAAAAAGATAAAAAACAGGAGGAAATTGAGGAGAGAGGACAATGGGGCAGTAAAGTGGAGTTCATCTTGGCCGTGGCAGGAAATGTGGTGGGTCTGGGTAATGTATGGAGATTCCCCTACCTCTGCTACAAGAATGGCGGAGGTAAGAGCACAACAGTGTGAACCATGAACCAGATTCCTCATTTTGTCTCAAGTCAATATTGCACTGCTGTTTTTCATAAACAGTTTTGGTGTGGCGAGTGATTAATTCCATATGTTGTTTTTCAGGTGCATTTCTCGTGCCTTACCTTGTGTTTGCAGTGACATGCGGTGTGCCCCTGTTTCTACTGGAGACTTCCATTGGCCAATACACCCAGGAGGGTGGCATAACATGCTGGAACAAGATCTGCCCACTGGCTGTAGGTGAGCACCATGTGTAGTACAGGCAACATACATCCGAGTTCTGTTCTGACCAACCAGTTGTATCTCGCATGAGCTCAACATTACTGCATGAGCTCAACATTTATTGAAGACACTCGTATGCCACATTATCTGCGCCAGTTTAAGAGGAGGATGTCATTGAATCACAAATGCAAGAGGTTGGGTAGTAGTAACTTTTACCACAGCAGAACCAGAAATGTGAGAGAGGGAGTACAGAGAACATCCAGGGTGCAGGGTTAACATAACAGCCAATAACACTTGAACAGAGCCTATCTATATAGAGCCTGTCCACTTTCTATTAATGTCGTTGTACCGAAATTGGCTACAGTTCACCTAGAGGGCACTTGCGAGAGAGTCCTCAATGAACGGGAGTGAATGGAGCTAAACAGCTAAAATAATTATTTACACCTGCTTCTAAACAAAAAAAGCCCAAATTTTATTTTAGTTTTTGCAAATATAGTATCGATTAAATATCAGAACTGAAATGAAAAAATTACTAATGTCCTTTCGTTTTTCTTATAGGGAAGGCAATTTTTACAGAAAAGTATTTTACTACAATTGAAAACCGTAAAAAATCAGAAAATGGAACTATATCTATTGTCTCAACCCCTTATTTCGAAAACAAAAATTGCAAGAAAAAAATTGTTTACCCAATGAAAGAAACATTTTTGGGGGTACAGCTCCATGGGCCTCCATTCATTCTGGATTTACTCGTATGTGCCCCTGTGAAACCGGAAGTTCTGAGAGTGGAAGTTCTCTCCTATTTAGAAATTCTCAGACTTGTAAATGCCCGATCCGTCCCGGCTGCACGAATCATTCTGCACATGCCCAAAAACCAGCGCATGTGCAGAATTTAACCTCTTTTACTACACTGCCCAATCTGTTCCACGCATGCGGGATTTTTTATGTCACTTTAATTTTCGCGTGAGCATATTGAAAGTTGTAGTCGGGATCTCATAATGATGGGATACGGTGTAATTAGGTATACTGTTGTGTGTGTGTCAATAAATGTATATTGTTTAAGCACTGTGTTGGTGTATGATCACATTTGTCTTTGATAATGTATGAAGTAAAAAAAAATCTTAAAAAGAATAAATGACAAAATTAACGCCTAAAACATCTGATTTATTCTATGCAACCGTCTGCTGCTATCAAATTCTCAGGTAACTGATGTGTTTATTTAACTGCGTGGTTGTTGTGAGAACAGCTGTGATCCCCAATCAGCACATACAAGCATGTTAAGAACGATCACTTATCAAAAGACAAATGCCAGGTGATGAAAAATAGATATTTTAATGGATTTAGTTAGGAATTTTGATTAGACTGTTGACCCGGGTGTGGGGGGCCACCTGTCAACAGCTTTGTCTAAAACAACATTAAACTCACCTCCTATTATCAAGTAAGCCCCTGGATATTTTGTTAGCCACTGCATAAGCTTGCATTCTAGGTCCATTAGTAAAACATCATTTCTAGATTTTGAATTGTATCCATAGATATTTTTTATGATCAGGATAGTATTAAAACAGTTTGAGACTAGACAGATGAATTGACACTCTGGGTCACACTCACAGTGCTAAAAAACACCATCATAATTATTCTTTTAAGGATGAGACCCATGCAGATCTTTCTGTTCCATGAGATAACCATCATTGCCCCATTGTGATGTCACTAGGAATAGAATGGGACTGTTCAGAAAATCAGTTTTGAAACAATTTGTAAACACAAATAAGGCCTTATGTTTAACAATATCTCTCAACCCCCTGGCATTCAAAGATAAGTTAGAACAAGACATAAAAACAAAGAAGGAACAAGAGAACAACATATTAGTGGCAAATACTTAAAGTAAAAGAAGTACGTTCAAGTGTATTTCTTCAGTTCAGAAAAAAAAGTGTTGCTCCAAAGATATCTAAATAGGCTTTGACAGCTGCCAGTTCCTGCGAACTGAATTCACCAAGACAAAACAAAAACAATACCAAGAAGGAGCATGTGCAATTTACATTCCCACGCGGAAGATGACTGCCCCTTTACTGAAACAGGAGAAGCTTAACCTCTAGGTGTTAATTCACCCTGGGCCTGGATGAATGCTCTGGCTCCAACAAAATAAACTACCTTTCCCTGTGCACGTGCTTTCTGCACCTCAGGCCACAGCTTCTGTCTCCATTCTCAGTCACCCTATGAGAGATCTTCACCAAACTTGAGACCATTTGCCTTTAAGTAGGGTGCATTCGTAGCAGCTCTCCATATAGCATTTTGGTAGAAGCGTGAAGTAAACTGAATGATGATTGCTCTGAGTTGAACATTATTCTCGCTGCTCAATGCTTTACCTTGGTGATGCGCAAAATCTGTGGCGGCAGGGACCTCATCTTTCTCATCTAGAAGGACATGCTGGCAAATCTTTACAACCTCAAGCCAAATGTTCTCTTGGACAGATTCCTGAACACCTTGTAGCTTTAAGTTGTGTAATCTCATGTATGATTCCAACTCATCCACACACCTCTGTCACAGGTTAATAGGTTGTTCTACTTTTTCCACTCGATGTTTCCAGACTGGTCAGTGTGGCAGTGATTGACTTCATGTCAACAACAGTTGCTTAAATGCTCTCGTTGATATCAAGGATTTTGCCCTCAATCGTGTCAGCTCATGTATTGATCAACTGCCTTAAGCTGGCTAGCTGCACCTGGGTTAAGGGGCGGTTGTTCCCTCTTCACACAAATGGCCCCTTTGACTCCCGTTCGAACCAGCATTCCCCCCTATCAAGGCCATGCACATTCCCATGCTTGAAAGAGTGGCCTGTAGGTGGATGTAGATCGCAGAGTCCTGGTCTGAGCTGGTTTCAATGGGGAGTCAAAGAGGCCATTTTTGTGAAGAGGTAATGACCATCCCTGAACCGAGGAGAGGGTCTAAGAGATCATTTTTTGCCATCTTACAATGCCATGATTGCAGCTATTCCCCAATCCTCTGTGAATAGTACACGTGGCTATTGTAATTAACGGTCACGGTAATTTGCATATGAAATCAATCGTCAGTTTCATTGTTATGCAATGGTGCTGGTTTCAATCGTTATGCAGCTGTACTGTTTATAAGGTTAGGGATACTTACAGTCAACTGAGACGGATGAAGTCACTTGGATGAGTGATGAAACGTTTCTCCCACTAGAACTTCAGACTTCAGTGTCCAGATGAACTGATTCAACTCCCTGGGATTTCTTTACCTGGATTATTGAGCATGCATCTGTCACTTGCACACTCTATAACATTCTTTAAACAGACTCTCGCTTTGAACCACCAGTTGCTGGTGGCTGTCAAGTGTTTCAACCATGGTTTCAACACCGTAAAATGTTCACACACGTGGTACAAATTGGGCAGGTTTTGTTTCTGATTGCGTAAGCACATGCATGTGCAGAACAGATCAGGCAGGCGGGACAGATCAGACACTTACAACACTCCTGGCGCTGGGCTAAACCAGACTAAGCCCACATTGTGTTATTCCGCCTCCACAACAGTAACTTCATCACATCTGTATCAGTGCACAGCACTATATACTACACTGGAAGACGTACGGCCAAGCATAATTTTTATATTTACATATATTTTTTCTTTATTTTTTTTTTTTGTACAATTTTGGTTTTTTTTCGGGTTTTATGTGCGGATGGTCATAAGTCACATAGGTTGCAAGTCAGGGAAAGGCTGTGATTTGTAATTAGTAGTAATTTATATTGCAGTTGGTAAGGGGTGCATTACTACGTAATGTAACAACTGTTGTATTACAGCATGTATCATGCTATGTAATAAAACCCATGATAAGTTATATAAGATGTCAAATGTTAAATACTGCATAAATGGGTTCCACTGATTGTAATAAAAAGCATATGATTTCTGAGTAAACCACAGCAAAGTTAAGAATGACTGCAATGGGTAAGGGGAACAGACTATGGTATCATGATAAAAGTTTCAGATATGTATATTCAGATAAGATATGTTTCAGAACTTACTGTTGGATTCTAATTTTGTATATTTTGAAGACTGTGCATTCACTGAACTTGTGGGATGTATGGCTTTACATCACCTCATGATGTGAATTTATATATATATATATATATATCAGTTGTGGTCGGAAGTTTACATGCACTCATCATGGACATGAATGTCATGACAATATTGGGCTTTCAATGATTCCTTTGAACTGTTCTTTTTCTGGGGCAGAAGGATTGTACAACATACATCTTTAATAGAAAAAAAACAAGAATATGGTGCACAAGTTTAATTTATTTTAGGTTTCCTAAAATACATTAAAATACATTCAAATAAATAAATTTAGGTTTGATGTGTCATAAGGAAGGGATATGCAGAGTGATCACAACTGCAATGCAATTGCGACTCTTCTTCAGTTGTCAACCAACGAATATGTTATCCGGTTTTGTGTATTTTAGGGATTGGATATGCTGGCCAGCTGATTCTGTTGTACAGCTGCTCATATTACATCATTCTTCTCTCCTGGGCACTTTTCTACTTCATCTTCTCATTCAGTTCCCACCTGCCCTGGGCCAGTTGTGATAACATCTGGAATACAGGTACTCTACAGATCTGACATGACAACACATAGAACACAGGTACTCTATGCATCTGATGCAATCACATCAGTGTATTCACATCAGATACTCCAAATGCCAGTTGGGACAGCATATAATGTACAGGTACAGAGAATCAAACCATTTAAAATATAACATTGTAACAGTTTGATAACAAATTTTTTTTTCTTATCCAAGCTCCAAAAATGCTCACATTTTTCTAATACTGCAAAGCTTTCTGTATTTAGTGATATGTTGTGTAACACATTCATATTACATATTTGTTCCAAAATCCCATAGTCAACAACCACTCATTTTCATGTCAGTTAACAAACACACGGGTGTAAAAAAAAAAAAGTGGTTACTACAAGTAGTCAATATCTAGCATTTAGCATATAGCACAATGGCATCAGGCTGGATTAATAGGATGTACGGTAATAATTGTGGATTTTTGCATTATCTCAGATAAATGTGTCAGCTTTGCTGCAAAAAATCTGACTCTCAACTGGACAAGACAGACCAACTCAACATCTGCCACCACTGAGTTCTGGGAGTAAGTCTGCTTTAATACACTGTAAAACTGCAACAGAACCTTGAGTTAATTGACTATATAGGGTGTGAAGTTCAGTTAATAGTCAGTCACAATCATGTGATCTTAGATCATCTTACATATCTCATTTATTCATTGTATCCCAGGAGGAGAGTTCTGTCTATCTCAGGAGGCATTGAGCAGATGGGCAGCGTTCGATGGGAAATCCTCCTGTGTCTCATTGCAATGTGGGTCATCTGTTACTTCTGCATCTGGAAAGGAGTGAAGTCAACTGGCAAGGTGTGTGTGTGTGATGATCCATACTCACTGATGATCAAACTGTTTATACACTGCCAGTCCATCTGATTTAACAGTCTACATCCTCTCTCTTCCATACAAACATTCTCTCTTCGTTAATGGTTTTCTTTTCATGACAAACTATCAGTGAAAACTTTCCAAAGCCTGGACATTCAAAGGAGATCCTACCAAAACTCAATAAACTCTGTAACATGACAGTTAGCCTTCAGCAAAAAAAAAAAAAATCCATTTTAACTTAAGTGGTGGGTTTTTCCTCATTGCAGTATTACCACATCTTCATTCTTATGTGAACAGGTGGTGTATTTCACAGCCACCTTTCCTTATGTTATGCTGCTGGTGTTGCTGATTCGTGGGCTGACTCTTCCAGGAGCTTGGGAAGGAGTCATGTATTACCTGTACCCAGAACCATCCCGTCTCGCTGACCCACAGGTATCCCCATACTAGAGAGCGTAATATAGTGTAGTGTTTAATGCATTCTGGGTCACCGGGTTACCAACGCAAGGGTCTGCAATGTCACCCAACTACTTGGCAGCATCATTGGTGAAATCATATGATTAGATGCGCAATAAGTGTCAGCAGCCATTACACAAAAATATGGCCACTCATTGCTCGGTCATAACTGAATTTTAAACAATCCTGTACCTAATAGCTGTGCCACTACTCAGGCTAAAATCAAGAGCTGTGGCAAAACCATAAAAACCCAGTAAATTATGTGGAAGTGCCGTACGCTGTTGACGCTGCTACAATGACAGAGACACAAAAGGACCTAACCTGGATTAAATATTACTTGCAGAAAATTCACACAGGAGGTCATGCCACATAAGTCATAATCACTCTAACCAGGACACAAATCTAACCCCAAACTGTAAAGAATGGGACAGAACCCCACAGCACACATTGAAACTGTGACCCACCACAGAAGCAGAGTCAAAAATACCAAAGAAAAAGACATTTTACCTGGGTCAACACATCAGCACAGAGACTTGAAACCATAGTGGACATTTGTGAATCAAGTGAAATAGGACAATGAAAACAAAAACAGGACCTCTTACTGATTGGAGAACAGATGTTTTTCAATAATTAGATTGCTGTCAAGAAAAGGGCAAATTAAAACCCTTGTCCCTCGGTTCATTAAATGTAAAGGTTGAAATAGCACTGAGAAAGAGAAATGGTTACAGAGTCTAGTATTTGACAAATGAAACTGAAAGGTTTTATTTTGAGGAACATTTACTTAAGTCAAGAGCAAAGAAGAGGTTCAACAAGTCTTGTAGGGGAAGTAGGATGCTAATGCAAGGCAAGGTTGTACCTGTAGGGGGCACATACAGAAGGAAGAGACTTGAAATTGTTTGTCTGAAAAAGACAAAATATTGAGTTGAACTTATCTAGGGTAGCTGCTGTGTCACTGTCTTGTCTCCAGTTGATTGCTGTATATCCTGTGGCTTCACCTATATTTCTATAAGTCTGCCCATCTCCTGAAGAGGTAGTGCCTGTCTACATGTGAGTAATACATGCCTTGTATATTTGGCTAGTTTGAAATGGGTATCAGTTATTCAGATGGCTGAAAAATGGCTTCTATGCAGACATCCTTACCATTAAGGTGGTGGTAAAAATATTCACATATTGTAGATCTACAGTCTTAAAAGTAAGACCACTAAACATACTAGTTACATTAAAGGGTAAAACTAACAGTATTGTAATATACTCAACTACTGAAAGCAAAAGTTAAAGGAAATGTGATTCAAAACATAAAAACACACCATTTTGTAACAGCCTGATACAGCTGATTCTTGAAGGACCTGTTTGTCTTTGTATGACTACTTGAATGTAGTCACAAAACACTTTGTGGCACTGAAAAATAAAACAGCTAAACTCAGTGTTAACAGAACTGTAACTTAGTTCATACCATGGGTTGATGAATTGGCTTCCCCATCAGATCTTAAAATAACTAGCTAGTGTTAGCTAGTTGTGGTTCTTGTTATCTTAAGTAAAATGGTCACTAGCTAATGTACCAACTAAAACAGTAATTTTAGTTAAACACAATGCACTTACACAGATTCAATGGCCAGTTCGTTAAGGCATTTGTTTCCCTCCCATAGTAAACGGAAAAAGCACCTTATCCTCTATTATCTGTGTATATTTCTTTTAAATACTTCTTATAAAGAAGGCCAGTTAGGTCCTCCCATGATGCTACTTAGACCTGACTTTCATCTGAATGCTTGCAGTAGAAGGTGCCATGACCACCCAAACCGTTTGTAACAGCCAAGTCAAAAAGATGAGTTGTTATTAACACACTAGCCAAGACTAAATTACAAATACCAAAGCAAACATCTCAATGTAACAAGTAACAAAAGCTTTTGGGGAAAATGCCCTGGAATAACTTTTTTAACAAGTGGAGTGGGGTATAAAGTCACAAAATAGAAATGCTTAATCAAAGTTTAAATCCTCCATTGTATTACTGAAGTACAGTACAAAAAAGCACGTATTTCATTACTTCTTACTCTTACTCAGTGTCTACTCCTGGTGTACACAATTTGCATCAGTTCAACTCAACTCTATGTGCATTTGGATTCCTGTTTTATATAGTGTGCTGTGACAGTTCCGGTGAGAATATGTTTAATGTTAACCATCCATCCATCTCTGGCACTGTGATTGTGGTGTGGTTTTGGTTGTGTTGTGATTTGATTATGTTGTCAGAGCAGGTGTGGCTGGAGGCAGGATCTCAGATCTTCTTTTCCTACAGTGTCTGTGTGGCTATACCTACTGTGCTGGGCAGTTACAACAAGTACCACAACAACTGCTACAGGTAAATTGCTCAAATGACAGATCCAAGAAGTTGATAACTTTACTTGTAGTAGCACTTCAAGGAAGTCATCCTCAGTATTATTGTGCGTTATCTTCGGTTCCACTAACAGTGGCTGTGGACAGACAGACAGACAAACAAACAAACAAATACATGTAACAGCAGACAAATGATACTGAGAGGGTAATATTTAGTTTCCAGACATAAAAAACCTCTCAGGATCTGGAAATAAATTTTACTCTGGGTTTGTGTTTTGACAGGGATTGCCTGTTGCTTTGCCTGCTGAACAGTTGCACCAGTATGGTGTCTGGTTTTGCTGTGTTCTCAGTGCTGGGATTCATGGCTCATCAGTATGATGCCCCTATAGATGAAGTGGCAGAATCAGGTACAGCCTCTATACAATATCACTGAGAGAATGAATAAAGCATGACACACAGCTGAACAAATACAGAATATAGCATACAGAGTATGTCAAGTTGCTGTAGAAACCTAAAGTACATCTGCCCACCTCATTCAGGTCCTGGTCTGGCATTTGTTGCTTACCCTCAGGCAGTAGCAATGATGCCACTCCCTCAGTTATGGTCTGTCTGTTTCTTCGTCATGATCATTCTACTTGGCCTAGACACACAGGCAAGGACAAGCACAGATGAGCAAAAACCCTCACTCATATACACAAAAAACCATAAACACACATCCACATATGCGTACACATACAAATAAACAGAATCTATCTCATAAACCTGATGAACACACTATTGTATGTTTCAGTTGTCTTCCTTTCAATAATTTAAAAACTTAAGATGTGTGGACAACAATTAAAACACTGGTCACATATTTTAATAGAAACTTTGTCTTATTTCCCTGTGATGTTTTTTCCTGTAGTTTGTTGGTATGGAGGTTGTCATAACGTCTGTGACAGACCTGTTTCCTTCAGTACTCCGCAGAGCTAGACGCAAGGAGCTCTTCCTCCTCCTCTTCTGCCTCACATGCTTCTTCTGTCAGTTTGTCATGGTGACAGAGGTGAAAAAGAAAGGGTGCATGAATGGGGAAAAAGAAAGAGAAAACAGAAATTTAAAAGCCAGAGCTGGCCCTGTTGTGTTTGGGGGTTCAAATTTGTGTATTAGAAATAAACTGAGCATTAGGTGATTAATGGCATTCTGTGGTCTTCAGGGAGGGATGTACGTGCTTCAGCTATTTGACTTCTATGCCTGTAGTGGAGCTTGTCTCATCTTCCTTGCTGTTTTTGAATCCCTCACCATTGGCTGGATCTTCGGTGGGTCACACACAAATCTCAGGGACTTTAAAGCATGTACTCTTGTGTCCGAAAAAACAATCTTCAGCACCTTGTAGCACAAAAATGTTCTGTATGATATTTACACTTAACAAATCCTTAAATTACAGAGAGAAACACATATATGTCAATTTTAATTTTGAAAAGTATATCTATTTAATTCTAAAGGCCACATTTTAAGTCTTGTTTTTGTTTTTGATGTTCATAAAGATCTCTTCTTGTTGTAATGTTTTTTTTATTCACTTAGTGATCTTTGGGGTTTTTTTGTGAGCATGATAACTTTTCAGTGGCCTCTCACCCTCACCCATGCCATCCTCATATCATTCACTGATCTGTCCATCATCAGGGGCTGAGCGTCTGTGTGAAATAATTGAGGATATGACTGGGATGTATCCTAACATCATCTTCAGACTGTGTTGGAAATACATCACACCTCTAGTCTCTCTGGTGTGTCTCTGTCCTCATATGAAACAGAACAAACACAAATCTTGCTTTATTCACTCTCATCACTTCACAATGGGATGTTTTTCCTGACTTTGAATGCCTTTTTACTTTTTCATCAAAACATCCATATCATTCTGATAATGTTTTGATAATTGACTTGGGACTGCATAAGTGAACCATGACACCATAACTAAGGTTATCAAATGATCTTTTACAGATATTGACTATTTTTAACCAGAAGATATATACCACAAACTGAAACACCTTTTAAAGTTCATACCAAATACTACCTGAGTTAGATTATCCTTATAACCCCCAAAAGAAAAGATTAGTAACCACAGTTAAGCTCTGTTAGAAATTATTGTATTAACTTAAATGAATAAATGTATCCTTTTTCATTTAGTGTACACTTTCATCCAGAGTGCTTAAAGGGAGAATATACTGGTTGGTTTGTAAACAGCAAATTCTAAAAGTTAAGGTCCATATCACACATGGAAGTATGATAGAGGGTAAAACTCTCAATTTAGAGCCACTGCACCCTAAAGAATTATTTACAGTGCAGTTGGATAAGGCCATTTAAAATCTGATTTGCAGTAGATGTCAAATTATCCGTATTACTTGAGTGTGTCTGAAGTTAGTTTAATCATTATCTTTTCTTGCCACTTAAAGTGGTCATCCATCATTAGAATGACTGGTATCCCAACCTTCAACTTTTCTCCCTTCTGTTCCACAGGGGACTTTTATCTGTTCTCTGGTAGAGTACAAGCCGTTAACGTTTAATCGCCTGTATGTGTATCCAGACTGGGTGTATGGTCTTGGCTGGCTGTTGGCTCTCTCCTCCATCCTGCTGGTGCCAGGCTGGACGCTTGGTCGTCTGTTGACCAGCAAAGGCAGCCTGAGACAGGTAGGGAAAGTTTGACAAAGGACCATCACCACCAGTACTGCATAAAAATTTCTACTGGTATAACATTTGTGAAGTACTTTATGGCAAAACATCATTGGGAACTTTAAAAACAAGCAGTTGTAGTTTGCAGAAATCAAGTGGATGGTTTTATTCAGTGTAACCTCATTAAATTAATTTGCCTCATTAAAAAGGCTGTGTGATGTTGGCCATAAAATAGGATGAGGAGCACTGTAGCCTGTGATAGAGGCTTTTGCTCTGGGCCTACATGAGTTCAGCTGAACAAGGTTTTAATACACTTTTGTATGTTGGAATGAGGTGTGTTAGACAAGAACTGGAATAATATCCTGAAAAATGTGATTCCATATAATCATAATGTTTAATAGGAGTGGGTGGTTGCAGTTCTGTTTTTCATAGTAAAAGTGGACATTCATTGCTGAAGAATCCAAAAGGAATAATGAGTGATGGTGGATTATTTTTTATTCTTTATGTCCCATTGCAGCGCTGGCTTAAGCTGTGTTGTCCTGATGACAACCTTCCTTTGACCAAGAAGCAGAGGGCTGAGAAAAAAGACATGATGTTCAGCTGTGAGATGGATGATCTAACTGTTAAGGAGAATACCACTGAATGCTAAGCTAACAGGGAAACGGGGGAAGGGAAAAGAAAAAAGAAAAAAAACAACTTTCCATAACTTTCCATGAATCATATTGGAGAAGAAAACTGTGTGTTCTTTCCTAAATCCAAACTAAATAACCTTTACCAGTGACATCTCCTTTTACTGTTGTCCCATGGAATGAGATTCTCCATTTGTGGTACAAGTGCATTTACTGTGGTAATGTAGAATGTACTGCGTACGTTGACTGTGGTATTGTAGTAATGTGCATTTATTTATTGTTTTAATCATACTGTGACAGTTTACATATTTGGATTCTGACTAAGTGTGTCTGACATTGTATGAGCCTCTATTATACTGTCCTCAGGAGAAGTAATGTATGAAATGATTCACTAAACGTACATGCACAGCATAGCTCTGTGCAGAGTGTGTCAACAGTCACTGAGGTTTTGGTTTGTTCCCAATCCAAAAACAACACCAAAGAAAGATCATTTCTCAGAGGTCACGTATAATAAGTCATTATCATGATTCAACTAACTTAACTCAGCAATAGAGAAAGTGAAAGCCACACTCCCAGTGGTGTTTCTAGCTTATATGTTGGAGGAAAAATGTTTCTTTGTATGAAAAAGACACTGTAACAGTTATGTAGCCATTTTTTGTGTGAGTTAATCAACATATTCATTTTGTATTAATAATCAGCTTATATTTGCATTAAGAATTTATAACTATATAGTCATTTATATTATAGTAAATGGGCGAAGTTCTTTTATAAAGATGTGACCTGTGAATGGTGAATAGAAGAGGTATTTCAAGTTCATCTGTGTACAGAGAGTGCAAATGGTCAGGCCTTCAAGGTTACATGGTGTGAGCCTTTTTTGGAGGAAATGAGAAGACTGACTGTGTTGAAATATAGCCAAGGGCACTAAGATAAGATGCAACAGTGCTCTCATTTATTCTTTGTATTTCCAACAGTATTCTCATTTATTTTTAGTTGAGACCAAGTAGGTGTGAATTAAGTGTATAGCGATGTTTACATTTATTCTCTATATGCCCTTTTATTCGTTATCATCATAAGCGACAACAGGAAGCACCATCTTCACTTATTCCTTGTATTCTCTAATGAGCTCTTATTAATTTTTGCATTTTATCATCGCAGGTGAGACACAACTCTTTGTATTCACCTTTGTTCATTTATCAATGCAGGTGCCAATGTAAAGGCAACATCCTCAATTATTTTTGACCTGCGTCAAAGGTGTCAATTTCTGTTTTACATCTTTGGGAAATGATGGTGTCCAGCAAGATAGGCAAAGAAGGTGGGAAGTTCTCTGATGACTGTCTTGATTGTCACTGGATAATCTTTGATATGATTTTGGTATAACCATAGGTGATGTGTACCTGTTAGTCAGTCAGCTCCTGGGACCTGACTCGGTGTGTTGTACGCTGCTTTCAAGTGGTAGCAATAAACTTATACTGCACCAGACTCTTCAAGTCTTCGACTGCTTTTTTGAAACTCAGAATTCATTGAAGACTTAGCACCAGAAGAGAAGCGAGTAAGTGTGGCAGTTGGACCACTACAATGGAATTACAAAGAAATTGTGCTTTGCAACCAAGTAATCTCTGTTGGTCATTCCGATTTCCCAAATCAACAAAATACATTGCATAGCCAGCGTGGGCTACGCTTCGCCCTTCTTCTTAAACATTATCATGTTACGAACCTTACGATCTAGACATAAGATGGTGGCTGGTGGTACGGAGTGACGTCATAACCGGGAGTCAAACATTAATCCCAAAATAATGGCTTTGAGCCCCCTTGTTTACGATCGAGAGCGTATTTCTGTTTTCCAGAGTTATTGTTTTATTGTTCTGTTTTCCAGAGTTCATATGGATCAGCTAAAGAAAAGCAGGTGATACCCCCCTCAAACATAAATACATCTACCTGCACAAATCAACGAGACTGTATATTAGAGGCAAACTGGGTTACCGCTGCAGTGGCTAACTTCTCTCTCCATCTTTTGGCATAACGTGCAGTGTTGATTAGCATAGATATTCTGAGAACCAAAAGTCGCGCTTCCGGCGCCCCGGGTGCAGACTGGTTTTATATTATTCTTAACGAGTTTGCACAAACAAGATGAAAAATATGTCTGCAAAACTATTTACAGTATTATGAATGAATTGTAGTTTATTGGAAGCATTTCGTGGTGTGACTGATTTTACTAATTGCATTAGCAGTATACAAAGTTAGAGGTGCACTATTTGATAGATTCCCCCTCTCCCCCTACCTTGGACTGGAAGTGGGGAGACCTGAGGTCAACCGAACTCCGCCCTCCCCCCCATCTGGTATTTCTGAGTAGGAGACAGGCATCTAGCTCACAAACTAGAAGCAGGGCTCCCACTCTGACAAGGTTATTTGATCCACACCGTGACATGATACTATTGATGTGACGTGCAAATGAGCGATAGAATACCGATGGCGCAAATATCACCATTTCCATTTTTTTTTTTTGTGTGGGCGCCCCGTGCTGCCCCCGACAAGATGCCGCCCTGGCGGCCGCCCATGCCGCCCATCCCTAAACCGCCCCTGTATACTCCCATAAAGACATTTAAGATCAATGCTCATATCATCTCTGTCATGATAGGCATGACCCATGGAGGCCATCAGTGTAGTGTAGTATTGTGTGTGTTCAGCTGACACCAGCCTTGAGCCTAATATACACGGTCTGCAAAAACAGAGAATACCCTTGAAATGCCAGACTAGCAATGCTGCTTTGGCTTCTTATTTCGTCTGCTATACTGAGGAATACTCGATCACAGACACTTAATCGTGTGGCCGTCATTTGATGTCTCTGTCACCTTAAAACATTAAAAGTCCAAGATATGTACAGCCTAAAATAATAAAGTACACTAGTAACCCAGTTAAGCTGCTTTCTACACCCAGAGGCTGGTTTATTAAGTACACCACATCTACAGAGAGTTAACCTAAAGGCAGATGTGTAAATTTGAAAAGATGCTGATTTATCCAGGTACTGTTCAGCTGAATGTTAAAATAGTCAGAACATGTGACGTAAGCGATTATGAACACAGTATGATTACACATGCTGGATCTGCTAGTTTCATTAAGTGGTCGTTCTTCTGGGCATTTCATGTATTAAGTGTCGAGGGTTTACTGAGAATGGTGCAAAAAGCAAAACAAATCCAACCAGTCTTACTGGTGAAAGAGCTTGCTGATGAGAGAAATTGAACGAAAAAGGCAAGAATGGTGCAAACAGGTTATAAACAGGCAAACAATGGCACATCACAACAGTGAGGTGGACGCTAGCATCTCAGTATACACATCACATCTGTTCCACGGGACCACAAAACCACACAACTGCATCCTATTAATTAACAGAAATAAGCAGCTCCACTGGATACTGGACAACATTGTGCCTCATTCCAGTTCCTGCTATCATGCCGATGGCAGACTCGAGATTTGGCACAGGCACCATGAGTCCATAAAACCTTCCTCTCTGGTTTCTGGTATCTTCTCCTGGCACATGTTAGATTCCATGTGTTACATCAGTCCATTAAATCATGCAAAGTTCCAGCTTTCAGCTTAAATTTGTTACACAGGTATTATGTGAGATGTCCCAAAAACCTCAGAAAAACAGGACCACTCATACAGAAAAGGGAATGAATTTACCCTTGTCACTCACCGTGAAGGATTTTTTTAAACGAGAGTATCCTCAACTGGTTACTACTGGGGCCCTTCAAAGTAAAAAAGCTCCACACCCATGTACTAGTTTATTTCACTTCATGCTTAGCCAGCTTATTAACTTAACTTTGTAGGCCACATATAAAATGGTCATTTAGTTACATATTTTTATGACATATGGATGGTTTGGCCATTTGAATTCCACATGTTTGTAGGTTTTCTGTTGATTTGTAATAGTATGGCATCATGGCAGCCTGTGCGTATATGACAGAAATTTGCTTTATAACCTTATGCAGGCTCTGATAAACCAGATCAAAGGTGTGTCACATAAATGTGATGGGGTGGAAATAGATATGAACTGCACCCATCATTGACATGTCACCTAAAAATTGTGATTAATAAAGACTTTCTTGAGTGATGTGTGTTATGTTCATATTATGTGACCTCATTGTCATGGCGGAGTGGTGCAGGACCCAAGCACAAGACACAAAGATGGTGGTGACAAAAAAGGAGGACTTTACTTACAAAATGAAGATAAATTAACAGGAACAAAAGCCAGTAACAAAAAGGTGCAGCCTAACAGCATGTATACAAACACAAACAACGATAGAAAAAGGACAAGGCAAACACAAGGGCTTAAATACAGAAGGAGAACTAAACAGGGCAAAACAGGATTGGTTCAAATTAACGAGGTTAATAAATGGGACAAACGGGATCAGGTGAGGGGCAGAGACAGACACAGAACAGGAGCACAAAGACATATCAAAACAAGAGTCAAAAATGAGGGGCAGGCTGTGACACTCATGATCGTTATAGTCATTTAAGTGCTTGCCTTGTAGTAGTTGTGAAACATGCAATCAGTGGCTGGTTGAGCTTCATTTTAGAAATTTGTGAGTATTCACATCCTTGCATTAGAAGCATGCAGTGTAAACAATAACCAACTCACCAACACTAAGTTAGAATTTAAAGGAAAAACATTAGGACCATATTATGGTCACATGGTTAATGTTTAGCTTTGGATGACATAAATTGGGTTTGTTGGGTTTATCACCTCTCTGTATGCATGCTGTGCTCTCTTGTTTTAAAAGAAGTCTCTGCAGGAGCCCTGATGAAGGACATCCAGACTGAAGATAGTGAGCCACGACCCTGTTCAAGACCAAGGTCATCCCTGTGCTGCTGCTAGACTCTCTTTCTTATTATTAGTTTTTTTATGAATAGTTTATTTTCACACAGACAGCCTTGCACTGAGGGATGATCAACCTTGAAGACCGGAGACGAGTCAGCTACCTCCACTGAATATTTTTGATTAATATTCCAGCCTATACTGTTCCTTGTGCATGATGTAAAATGTGACTTGAGGTTATTCTGTGTCAGGCATTTTTCCATTTATGGTATTGTTTTCATTGTTCAGCCAACCAGTTGTTAGTATTAGATGAAAGCATGGTCTTGTTTGTTTTTGCCCAAGACTATATCTATAGAGATTCAGAACATTTTGGGCACCCTTCTTCTCCTTTCCACTACCTGCTGCTGTTCTAATGTGCTCTATCTTTATTTGCAATAACACACATGCTTCTTTTGAATTGTAGAGCGCTCAATATACTTTACTGAATTTTATAATCATCATACTCCGACTCCTACCTATTATTATAACCACTGGCGATTCTGAGCCACCTCCAGCAGCTACCCTACAGATGCATGGTGTGAGTCTAGTCAATAGTTATGCTCCCTAACTCTGTTCCTCTGGACCTACAAATTATAGATCTCTGTCTTCCTTAACTCACCTGATTCAGCTAATAACAGAATTGGGAAATGCTGATCTACATCTAATCATATGAATAAGCTTACACACCTACATTTATTAAATATTAAGTACCTGCCACGCTTAAGGAAAATTACAGTTTATTTTTAAGAACTGTTCTTATGAAGCTTATGCAAATCTCACTGATGCAAATTTCAAGTGAAGAAAATTTGTTGCCTTGGACACTGCGTTCATCAGCTTGCTACACAACCAAATCCCTTAGAACTTTGACTTGGACTTCCAGGTAGGTAAGTAGCTAGCATATTGCTAGTTTTTTAGTATGTCTGCTATGTAAATTTGGAGTTGATCTGTAATTGCTTGAAATGACAGCAGTCTATTTGCATATGATATATGAGCTTAATTTTGATTTATACTGTTACGTAAGCTCGTATAAACGGTCATATATATATATATATATATATGTATATATATATGTATATCACATAGCTGGCTTGTGTCAGTCTAGAGGTCCATAGTCCATGTTCTGTCATGGAAATACATTTATCAGCATAAATTTATTCCCTCGTGCAGTAAGGATGCTATATTATATTTTGAGAATAATGGTATATTAACAATTGAAAACAGAGAGGAACTATTCAAAAATACCCATCAGGGTCTTCTCGGTGCTTATCGGAATAAATAACAAGTCACAATACAGACCTGTTTTTTATGAATGTCTAGCACTGCTCAAACCAAATTAGGTAAAATTCATGTCAGTACAGATACCAAAACTGTCACTACTGAAAAAAAGTATGGAGGACCCCCTCATGATAATACCATGTGGTTTTCGATATGGTCTTGCCATATGGTCTTCTGACACAATGTCCCTAGTTTATCTTAAATTGGCCAAGTAACACGTTCATTTTGCAGGCATGTCTTTGCTTATGAAACAAACTGAATTTATTAATTTATTTTTTCCAATGGGTTGCGTGCAACTCAGCCTAGCTTTATTAACTTCTCTTGGATATCTCAGGGCTTATGAGCTTCAGAGTCACCAAGTGCATTTGTTCATAATCTGCCTGAAAGCTTTGTTTCAACTAAACACAACATCCTATGAGCGTCATCCTATCCCAAAGGAAGATTCCAAAAACTTTGAAAATACTTTGAAAATATTTCTCACAGATTAAAATAATAATAATAATTAAAAAAAAAATCAAACTCAAAATTTTGCATTATATTTGACGGTGTGTAGCAAAGGAACAGATGGAAATGGCACAGATGAGACATGTAAAGAATGAAACAAAACAGGAGGAGAAAACTGAGGAGAGAGGACAATGGGGCAGTAAAGTGGAGTTCCTCTTGGCCGTGGCAGGAAATGTGGTGGGTCTGGGTAATGTATGGAGATTCCCCTACCTCTGCTACAAGAATGGTGGAGGTAAGAGCACAATGATACACTAATTATGTTCAAATGCTACCAAGAGTTTACTCCATATCTTTTCTGCACTAAAATAAAAAATGATGGATGTCTATATACCATTCACTACAGTACATTCACCAAGTTACTTTTAAATTAGACTAACAGGCTGCATAATAACTGAGGATAAAAACGTAACATTTCTGGTCAAAAATGTTTATTTTTATTGAGGTCATTATTATGATGTCCAGACACCACTACATGTTGTTTTTCATGAGTAGTCTGAGGTGGCCGATGCCACAAACTGTTTTCAGGTGCATTTCTTGTGCCTTACCTTGTGTTTGCGGTGACGTGTGGTGTGCCCTTGTTTCTGCTGGAGACTTCTATGGGACAGTACACCCAAGAGGGTGGCATCACATGCTGGCAGAAGATCTGTCCATTGGCTGAAGGTGAACATCAGAAGTACATTCACATTGTTGATGGAAAATTTGTTATATAAATGGAAATCTGTTTGGTTTAATGTATAGCTAGTTGTTAAGTGAAATGCAAACTATGGCACTGAGAGGCACTACCCAGAGATGTTCTACAGCAGCAAAAAGGGCCATGTTGCAACCTGTAATAATGGGCATAACATAATAATTGTGAATATCATATTAATATAAAGTGATGAAACCTGTGATGTAACAATCTCAGTTTTAATCATATTAATTTAGTGTATTGTTCACTGGTGTAACATTATGAGCTGCTTTACGGTATAACATGTCACTAGATTTTCCATGATTGTGGCACTTCCCCACAGCATCACAACAATAAATGTCTTGTCTATTATTCTGCTTTCAGGGATTGGCTATGCTGGCCAGCTAATTATGGTGTATGGCTGCATTTACTACATCATTCTTCTCTCCTGGTCACTTTTCTACCTTGTCTTCTCATTCAGCTCCCAACTGCCTTGGGCCAGCTGTGACAACACATGGAACACAGGTGCTCTATAGATCTGAAACAATGTGAAATGTTAGTTGTTGTGTTGTGAAGTTGTGAAATAAAAATAGATCATAGAAGTACCATAGGTATCTGGTATGGTGACAGGTCGAAAACAAATAGTTTCCATTATACATGATTTGTCTTTTTTTATAGTCAAATCCCCAAAATGCTTATAACTTTGTAGTGTACATTATGCTACACTATATTAGTCACCATTAATAGAGTATAGTCTGAAACATTCATATTTATTCCAAAATCTCATACCACATAAAAATGAAAAATGATCTTGAATGATAAAAACTGGAAGAGCTGACCTAGTAATCTGTGGTTAGCATCATTGGACAAATTTACTTTCCTCAACACCAGGGTAGCCACTACTTTATGTATTACAGAAAGGCAACAAGCTGGATTTTTAGGTTTGACATAAGCTCTACTTATTAACTAAAATGATGCAAAGTAATATGTGTTTTTTTTTATTCATGCAGATCATTGTGTGAATGTTGTTGCAAAAAACCTGACCCTCAAGTGGATGAAACAGACCAACTCAACATCTGCCACCACCGAGTTCTGGGAGTGAGTCTGACGCAACACATAGCCGGCAACAGAACCTTGACTCTATAGGATGTGAAGTTAATGCTCAATCACAATCATCTCATTTGTTCATTGTATCCCAGGAGGAGAGTTCTGTCTATCTCAGGAGGCATTGAGCAGATGGGCGGTGTTCGATGGGAAATCCTCCTGTGTCTCATTGCAATGTGGGTCATCTGTTACTTCTGTATTTGGAAAGGAGTGAAGTCCACAGGCAAGGTGTGTGTGTGTGTGTGTGTGTTCATATATACTACCAAATTATCTGATCCTTATAAAAATACAGCTTCTCTTCTTTAATCCTTATCTTTTCATTTGAAAGACAACAGCAGCAAATTTCAAAAGCCTGGAAATTTAAAAAAAAATGCTACCACACTAAACACACTCTGTAACTTAACAGTAGGTCCGCAGAACAAGAGAAGTGATTTTTACATTAGTCTTGGGTCTTTCCTCATTGCAGTATTTCCTCACGTCTTCCTTCTTATGTGAACAGGTGGTGTATTTCACAGCCACCTTTCCTTATGTTATGCTGCTGGTGTTGCTGATTCGTGGGCTGACTCTTCCAGGAGCTTGGGAAGGAGTCATGTATTACCTGTACCCAGAACCATCTCGTCTCGCTGACCCACAGGTATCCCCATACTGAAGAGCATCACTACCTGAACTCTGACAAGTAGCTCAAGGTCTAAGTAACAGCTCAACATGGACCACAACAGCCAAATCTTCCATATTTGTGGTTTGTTTCTCCTTTGTAACAATAGCACATGTTTAATGTGACCAAACTACTCAGCAACATTTTGTACAGAATGATATTCTTAGGTGTGAGAAAGATGTCAGTGGTTATTAGACAAAAACTATGGCAACTCACTGCTTTATCATAACTGAGTGCTGAGCCATCCCATGGTACATAGACATAACTTCACATGTGCTTCTGATAAAAGGTGTAGGGCTGAAATTGACCCCTTCATCATGGAGAAATATAAAGACAGACAAAAAAGCCTAGACAGAATATACAGGTGTTTGTATTTAACAAATGTACTGCTTTGCTCCCCTCTGCTTCTTTGACCCTTCCCTTTTCCCTTTCTGTTCTTGCTCACCAGCAACACACAAGTGAGAGACTGAAAAACACTAAACACTTTATCATTCTTTGTATCCATTTTCACAATGGATAAAAATGAGAGGTTCCATGTGTATTACATGTGTATTACTTTGGCAACATAGTCAACGTCATTGGCCACAATATACAGAAAGAAACAACAGTAATTTACAAATCTTTATGTAGTTCGATAGCTTCAGCTAATTTACCAAAAGGTCTGTTATACATGAGCCAATTTGGAGTCTTAATGTCTTTTAAGTTGGCCAGTGTCAGCACTTACAGCACATCCTGCCAGCTGTTCCTGGGTTTATGTGGTCCCTTCAGTGGCCTCTTGTCCCCTCTCCTGTCTGTCTTTTGACCTCCCTTTTCACCCAGTTTGCTTGACTTTGAAATGAATCGTGGCTAAAGAAAATGTGTCTGCCTTTAAACATTAGCTCCTACTTTGTCTACAATTCTTATCTACAGTTTTTGTGTTTGCATTAAATTGAGAAGGGCAGCATCGACTGGCCCTGTATGGCCTTTTGCTTTCTTTATATATATGAAGAGAGTGGGCAATATGACCTTTTCCTGTACCGCTAAGATGTCCTTCAATAATTTCTCGATAAAGGCCGTTATATCACCACTTCATGTAAACATTGTTTTTGTCTCCGCTTCCTTTTCAAATATTCAATCCGTTCTTGAATCCTATTTGGGTTTTTTTAGCCGTTTCATTATTTTCGGATGTTTTGTTTCAGCGTCATCAAGCTCACCAACCCTGGTTTTCAACTTCGCCACTCTTACGTCTGTTTTCTCCACATCCAGGCGTAACTGTCTTGTTTGTTGCAGGGTTTTCTTTATATCTCATTCTGTGTCTGCTCAGAAGTCTTCGCACTCCATTCTAAACTCTTTGATTTTTATTGTTAGGGAGTCCTTCATGTCAGAAATCATTTATTTGATCTTGCCCCCTTCTTTTAGATGTCATTTTAAGTTCAGTTTATTACACATTTTAGTCATAGCTGCAGAGTGGAAATTCCGATTTCAAAGTTAGTCTTGCGTCATTTTAAATATTATTTCCTAGTTATCTCTAGTGCTAGAAAATATTATTTTAAATAATAATTCAAAACAATATAAATAAATAATAATATAAATAAATACAAACAAATACAAATTAAAATAATATAAATAAATAATAATAAATGATTTTAAATCATATTTTCTATTATTTACAGTTCCCTCACAGCCTTTGCCCGGTATATCAATATCATAAACATTTAGCCCACTGAGAGGACTAAGAAACTAAGAAACTGAAAAGTCAGACTTTCATCTTTTTGGACAGGGGCAAGAGTTTGATAATCAAACAATACAGGCTAAGGATAGTCTAAATCTTGAATCAAGTTATGTGCAGTCTTCAAAGATCAAAATAGGATAGCTTTGATTCCTATCAGCTGGACAGTCTTGATCCTTTTGGAGGGGTGAACTGTATGACTGTAACCATGACAATGTAGGCTCTCAGTCCAAGTTGGATGGTAGTTTTCTTTTTTTTTTTTATCAATGATAGGTGCAATTCCTGGGCAGCATGGTGGCACAGTGGGTAGCACTGTCGCCTCACAGCAAGAAGGTCCTTGGTTTGATTCCCGACTAGACGGGCAGGGTCCTTTCTGTGTGGAGTTTGCATGCTCTCCCCGTGTCTGCGTGAGCTCCCTCCAGGGGCTGCGGTTTCCTCCCACAGTTAGTTGAATTGGAGACACTTAATTTCCCCTAGGTGTGAGTGTGTCTGCACTGCGATGGACTGGCAACCTGTCCAGGGTGTTTCCCCACCTTTCGCCCAATGAATGCTTGGATAGGCTCCAGCAACCCCCGTGCCCCAAATTAGGATAAGTGGGTTTGAAAATGAGTGAGTGTCAGTTCCCCCCTTATTGATTAGTTAAACATGATCTGTGTCTGCTTAAGCCTGTGTCTGCTTAAATGAGTATTGTATTTAACAGAAAAAGCCATGGCAGAAAGCCAGCCTAAATCACAATTTTCTACCTGTGATGTAATATTAGCCTATTCACTCAACTTGAGTGAAAAATGCACTTTCTGACAGAATTTTAAGGCTTAGAAATACTTACTGAACGTTTCACTTTCTTGTCTCAAGCTGATTGCTTTACTCGTTGTCCTATATAGTCTTATGTCTGTTGTCCTATACCCACAGTACTGCAGGCCTGCATATATCTTAAAAGCATGGCACATGATTAAGTGAGCTTGCATGTGTTTCTCTGAAGTTATAAACTTGTTGAATAACATAAGCAAAGGCCATTTGGGGATAGATATCAGCTATTCAGATTGCTGACTGAGGAACTGCTTTCATACGAAGATAACCACTCAGTGTGCAGCCTAGTATTCACAGTATGTAATATGTATAACGGTGTATGTAAAAATGTATAATACTCTTTGCGTGGAGAGGTCCATTATTATTATATGTTTTTTCATTATTTTTGCATAAATTACATTTTGTGTTATTTGACAGTGAAACATTCTTGCTTGGAATATGACTAGAATATGACTAATGTAAAACATCTCACTCCAGCACTCTGGGTTGTAGTCTTGAGTTATGTTGTGATCTGACTGTGTTGTCAGAGCAGGTGTGGCTGGAGGCAGGATCTCAGATCTTCTTCTCCTACAGTGTCTGTGCAGGTATACCTACTGTGCTCGGCAGTTACAACAAATACCACAACAACTGCTACAGGTGAGTTACTGCATTACCAAATATCAATAGCTAAAAGCAGCTGGTGTAAGAAGCGTTTGGCAATGTATTTCCAGCCTTTAAAGTACAGCAGAATATAAGCATAATTTTCTTTAATCAGTGTGTTCAGGGTGGCGCTTTAGTGGTAAACTGTATAAACTAGACCTGACAACATGGTGTTCAACAAAGAAGTTTTAATTAGAGAGCATCATTTAAAAGTCAGAAGCAGCAAATTCATAATGCCTGCAATACAGTAAGAAATGTACAGTCTGCTTCAAATAACACAGTTGGTTGGGTGCATGGAAAACCACAGCAAAATTCCTGCATTGCTGCATTCCTTCTGAATTTAACCACCTCAGAATTCCCCAAAATCCATTTCAGTTAAAGTTGATATATATCATAAATCTGTCCATCAGTTACACACAGGTTCACAAACACACACCATATCTTTTTAAATGCAATAATTTTGGGAAACAGCAGAAGTAATTTTTGCAGATGCAGCTGTGCTATTTTAAAGCAGTCATACAATACCATGGTAGAGGCACTCCAACTCACACAATGCCACAGATCCCAAACCAAAAAGGGGAGCCCATCAAATGTGGTGTATTTATGGGAGGCCCTTCCCTCTCCTGACTGTCTGAACAGCTGGATGCAGTTACTAAGAATGTCCTTCAATCATGCCTCCAATCTGCTGACAACACACAGAACACAAAGAGTCAGTGAGGACAATACTCATCACTGGCTTGTTAGTATGAATTAAATGCATCTTATAAAATGTCCTATCATACATATTAAACTCTTATCACCATTAGTACATCAGTAAGTTTACATATAACACTAGTGCAATCAAGTCGCTGCTATCTTCAATTAAAACAATTATTATTATTATTATTATTATTATTATTATTATTATTATTATTATTATTATTGATGTTGTTGTTGTTGTTGTTACCAGCAACAACAATAAGAATAAGAATATGTATTATACTAATATTGTTGTTGTTGTTGTTGTTGTTATCAATAATAACTCATTGTATTATAACAGCTGAAGCTTAAGTCTTTTAAACACATCAGTAATATTTAAAACCATAGCTATTTTTCAAAGCAGTAACTGTACAGTTAACAGTGGAGATTTTAAGGAACATAACTGGTCTTAGAGTATCACCTCTTTCAACAAGCTGTGGTGAATGTAAAAGAAGTTAGATGGGTTTAAGAGTGCAAGTTAGTTATCAGTCATGTTAAACCTGCCCTGCCGAGAGACTAGGTCTTTTGACCTCTCAAGATCTGAATGTAAACTGTATTCCTTGTTTGTGTTTTGACAGGGATTGCCTGTTGCTTTGCCTGCTGAACAGTTGCACCAGTATGGTGGCTGGTTTTACTGTGTTCTCAGTGCTGGGATTCATGGCTCATCAGTATGATGCCCCTATAGATGAAGTGGCAGAATCAGGTACAGCCTCTATACAATATCACTGAGAGAATGAATAAAGCATGACACACAGCTGAATAAATACAGAATATAGCATACAGAGTATGTCAAGTTGCTGTAGAAACCTAAAGTACATCTGCCCACCTCATTCAGGTCCTGGTCTGGCATTTGTTGCTTACCCTGAGGCAGTAGCAATGATGCCACTCCCTCAGTTATGGTCTGTCTGTTTCTTCATCATGCTCATCCTATTGGGCCTGGACACACAGGTAAGTACAAGAATGCACGAATACAGACAATTGCTCATATATACACAGACACATACACACACATAGTGTATGTCATAAACCAAATCAGAGAACTATTACATCTTTCATTACATCTTCTTCCCATAAATTAAAAAAAAAAAAACTTACAATGATCAGAGATTTGATTGTTTTGTGAGTGACATAAATCGTTGTCTTGCTTCCTTCCAGAATTGTGCTGTAGTTATGATGCATTTTTTCCCTTTTTTATAGTTTGTTGGTATGGAGGTTGTCATAACGTCTGTGACAGACCTGTTTCCTTCAGTGCTCCGCAGGCCTGAGCGCAAGGAGTTCTTCCTCCTCCTCTTCTGCCTCACATGCTTCTTCTGTCAGTTTGTCATGGTGACAGAGGTGATTAAAAAAATAGAAAAGGAAGAGGAAGACAAAAATGGAAACAGGGAAATAGAGAGCAAAAAAACAGAGATTTTGCTGCTGTTTTAAGCTTTAAAAATGTCTGTTTCAGACAAAACAAACGTTAAATAAAAAAACGTTTGTTTTATGCTCTTCAGGGTGGAATGTATGTCCTTCAGATAATTGACCACTACGCTTGTAATGGAGCATGTCTCATCTTCATTGCTGTTTTTGAATCCCTTACCATTGGCTGGATCTTTGGTGGGTTCAACATAAACTTCATGAAAGCCTACAACAAACAACCCTCAGTGCCATTCAGCGAAGACATGTTCTGTTGGCTATTAAGAATTAACACACCCTTTCATTAGAGGAAAACACTGACTTCAATCTTTAGAGGAGATCTATTTGATATCTTTAAAATATGTCATCTTTTTTTTGTTCTGTTTTGTTTTAGCTCTGATGTTTGTACAGCCCTGTTCCTTTAATATATGTTTAGTTTATGGCTTTTGATGAGTTTTATAACGGATAGCCTAAAGTTTCACTGGTCTGTTGTGCTAATGACTTTCACTGATCTGTCCACCATCAGGGGCTGAGCGTCTGTGTGAAATAATTGAGGATATGACTGGGATGTATCCTAACATCATCTTCAGACTGTGTTGGAAATACCTTACACCTCTAGTCTCTCTGGTGTGTCTCTGTCCTTATATGGAAATCAAACAGATAAAAAAAACATCCTGCTTCCACTACCTCACAATGAGATGGGTTTTTAAAGGAGTTTTAGAGGGTTGTTTTCATCAAAATATCCTGAATGTTTTATAACTAACTTGGGTCTGGTTGACTACATAAGTGAACCCACAACTTACCTCATCCATGTGTTTTTTTAACAATCCTGTTTTTTGTAAATATAACCTATGTTGAGCAGTTCTATCTTTAACCCGAAGTGAAGGTAAAGCTCAAAGCTATAGAAGAGTATGGTAATGAGAACACTCTCAATATAGGATATTCACTTAAAATGGTCATCCATCACCTGAATGCCAATTGTGCAATCTTCTGTTTTCTCCCTTCCACAGGGGACTTTCATCTGTTCTCTGGTGGAGTACAAGCCGTTAACGTTTAATCGGCTGTATGTGTATCCAGACTGGGTGGATGGTCTTGGCTTGCTGTTGGCTCTCTCCTCCATCCTGCTGGTGCCAGGCTGGGCATTTGGTCGATTATTGACCAGCAAAGGCAGCCTGAGACAGGTAGGGATTGAACGGCATTGGAGCATCACCACCAGTACTCCATAAATCAGATTTTCAAAGCAGTTTTACTGGTATAATATTCATGAGGTATGACAAAACAAAACAAAAAATCTGTTGTAGCTGCATAGATGTCAAGTGAATGGCTTTATTCAATGTAGCCAAATTTGCCTCATGAAAAAAACTGTATGATTTTAGTCCTAAAGCAAGATGAACAAGACTGTAGACTGTGATGGAGGCTTTTGCTCTAACCCTCCATTAGCACAGCTGAATCAGCTGATCTTAAGTTCTCAATACACTTTTATATATTAGAATTAGGTTTGTTGGATAAGAGCTGAAATAATATCCTGAAAAGTGTGATTCCCTACAATGAGGTTTATTTGATTATCAACAAAAACCTATCAAAATATGTTCACAGTCTGAAATGAAAAACAGTGAGAAATAAGAGTGAGCGAAGTGACACAGAATCAGATCAGTCTTTTGATTGGTAGTGTTGGTTACTGTTTATCATTTTTAAAATGAGTGGTTGGTCATAATTCTGTCATTCATAGTCAGAGTGAACATTTATTACTGAAGAATCCAAAAGGAATTGTAAGCAGTGGTATATTATTTATTATTATACATGTATGTCCCATTGCAGCGCTGGCTTAAACTGTGTTGTCCTGACAACAACCTCTCTTTGACCAAGAAGCAGAGGGCTGAGAAAAAGGACATGATCTTGGGCTCTGAGATGGACAATTTAACCACTACAGAGAGCACCACTGAATACTAAACCTGGTAACATGGTAGAATAAAAAACAAGAAAAAAGAAAGAGTTGGAGAACTTAGACTTTTAACTTTCCATAACTTTCCATGAATCATGCGCGAGAAGAAAACGGTGTGCTCTTTGATAAATTTAAACTGTGTAGCCTTTAAATTATGTCCCCAGTGACATCTCCTTTGACTGTGTCATCTCAGTAGATGAATGATTTTCAAGTAATTTATTTTCACTCTTCAAAGAATAATGATTGGAAATCCTGTAATATCTTCTTCTGATTACATGTACAAATATTGTTCATTGTGCATGTGGAATGTTTGTGATTTGTTCTCTGTCATTTTTGTTTGTTTGTTTGTTGGATTTTTTTGCAGATATATTAGGCCTATTTTGTGGTTTCAATTAAATTACTTTGAAATCCTAAAAGGTTTTCGTGGAGCATATATAGAACATAACATTTTGATCTTGTAGCTGTTGTGAAATTGCATAGAACAAAACAATGTGTATGATGCACACGAAAGGTAGTTTTTGTTACCGTTTTTATTTTCATTCAGGCAAAAATGCCTCTCATTCTTGTTTTCCTTTTCAAGGTCTGACTATGAAGAACTCCGCTAGGCAGTACATTTTGGAGTGATCCATGTGTGGATTATTCCTTTTTTTTGTTGTATTTGTTTTTTTTATGTCAAGTTCTGTAAACTTCATGGGTGCAAGTGTAGCACCATGATAAACTTAGCTTCTTGGACTTCTGTTGAACTTTAACCATTCTGCCACTCATTAGAGCCACTAAGACATTGTTGAGACCCACTGCACACAACAGTTGGTGTGAAACATTATGTGTGTACTGGAGCCACAGATACACACTGATTCTACACTGTTTTGACTTTTGAGATATTGTGGCTTGACTATACCACAGTTTGGAATGATCATCTTGCGTAGTCTGAACCTTATTATATTATTGAAGTATTTCAGTAGACAGATTATATATGACACATAATATTATATTATTACATCACATGTGCATGTTACTTACACTCTTTTTTAAAAAAAATGCTGCATGCAGATGTAAGTTTTTTCATATTTTTTTAAGCATTTATTTTAACACCTTTAACACCATATACAAGACAGTTCTGTTTCAAACAAGTTTTACAATCCTCAGAACAGAAACAACCTAAAGAAGGTTCCATCCTTCACAACACAGAAATTTAAAAGAATGTGTCTTCTATTGCCATACAGAGGAGAAACCTGAGCCAGTGATGATATAGTCTCCATTATGGTCACTCCTTTTCAGAAAAAGAAGACTTTTGTTCTTCTTAAAAGGGCCAAGTAACTCATTCATTTTTCAATCAGTGATTCTCGTTCATCCTTGTTTGTGGAAGTGACAGTTTGCGTCAATGAGTAGCTCTAGTCATTTCCATATATTTCAGCTGATTCTGAGTAAGTTGCCTTCAAAGGCAAACATTTTTCACTTTATTATCTTAAGAGGAGAACTGATTGTATTATGCAATAGTACAATAGATGCAACAGAATATCACTCCAATATTAAAACAGCTATTGGGATGATGCCAGCAGACGTCAGATAAATTTGAATGAAAGGAACGAAAAGAGGAATGCTGGGTCACATTGAAAAGGTGACTGTGTTACAGAGCAAGTACTAAAAGGCAGCGTAGAAGAAGAAGAGAACAGCAGGAGCTTGTATAGAAGAAAGAGATGGCACAGATGAGACATGTAAAGAATGAGACAAAATTGGAGGAGAAAATTGAGGAGAGAGGACAATGGGGCAGTAAAGTGGAGTTCCTCTTGGCCGTGGCAGGAAATGTGGTGGGTCTGGGTAATGTATGGAGATTCCCCTACCTCTGCTACAAGAATGGTGGAGGTAAGAGCACAGTGATACACTAATTATGTTCAAATGCTACCGAGAATTCACTACACTGTTGTGTCCTTTGCTGAAAAAAAACTCACTATGGGTAACCCTAAAAGATCCTCCATATTAAAATAACGCAATTCAATGTTGCAATCAGGTCATTTTTTAAGTTACACTAACAGAATGCTGTTCAACAAAGACAAAACTAAACTTTTACAGTGCGGGTAGTTTAGTGCACATCAAACAAATTTAGCTGTAATCAGAAATTAATGTTATCGTAATATGCTTATTGTCCTATCAGCACTACACATGTTGTTGAGCAGTCCTGGGGATTGAGGTGGCAGGTGCCATTTGGTTTATTATGGGATTTTGATAATTTTGCTGAGATTAGAAATGAGCTGTAAGTGGATCCAATCACTACTGTATGTTGTTGTTCATAGCATTTTTGGGGTCTGGGGTGGCTGATGCCACAAACTGTTTTCAGGTGCATTTCTCATGCCTTACCTTGTGTTTGCGGTGACGTGTGGTGTGCCCTTGTTTCTGCTGGAGACTTCTATGGGACAGTACACCCAAGAGGGTGGCATCACATGCTGGCAGAAGATCTGTCCATTGGCTGAAGGTGAACATCAGAACTTGTCTTGTTCTTCTTTTTTAGAATTACTCTTGATGCTCCTTTTTATCAATTAAAGCATATGTGTTAAGAACCATGATGCATCATTCCAAAGCATTAAGGGGACCATTGTTATAGGCTCCTCTTCCCTGTAAAACTGGTCATCCCGCTTTCCACTTTTAGTATGTCTGTTTTTCTTATGTATTTTGATTTATGTAGTAAGGGAAATGCAAAGACTCAGACTTTGACTAAATTCAGTTCTTTTCCATTCTCTTAAAAGACAAAACATTAACAAGGGACCCACAGAGCAGAAGTCATATCAATTTTCCTGATGACTAATTCAGAATATCTTAGGTTTAATGTATAATCAGTTGTTGAGTAAAAGTAAATTCTCTTGAACAGTAGTACCGAGGAATGTGCTGGGAGTTAAGGAGTGACTAACAGCAGCCACGTTACATAAAATAGAATATAATAAAATGAGATGAAATTTAATCATATGATGACAATGCAATGAAAGTGCAAAGTTCATAACATAGTAACTTTTTACATGATAATCTAGTTACTTTTGAATGAATGATGTAATAACCTAGTGTGACAACACAGTGAAATTGCCTTTGATATTGGTTTTGGTCCATGCCAAGCATCATACTGGTGTAATCACCAACTGTTCAGCAGACGAAATTCCATGAAATACTTCAGTGGAATTCTTTTGCACTTCTCGAGCTTTTACACATCCCTGTGCACGTGAGCACACACACCACACACTCTCACAGACGTACACACACGCATGCACATACTCTCACACTCACTCAGAGATAGCTTGAAGTTTGTTACCAAATATTTGGAGTAACAATAGACACCTCTAATATGGTGTTAGCTTAAAATGCCTTGCATACACTGTTTCCTTTCTCAAGTTTTCCTGTGCCTATGCTGTCGTTTGAGTCAATCATTCATTTGTACCAAATAAGACAGAATGTTGTTTGATTCTTCAGCTACTGTTCAGGTAACAAACGAGAAAGGGAGCCACTTGTCCCTGTCTTTACCTGTATCAGGAGGTAAAGTGTACCCAACCAATACTCTCAGCAGTGTTGTTGCCAGATTTTCCTACAGTTGTTAAGTCCCCTGAGGCAGATCACAGGTTTGCTAGTGGTTCAAAAACAGCTGCAGTTTTGAACTTGGTTCTTACTGGACAGTGCAGTTCTAGATTAGAGCAATAAAGTGATGCTGATTTATGGATGAGCCAAACTAGGACAAGAATAGTTCTGCTCAGTCACCTTTGGCCCCGGTTTTCATCCCCTACAAACATCTTGACATGGGTTACAGCGTGTGTAGGGCTTTTCCTGGTCTGAAGTCCACCATTAGAGGCGAATAGACAAAGCAAATAGACCAGGAAAAGCCGTACCTTGTCTGTGGGGTTTGACCTGGTCACATATGGGGAGGATACTGTGCCACACAGGTTGTCTGAAGGTAAATTTTCAGGTTCTGACCCAAATTGGCATAGTTGTACTCTTTACCCAGACAGGCATGCCTGCAGTAAGACTGCTTTCTCAATAAATCTGAGCCCTGGTGTGGATGTACACCTGAGCTCTCTTAGTCTCTGGTATGTCTCTTTCAGAGTGCTCCCAGGTAGTTGGGTAAAACCTCAGAATCCCAATTGGTAGGTCTCATATAAAATGTTTAATTTGTTGTAGCTCACAATAGCTTTCAGACCGGTCTGAAAAAAAAAACAGACTTGTACAGTAACCAGTATGAAACAGCTAGACAAAGGTCTACAAGCCTGTACGATGGATGATTTGTAAATATGAGACTCCACAATTTATCTCACAGAGCAAGTATGCCTACAAAAGCCACTATTTACATGGCTAACCAAAATATTTAAGAAAGGAACAGAATGACCACAGCATTTGCGTTTTAGCAGGAGAGGAAGTGTTGTCAGAATGAAAGATCAATAGTGAAAATCATATTTTCAAGACTAAGCAGAGAGGTAATTATGCATTAATTCTTTAATTTATTATGTAAAACTAGCATGTCTCATTTGCAACAAAATGGTGGCTGTTATCAAAAAATATTATTTCTGATGCAACCTTCAAACTAAGCATTTGTTTGGCAAAGCAATTTGTTTGCTAAATTTTTGATATGTTTGAAGACCCATCCATCATTCAAAGCAACTTTTAATTATGATTTTAAGGGCTTTCATGTACTTTATTTTTAGACATCTCAAATATATCTGACACGGGCTGAGCTGTTAACCAAATTAAACAAAGCCTTGTATTGGCAGCATAATGGATGGCTTAAATACAGAAAGAGTGTAAGTGAATGAAAGTATAATTGCATAAATCACTGTTGAAGGGAGAAAAAAACACAATGTTATACTGCCAGAGGCACACCTCTATACTCAGTTCAGGGACAGTGCAAGTGGGGACGGGGGGGAGGAGGGGGGGCATTTGCTCTCAGAATATCTATGTTAATCAACACTGTCCATGTTAAGCCAAATAAACGGAGAGAAAAGTTAACTATTGCTGTGGTAACCTAGCTCACTTCTAATGTATGGTCTCGTTGATTTGTGCAAGTAGAGATGGGGGGGGGGGGGGGGGGTAACCTGCCTTTCTTTAGTTGATCCATATAAGCCCGGATGAGAGCAAGCAGAAAAACATGTTCATTCTCTGTAAAGCACAAGCGCGAGCTCCGCCCTTCAAAGTCTTTACTGTGTCCTCAGTAGTGTCAGTGATTAGAAAATGTAATCTAATTAATCTGAATCTGGTTTGGTTTTGTTATGACAAGGGAGGGGTTGAATGACCAACGGAGAGTACCTGATTGTAAAGCAGAATTTCTTTGTAATTCCATCTAAAGTAGGCTACCCTAGACGCTGAAAATACATTCCTGTCCCGCTGGTGCTTTGAAGGCTCCGGCTCCCCAGCTCCGGTGACTGTGTTTTGACAGTTTTGAATGCATCAAGTTAGGAGTTGCAAAATTGCGATGTAGCATACGCTATGATATCCTGGTGACGCCACTGCCTTTAGGCTTACCGTTTCTGTCTCAAACTGTGGGAAAATGGTGCATTTAGCTACCATAATTAAGAAGGAACAATGAATGGTCAGCCCAAAAACATAGTTCACCCATTACTACAAAGTCCCTAGGAGGCATTTGAGAGACCAAAAAAAAAAAGCCATGGCCCAGTTTTGTCTACATACCAGCAATTGCAGACCACTGTCCTAATCCATCACTAAAGGTCTTGGTCACAAGTAAAGTCACCTAAAAGAAACCTGCTTTTGGGCTGTTCATCAGGGATGTATAACTTTATCTTCTGTAGTGCAAGATTCCTTAGAATTAAGATACCTGGTTTGTTGTTTATCACCTGTCAAAAGGTTGATCAAAAATTAAACTGTCAAAAATTACCCTTGAAATGTACAAAATAGACTGTGTGTCAGTATGTGTTATGTGCTGATGCTGTTATTCACTTTGTTACTCATAACGAAAGGTTCCTGCTACTTTTAACATGGAATAATCAGCAGCAATGCGTTAACCAGGCAATAGCAACATTAAGTTTTACATTACGCAATGAACAGTTTTAGTTATCAGGACTAGGACTAGATGAACTATTAGATTAGATTAAAAATTTGTATGATTTTATTTTAACACATACTATAAATATGAATAATATTGTATGAAATATATTCATATTCAATACATTGCGAGTTTATAAAGATTATGAACTCAGATGTGTCTGATTCTATACCCTTTCTCTACATTAGTAATTGTATCACTTATTTTTTGCTGTCAGGGATTGGATATGCTGGTCAGCTGATCCTGCTGTACAGCTGCATGTGCTACATCATTATTCTGTCATGGGCACTTTTCTACCTTGTCTTCTCATTCAGCTCCCAACTGCCTTGGGCCAGCTGTGACAACACTTGGAACACAGGTACTCTATAGATCTGATGTGACAAGCAGATAGAGCAGTACAGAGAATCAAACTACTGTTAATATCAGATGGTAACACCTGGAAGACACAGCGTCAGCAGGCTTCCAAAACATGAGTTGGTTCTTCTTAAAACACTCCAATGCTCTGTAACTGTATGTAATCAGTCTCCAAAATGTTCTGTAGTTTCATGATCCCTCTAAATTAGCTATGTTCCACAATCTTGCAGTCAGCTACCACTCATCTATGAGACCATGAGCTGATAAACTACTCATTTTAAAACATTGTACTTTTTAACTCATGATTAAGCCAGGCAAACCTAATCTAGTTTTCTAGGGTGGCCACTACTTTGCGAATTATAGAATGGCAGCGCTCTGGGTTTGATACCAGTAGTACTGAATGATGCTGAATTAATATATGAAGTAATACATATTGTTTTTTATTTATTTAGATGAGTGTGTAAGCTTTGCTACAAAAAACCTGACCTACAACTGGACAAGACAAATCAACTCAACATCTGCCACCACTGAGTTCTGGGAGTAAGTCTGCTTTAATACACTGTAAAACTGCAACAGAACCTTGAGTTAATTGACTATATAGGGTGTGAAGTTCAGTTAATGGTCAGTCACAATCATGTGATCTTAGATCATCTTACATATCTCATTTATTCATTGTATCCCAGGAGGAGAGTTCTGTCTATCTCAGGAGGCATTGAGCAGATGGGCAGCATTCGATGGGAAATCCTCCTGTGTCTCATTGCAATGTGGGTCATCTGTTACTTCTGTGTTTGGAAAGGAGTAAAGTCAACAGGCAAGGTGTGTGTGTGTGTATGTGTGTGATGATTCATATTTATTTACTTACTGATTATCAAACTGTTTATACACGGCCAGTTGCTCTGAAGATCTCTCTTCTCTTCGGCGCATATACTCCCTGGTTTGCTAATTTTCATTAATATCAAACAGTAGGAGATTCTGTTATAGCTCACACTCTCTATCACAGCTAACACCTAAGCTGTAACAAATTAAATGTTAAAGTAAATGACTATGTTATTAATTTCACTGTGTACAATGCATTGTGGAAAACAGTGTTAGTGACTGGCTAAATACTGGACCATGCATTGCATTCTGAGATGTCCAATGAAAGAATTATGCTTAGCAGGAGAGACCGAAAGAAAAAATTTGTATATCACACTAATAGCAGTCTTTACAATGAAGCAGCGGTAAAAAAAAATTTCAGCACACCAGAACAGAGAGCCAGGTTTGATTCCTGGTAACAATGTTTCAACATTGGTAGTGAGATACCAGCATGGTCTTGTCTCCATGTTGCACCTCCTGGTGATTCATTGCCATATGCTTGCCATTGTGGTGGTTGGCTCTGGGAAGCATATTATAGCTGGAGCACATGGAAAATCCAACCCAAATCACTTACCAAATCACTTACCAAATCACTTAGTCAGTTTTAAATCAATATATGTTGAGCTAAGTCTACAAATAGGTACGTTGTGCATTCTAACACACGTGTGTGTGTGTGTGTGTGTGTGTGTGTGTGTGTGTGTGTGTGTGTGTGCAATTTGTATATGGTGTTCTGTTCTGTTTGCCCCAAAATGGTTGTTATACATTAAAGGGATCCCAAATTTCATGGTTTATAAAATGCTGAGCAATAAAATATAAGAGACAATTTTTAACACTGGGCTCAGAAGTACATCAATTGAAGTATTATCATATGTTCTTCTTTCTGTGCACAGGTGGTA
Source organism: Chanos chanos (assembly GCF_902362185.1). NCBI lineage: Eukaryota > Metazoa > Chordata > Actinopteri > Gonorynchiformes > Chanidae > Chanos > Chanos chanos. The sequence goes on from NC_044496.1 coordinate 25,323,008, forward strand.
TATTTTACAGCTACCTTCCCTTATGTTATGCTGCTGGTGTTGCTGATTCGTGGGCTGACTCTGCCAGGAGCTTGGGAAGGAGTCATGTATTACCTGTACCCAGAACCATCCCGTCTCGCTGACCCACAGGTATCCCAGTATCAAAGAGAATGACGAACTGTGCTCCAACAGATATATATACATACACACACACACACATATATATATACTGTACATATATATAGGTCGTATATGTACATATTTATATATGTTTGTGTAACCCGCTCTGTGTTGTGTATACTACTGGACTTGAACCGGCAATCCTCAGGATGGGAGGCGGGCGTGCTAGCAAGGAGGCTAAAACCCTTGGGCACTGGCGTTAGTTGCTAGTACGTCTCTTAAGGTGTTATGAGGCATACTCACTGCGCAGCACTCTACTTGCTGGCTACCGTTACACTTGGACTGAAATGATGAATTTCACAAATTCTCTAGCATGCAAATAATAATTTAAAGTGAATTAATCACTGTTGCTAAATGAGCCCTATAGTGGTGGTTAAGACCTTGAAATGAAACAGAGAAAAATCTTCAGCTGAAAACTCTCTGGAAACATCTTTCATGTTGTACCTGGTTGCCCAGCCTAGTAGTTATGTATGCATAGTGGTTTCTCTTGCAAGCCTCAAAGCCTTGAGACCCACTATGAGTCAGTGGGTGCCAAACTTGTGATCTTCAGCAACTTACTGCCACCTTTTTATGTCAGTGTTCTATAACTTCAGCGTTGACCTCAGACAGTTCTTGTACCATTTTTGTTGCCCTCCTCCACTGTATTCTCTTGACAAAGTGCTGCACAGGTGGGTGAATTTGTCTACCACCTTGAAGACATGCTTATGTATGTATGGGATGTAAGAGTATCCTTTCATTGGTTAGTGTTATAACACCTTATCTAAGTATGTGAAATAGACACAGAGATTTTTCAGTTGTTTTGTTTATGTACTGTGTAATTGTAAATGGCAAAGCAAAGTACATACAATGCTCTAAGACTAACAACGGCACAGTGGTACATGTAAATTTCCATTCAGCCAAATATATAATGTCTCCACACCTTTCATCTCCTTACATGAAATATTTCCACCACATCACATACCAGTTTCTTTTAAATGAGTCTTTTCATCTCATTTTAGGCCTCTGGATGCTTATGATATTTGAAATGTCAGATAGCACACAACAAACAGTTCTGGTCATTCTCAGCTTTACAAAGCTTTACAGCACAACACAAACAATAACCTTGAGAATTAGGTTGGACTACCTTAAGTCCTGATTATATCCATGATGGTTGTTCTGCCCACTGTGGTGAGTAAGTCTTTAATTATAAGGTCACGCATTGTGGAGGCTGCTTGTTTCTTGATGGACACAGGCAGTCACCCTGACTCTCAGCAGCCACATTTCTGCTAAGTGACACTGACAGACATGTACGCATGTGAGTAGGCTATGCTAATGACTCTTCCACTGCTGAGGCAGGAGTGAACTCAGCAGCATCCAGAGTGAGTCACATTCCTCAGCTCTGCATCTGGATCAGTGGCTGTTGGTGATTAGGGCAGTGCTGTAGCTCCCTGCAACTGCTGGTCAGCATGTCTCGTCTAGATAGTATGTTCTGCTGTCAAGACCGTGTGTGTTACCAGACCGTTTTGTATAACACAGGTGGATGGGACCCACATAGATCTCTTGCCGTAGTTGCATTCCAAAACACATTCTGCTTAGCTGAGGACTCTGCATTTGGCAAGCAGCTTTGGTCACTTAATCTACTCGTTCTGTTGACATTGTACTGTACCATTTAACTTTGTTGGCTTCAGCAGAACAAAGCTGGTATGCAGTTCATTTCAGGGAGGCAGCAGGTGACACCTTGGCTGTCACATGTGGCATGTTACTGTAGCTGAGTAGGAAACTGCTGAGATGGTAATAAACTGTGTCCTTAATTTTAGATGCCTCCAGAATCTATATCATGGTTCAGTCAAACCGCTCAGCAAGGCTGTTGGTCTAAGGGTGGTCTGGTGCAGGGCCAATGTGTTCAGTGTCATGCACTTTTAGGAATGCAGCCATTTCTAGGATGCACAGCCAAGTTATAGGATACGCAAAGATATTTTGATTTTGAATGTATAACATATGGACAGTTTTCATGTGATAAACAGAGGATAATGAGGAAAAAATAATGTTGAGTACTCTCTTGGTCATACAAATAAAAAATGCACCTAAACATAACCTTTTATTTTCATCTAGTGCTTTTCAATTTTCCTTCCCTTACACTGGAAGCATAACACAAAAATACCAGTATTCTCTTATTGAGGTGCTCTTGTACTGTTTGTCTCCTGATGATAGTTTCTCCTTTTAAGCCCATACGCATATCCTGCATAGGCATCTCCTTTCAACTGCTGAGTGTGGTTGCTATTTTTTTTTTTGAAATTAAAGGCAGAGTCAGAGATGTTCACTTCTGTTACTTTATTGCCCTTGCAAGTAATACAACAGCAGTTGAGAAGACAGAGAACAATGGCAGTTCAATGAGCTTTGTAGACTCTTTTCTGAGGGCTTTTATATCCTTCTTGCCATATACTCTTGACCCCAAGGACAACTAAAAACCAGTTTGATCTGGTTATTTTGCAAGACATTATGTTCTCATGGCCACCCACATTCTTTGTTTCCCAAGTTCTAGTCTCCGAACAGAGACAATGAAAAATTCCTAGAAGCTAAACTCATCAGAGATTTTGGCCTTTGATTACATCTTCGATAAATTTGAGCATATTACTTAACACATTTGCAAGTTAGAATAATCTTATTTAAAATCAAAACACACATTGAGTATGCACCATTTGCAGTGTGTATTATTTTAACCACTGCCTGCATGCATAGGGAAAACCATGTGTCAGCAGCAATACTAACTGATATGATTAGAATATGATTAGTGTAGAATGTCCACCTCTTGCACTCTGTCTATGTTGTGGTTTTGGGTTGTGTTGTGATGTCACTGTGTTGTCAGAGCAGGTGTGGCTGGAGGCAGGATCTCAGATCTTCTTCTCCTACAGTATTTGTGTGGGGTCACTAACTGTACTGGGCAGTTACAACAAATACAAGAACAACTGCTACAGGTGAGTTGCTGCAAACCATGACAGCTGTAAAGGGATTGGTGACTCTACATATAACCACAGGTTTACTTGAGCCTCTCTTATTTTCAATACCAACAAGAACTACAAATCAATCAATCAATCAATCAATCAATCAATCAATCAATCAGTCAATCAATCAACCAACCAACCAATGGCTGCCATGTTTTAGAGCCTAACGTCTTTTAACAAGCTATGTTAAATGTAAAGGAAGCCTTGTGACTTTAAGCATGCAAAGTGCAATTATCAGCCACATCAAAACTGTTCATTCAGATGAATATTTCTTCTGACCTCTCAGAATCTGAATATAAAATTTTTCTCTATGTTTGTGTTTTGACAGGGATTGCTTGTTGCTTTGCCTGCTGAACAGTTGCACCAGTATGGTGGCTGGGTTTGCTGTGTTCTCAGTGCTGGGATTCATGGCTCATCAGTATGATGCCCCTATAGATGAAGTGGCAGAATCAGGTACAACCTCTTCACCATAGTAAGACTAGGAATAAGGCACAATGTATAATGGATATAGTGTAAGTTACATGAAGCACACCCGTCCATCTCTGTCTCAGGTCCTGGACTGGCATTCATTGCTTACCCTCAGGCAATAGCAATGATGCCACTCCCTCAGTTATGGTCTGTCTGCTTCTTCATCATGCTTATTCTGCTTGGTTTGGACACACAGGTGAGGACAAGCACATGCAGTCACCTATATATATATATATATATATATATATATATATATATATATAGAGAGAGAGAGAGAGAGAGAGAGAGAGAGAGGCATAGATAGATAGATAGATAGATGACAGAGCACGGACTGATGTGTTGGAGGAGTCACTTGTCTCATCCCCTACCAATCAACCACAATTATACTGTGGAATTATACTGTCTCTGTTTCAGTTTGTTGCCATGGAAGTAGTCGTGACATCAGTGGCCGATCTGTTTCCTTCAGTACTGCGCAGGGCAAGACGCAAGGAGCTCTTCCTCCTCTTCTTCTGCCTCACATGCTTCTTCAGTCAGTTTGTGATGATTACAGAGGTGAGGAAAAGCAGGAAGGGAGCAACAATATAAAGAGAAAAATGTTTAAATGCTAGAGACGTTGGAGAGGGAAATAAAGAGAAAAATGTTTAAATGCTAGAGACGTTGGAGAGGGAAATAAAGAGAAAAATGTTTAAATGCTAGAGACGTTGGAGAGGGAAATAAAGAGAAAAATGTTTAAATGCTAGAGACATTGTTGGTGTTTTGGACTTTAAATCCTTTGTTACAGATTAAAGGAGAATTAGATGATGAACTGTGCTCTGTGGTCTCCAGGGAGGAATGTATATATTTCAGCTACTTGACTACTACGCCTGCAATGGCACCTGCGTCCTCTTCCTCTCTGTTTTCGAGTCTCTCGCCATTGGCTGGATCTTTGGTGGGTCACACACAAACCTCAGGGACAATCCAGCAAGCACACACATATGCAAAAATCTTCAGTACCTTCAAATGGACTAATGTTCTGCAGGCTCTTAAGACTTGATACACTCTCTGTTTATTCAGGCTGAAACATTTTGAAAGTATTAGTCCCTGATTCCTGAGGCCATATTTTATTTTTGTTTTTAATTCTCACCAGGACATTTTTATTGTATTTTGTAATCTTTTACGACGAATACCATAATCTTCCAGAAGCCTCCTGTCCACATTCATTTCATGCTAATATCATTCACTGATCTGTCCATCATCAGGGGCTGAGCGTCTGTGTGAAATAATTGAGGATATGACTGGGATGTACCCTAACATCATCTTCAGACTGTGTTGGAAATACCTCACACCTCTAGTCTCTCTGGTGTGTCTCTGTCCTCATATGGAAATCAAACAGATAAAACAAACATCCTTCTTTATTTTTCTTCCAGTCTTTCACAATGGGATGGTTTACAATATTTCACTGGTAATATTGTTTTATTTTTCATCAAAACATCCTGAATGTTTCTGATGACTGATTGAATCTCTTTCAATGGTGGTCTTGAGTGACAAGAGTGAATCCAGAAATCAGAACTGTCTGTCTAGCTTTTAGCTGTCCTGTGGTTCACAAACATCGAACAACTCCTTTTTTAACCACAAGGTGGCAGTACATTACAATCTAAAATACCTTTATATAGAGCACTTGAGTGATTTCACTGAATAAGTATTATAGTACATTGCCTTATTATAGAATGTCACAAATTATCACTTCAGAGCTACTATATTTGAAACATTTAACTTGTGTTAAATAAGGCTATTAAGCATTCGACACTCCTCCTCCTCAGGGAACGTTCATCTGTTCTTTGGTGGAGTACCAGCCTTTGACGTTTAATCGCTGGTATGTGTACCCAGACTGGGTGTATGTTCTGGGCTGGATTTTGGCCCTCTCTTCCATCCTGCTAGTGCCAGGCTGGGCGCTCATTCAGTTGTGGACTGGCACAGGCAGCTTCAGACAGGTAGGGATGGACTGGCCGAAGGCTTCAACACAAAGACACTACTGTTAATTTATATTCTTGAAAATTCAGCAGTGACAACCTTGAATTTTGTGATCAGTCTGGATCACAAAATTCAAGGCAGTAATCCTAACACAGATGATCTAAGCATGCTGCTACTGGCAAGAGAAGTTGGAACAGGAGTGAGGAGAGTTGCTGGCTGATTAAGGCATGCTGAGGATTGCACTGAGCCTCTTGAAATATACACTTATTTAGTCATTTAAGTTTTACTTTTTACTAAATTTTATTTTTTTTAAGTATTTTTACTGGTATACAAATTCTGTGGTATGAATAAAGATTATTATGAATGAAAGTCAGCAGAGAGGTAAAGTGGATGGTTTTATTCCATACTAGAAAAAAGCAATTTGTGTTGCGAAAGAAGTCATGTGATTTTGGTTCTACAGCAGAGATGGGTGACATTTTCTAGATACAACAGTAGTGTTTTAGTGGTTTCCTCCAACTCCTCACAAATATATCTGATTTTTAGTGGTTAGTCTTTTGTTTACTATCATTCAATTTCTTTTGTCTCTCTTTGTAGCGCTGGCTTAAGCTGTGTTGTCCGGATGATAACCTCCCTTTGACCCAAAAACAGAAGGCCAGGAGACAGGACATGATCCTGTGTTCTGAGATGGAAGACCTTAATGCTATGAAGGACACAACTCACCAGAGAAATGAGTAGTAGTGGCAAAAGAAAACAATGGCCAGCCTTTGGATTATTGTAGCTGTCCAGCTTTCTATGAAACTTCTGGGCATTGACATGTTCAGTGAGGCAGAACCAGAGATTTAAAGAGATAAAGGCTACACACAAATTAATTAATTAATTTAATAAATAAATATGAATAAAAAAAAATATATATATATATAAAAAAAAATGTTTTACCACTTTCATGCTGAAGAATAAAAGACATTAAAAAAAAGGTAACATGAGTTGCCTTAAGAATGGTTGGATGTTTCCTAGTGATACATATATTCATAGACACATGCAAATCTGGAGTTCTAGATCAAGCCGATTTGTCTTTTACTTCTGTTTTGTTTCAGGAATATTGCAGCATTAATTTCTCTGGTTTTAGTGTCAACAGGTTGCACAATCAGGTGCTTTCACCACTCTAAATGGACTGTGCCTGGTAGCTAAATCTGTCCATCATTTTATGTTGTGTCTTAATGACCCTTGTCCGTTGCCTTGGAAACAATGCCAACTCTCCCTTGAAACGAAGAACAAAATGTTTGTTTTTATCAGGGCTTAGGAAAACTACCTTACTAGATAAGCTCATGATCTCATCTCATAATGAAGGATGCAATGAGTATTTCACAGAAAAGTTTAAATAATTATAGCCTAAACAAATCACTCCCACCAATCAGAGTATGAAATCACTGACGCTGGTGTAATATCATACCAGTTATGGCACTAATCTCTCTTTCAGGGAGCTCAGTACAAGATGAATAAAGTTAACACCAAAGAAAAACCTGCTTCTGACAGCTTAGCAAGTTTCTTACAATGTGTTGTTGTGAATCTGCTATGCTGACCATAGGTACAACTGCTCAAATCTGGGCATGTCATACTGAAGTGAAAAGAGACTATATTCAAATCAAACCATTTCTCACTGACTCAGACAAGAAATGCTGTATACTGAGCATTTGACTTCTATCTTGTAAGACCCACCTGTTTGAGTCTGCGCCTGATGCTGGCTGACCTCTGACACGAGAGAGAAACTGCTGTAAGGCACAGGGAACTGCATTTCACTGAATAAGTTTACAGCTGCAGCACAATTACAACATTCAAAAAGACAGAAGGTGAAAAATAACTCACAAGCACCATTTGGAGTCTTTCAACACGTCTTTTTAATGTTTTTTTTTTCTCGTAGTGTAATGTGCACATTGGCAGCGGTACAGTGACCTATTAGGGAAACACAGCATGAAAATGAAAGAGACATCATCCTCGCTTTCAGTTGCACACACACACACACACACACACACACACACACAGACCTCTCAGGTGAGTCAGTCCTCCTTCCCTAGGAGCTACATAGGAAACTGTGTTTGATCAGCTACACTCAAATTGGCTTTTATTTACATCACATTCAGTCAACACATCCACGTCTTCCAAAACACACACACACACACACACACACACACACACACACACACACAGGCCTGATCCATTGCTTCAAACAAGTCTGTCTTCATTGCTATATAACAGCTCAGATTCACCCTTACAGTGCTACCAAAATGAAAATCAAGATTGTATCAACAATTCATCTATACACAGGAAAGGAATAGGAACAGAAAAAAGAATCACCATGTTATTAAACTGTGACATAATACCCTTCAGTCCCCACTGCCATTAAGCATAACTGCCTTTATTTTAAAAGGCATGGAAAATCTCTTTGATAGGGAAAAGAAGTGATGGACGTCAGAAAAATGATCTATACTGAGTCAAGTGAATTAAAATGTGCCACAATCCGGGTGCAGTCTGAATAATGAGACAGAGAACATTAAGGCTGACACCAAAAAATACCACTTACACCAAGAACATCACAGGTACAAACTCGATGCAAAACTAGTCAAAAATTGAAAAGAGGGAAAGAAGGAAAAAAAAATGAAAAGAAGAGAGTCGAGTGGACCCATCATCTTTGAAGCTTCGCCCAGTTTCCCTCAAGCATACAACCTCTTAATCGTTCTGGTCAATGGAATTCGCCCTCTTAACCGGTGTGGCAGTTGATTTGGTACTGTACAAACCTAAGGACAAGGGCAAAATTCAAAAATCCCAACTGCCTGGCATGAGATCATTGAAATGTGAAGGAGACACTGCCACCCAGTCCCATGCCCCGTGCCTGGAAACAATGACATCTGATGATTTTTGTGTGAGGTATCTCTCTCATGTGAGTCTTTGCTCCAAGATATGGAAATCAGTCAAGTGTTCATGAGTGGTAGAGTCAAAAGCACGTACACACACAATTTGCCCCAATCCCCACTGTGCCACACAGGAAATCATCCATCATCCAGCTTCTCCTGCAGCAAATGCCTCACAATCAGAGTGTCTGTTTCCTTATTCCTCTTATCAAAAGAACAACGGCGGGGAAAAAAACCCCTTTGAATATATAGAAGCTTCTAAGTAATACATTAGCTTGAGTGCTAATGCAGTTCCTAGTGTCACTATGAAACGTGTATCAGTGGGTGTCTCACATGCACAATCACACTCACACACACACTTTGGGTTACAGTCGTAGTTTCTCCCCTCTATGCAAATGAGTGCATTTTAACAGGAGTACACATCAGGCATCCAGATCCCTTCTCAGGCAAACGTATGCAGTTGCTGTGGCTCACATCAGACACTTTGGGTGATGGTTGATTGTAAAAATGGCAGGAGCATGAATAAACGGAGGATGGCACAGCATTTGTTGCTTTTTTTGGGAGGGGGTGGGTGGATAACCCTGAGATGCCATCAGAACTCTAGAATCACAGCAATGGGAGATATTGGGGGATGGGAAAGCTACCGAATCAAAGGGATGTAAATGAGTAATAACAATAAAAAAGGAGCTCTTTTGCCTCTACACCATTACAATGTTCAGTGCTTATCAGAAGTTGGCTTGAGAAAGACAACAACTCCTTGGAAATACTCTACAGCAGGCTGCCATGTGTCGAGCTATCTGCAGGCATGAGGTGTTCGTCCGGGGGTCTAGCACTCCCCCGGTGCCCGAAGGTGTCATTGACAAAGGACGAGCCATGCTGATCCACTAGGCAGTCTAAATCAGGCGTCAGGGCAAGGAGTGGCGAAGGTGGTGCCACTTCTTCACTGCCGTTTTGCCCGTACCTGTACACGATGCTGTCTGATCTGGTGCTGGTGTCTGCCTCCATCTCCTGTTTAGTTGACGACCGGTCTTTGCACTCTGCATCCTCCATGGTTAGGCACTTGAGGTTGGGGTAGTGTCCAGATTCAGCCATGACCTGATGGAGCTCCTCCCAGGCAGATGGTGCATTGGCACCAGCCTGTGTTGCCTGGCAGAGCAGCTGGGTATGCTGACGGAGCTGGGCGATATCTCGTTCGGTGGCAGCGCTCTGACGCAGAAGCTCCTGTGTGCGAAGCGTGATGTCCAATAAGCCTGACTGGCTAAGGATCTCCACCGTGTTCAGGAAACGCTGATGACGTGCAGAGCCTGACAAAGGTTTGTGACTGGCACCGGACCCAGAGACACAGCTGGGTTCGGTTGCGCGTCTGTGAGGACCTGCTCTGTCCTGGGGGCAAGGTGCAGCGGGGTCACAGGTGGATGGAGGAGGAGGGGATGTTTCAGAACTGGACACGGAGGGTGAGCCCAGACTAAGGGAGGTGGGGGGACTGGAGGGGGGTCTTGGGCTCCGATACTGCTGAGCCACAGCCATTGACTCACAGTCTGCTGAGAGAGAACAAGAATAAGAGTTGGAGCGGTTCTTGGGCTGCTTGAGGAAATGCTGTTTGGGCGTGCTCTTCAGGGCGGTGTTACTAGTGGTGGTGGACACCTCTTCCCTCTTCTCCTCCATGCACACCCTCTTACTCAGGCTGTGCTCCTCTGTGGCAGGAGCCCTGCCAGTGGGAGGCTTCTCAGGTGTCTTCTTGCTGGGGTGAGGAGCTATGCGAGGGTAAGAGTTAAGAATGGGGAGGTACAAGTTCTTGTTCTTCTTGCTGGCTCCACTCTCGTGCCCCTGAGGTTGCTGCCGGGGTTTTAGGGCATGTGGGGGGGCGGTGGTTGGGGTTGCTCCTGGCTGCTGCAGCAGGAGGACATGGGTGGGAGCCTGAGTGCCAGACCCTCCTGCTCCCCATGGTGGAGGAGACTGCAGGAGATGCTCCTGACCAGACTGCACCAGCTGCACAGAGACAGAGAGAGAGAAAGAGAAAGAAAGAAAGAGGGGCACAAAAAAGAGGTGGAGAGACAGAATTCGCTCTTGTATGGAACAGTGAGTTTTAAATTACTAATAATGGAAGTGTATTTAAGTTGATAAAATAGGGCTTAAATGCATTTTGACTCGTTTCCAGTTCCTTTTACCTAGCTCCTCTAACTGCCTTTAAAACAGACTATATGGACTTCTGTTGCAATGCCGTCTCAAGAGCATTGCACTCTGACACTCATAGAAATAGTTTAGACCAACATTATTTCTATGTGCAATAATGTCTCATGTTCCTCCAAATCGTTCTCTCTCCCTTCTTTACAACCCCTCTGTTTTTTTATTTCTCACAACCTCTTTCCCTTTCTGATCTTTATTGCACTCCATCACCCCCATTCAGTTATTTCTCAATCTTTTCCCATTCATCCACTCCCTTCCCACATAAGCCCCAGTCTATCCAGCTGTCATCCCATCATCTGCTCCCTATCCACATCACCCCATCCACCCCCTCCTCCTCAATCTCTCACCTGTTTGAGCACTACATTCTTGATGATGAATATAGGGGTGAGTTCAGGAGTGCCAGACACCAAAATATGGCCTGGAGGTTGACTCACTACACTCCGCTGCTCTTCAGCGTCCATCTGCAGTGAGTCTGACCCAGTGTCTTAAGCACATGTACACACACACACATACAGACAGAGAGAGAGAGAAAATCTTATTTTACTAGATCACAACTAAGAAAAAACAAGCAGATATCTTCTGTCAGAATACATAATGACTTCCATGGTTACAGTAGCAGGCAGACATACGATGCCTTGGTTATGAACGACAGTGTGTGCATCCGAATGCTGAGCCAGACATGGGTATGTCTGTGCTCAGTAGGAATCAGTAAACAACTTTAGGAAGACAGCTTGCAGGATGATCGTGGCTATTGAATTGTGGCAGATGGGAAAGCGTGAAAGTGAGTGTCTGTGAGTGTTCATGTGTCAGGGTGTATATGAGTGTGAATGAAAGAGAGAGACAGAAAGAGAGAATGTGAACGTGTACATGTACATGTGAATGTGAAGGTTTGAGCTCAATAACACAGGGAACAGATCGCGTGTTGGGGTAAGTGGAAGCTGAATCACCTGAGGAAACTGACTCAGAGTGTGTGTGTGTGTGTGTGTGTGTGTGCGCGCATGGGGATGTCTTGGTTTGCATGTGTGAACTCACCCGAGTAACCCGAGTCTTTCTCCGAGCTACAGCGGGAGCCACGGTCGTTGGCCTCCTGCTGATCATGCGCTCTGGCACGGGATGCCAGCAGGGCGGCGCTGTTGCTCTTGTCCTTAGCATTCTTGCTGGCTGGCCGAGCAGCATGCTCTCGCTCTCCCCCACAGCCCACCTCTTTGGGCATCCTGGTCCCTGAAGGCACACAGAGACAGGCAGGCAGATTAAGACGTCCTGACCAATCAGCCAATACTCCTGAGGACTGTCACTGATAAAGATCCACACGCACACGTTGCCACAGTGCATTTGGAGAATTGAGTCAGTGATGATCATTAAAATGAGCTTAAGATTGCAATCAAATCTCTACGGATGACAAATACTCTTGGACAAAGCTAACAGCTTGTCAAGATGTTGACAAAGGGAAAAATGGAAACAATCCATTGTTAAAAGAACTGTACCAAGCAACTCAGAAATGATCTTTTGCTAAATATAACCAATTCATTGCCAGGTCCCTGTTTGTGGAGTTAGGTTTAATTTTCATTGCATTTGGACACATAATAAAGAGGTTTGTTTGAATGCACTGAGGTGTGAAGTGCAATGTTGAGCTTTATAGTGCACTAGACCCAATAAAAAAAAAAATCACAGTTGAAATGTGTATTTAATCCTCTGTTGAGTTACATCAACACTAAACAGAGCCAAGATTAAATTTTGTTAGCGTATGGAGTGGTTTTATTGTGTTTTAATTATCACTGCAGCTCTAACATAATGAGTTAACAGACATGCTTAAATGGCTGCCACAAAAGGCATTGGAAAAATATGAGGAAAACTGGATCTTTCAATGGGTGCTGACTGAGTCAAAAGAAATACAAGATACAGTGTAGGTTACCTTAACAAACTCAGGAAAAAATAAAAAGCCACCAAAGTCCATTTTGACTTGTGGTTTCTTTCACCCTACCAAGGACACATACAATAGCTTCTCAGTTTAGCCTAAAAATAGTCACTGGCCACACTGTTTCCTCCTAAAAAAAAATGTTTAACTGCTATTACTTGGTAAGAAATTGTTTAAAATTGCAAGCTGGGTATGCAAAGTACCATACTTTGAGTTTAAATATTGGACATCCATCAAAAGCTATATATAATCACACTACATGTGACCTCTTCGCTCCAACTCATTCATATCTCTCTCAGCACCCCCCTCCCCAAGTTGATCAGGGCACAATTTACACTGTCAGCACACTCTCAACCACGTGTTCGGATACAGAAGCATCACTGATCACCATGCCACACACAGCTTCTCGCACTCACCAACTCATCATATAAACTGCCAATGACACGGATGTTTCCGAAAAGCCCTTGTACCAGTCACATTGGTTTAGGATCAACAGGCGCATATGTTTTAAGTCTTTTGATTGACAAGCCATCAGTTTAAGGTAATTTGTAGGTGCGGGTATCCAGATTTAAAACCAAAACAATTACCACGCGGGCCACGTGACTGATCATTTAAACGCACAAAATCACGTCGAAAAGTTTACAAAAAGCATTCCGATTTTGGCGAAACATGACTAAAATTCCCCATTGTTACGATGAAAGACTGGTACAATCTCATAAAAAAATCAACAGTCATTACAACAATAACATGAAAAGCGTAAATACTGTTACAATATCTCCCAGTGACTATTTTCCGCTATGGAATTAATGTAAGAGCTTTCTTGTAAAGTCGGGCACATCACAGATAATACATGCGTTTCAATTAAGGCAGTATTTAATAAGGTGTAGCAAAGCATTGTCTATGCCGTAATGGCCGAGCAAGTCCAAGTCTCCTCTGTGAACCATACCCCCCCTCCCCATCCTCCTCCGCACCTCTGACTGTTATGTAATACTACAACTTGGCATGGAGTGCCAAAAAAAGCCACTGCCTGTACTTCCTCCTGTTTCAGTCGTAAATACGATATTAAAAGAAGGTGCTTTATGCGTTGTCAGAGTCAGAAGACAAACACAACCTGCTTATTTTTTTTTTTAAATAGATCAAGCCTAACACAATGCTACTCATGAGTTTCTCAGTGTCAGGAAGTTAAAAAGACTGAACAGAGATGATTCACAGAATTTCAAAGCAATATCCAGTATGTCTACTCTTAACCTCGTGAAGTGTCAGTACAGCGAAGACGAAATAAATAGGTGGTTGACATACCTCAAAAGATTTTGAACACTGTTCCCTAGTCCAGAATATTTGGATCCTTACTCCTCTACTGCCCCGCTGTATCACAGGGCACCTTAACTCCCTCTCCGAACACTTTCTTTGTACCTAATCATGTCGGTGACAGGGACCACCAACCTTTTCGATGAAGCTGCATCACTGATGTCAAAAACCTGTGATGGTGGTCTATAGACACGGTAGATTAGCAATTCGGATTTGCGCCCCTAACTATCGTTTGTGCGCTCCACCTGAATAAAAGCCCGCCCTCGTAACTGCTCCTCAGTGAGACTGACAGTCTACTCTGCCGATAAAGATGCAGGATCCCTCCTGATCCAGCCCAAAACCACTGTGACGTTGGACAGCGGGTTGCATGGCCAATCCTGTGACAAGGCACGTGTAGAGGAGGGACAAGACAGCAGCGGGCCTGTTGTCAAAGTGAGTGTCATAGTCTGGGCACAGCTCATGAGGATAACGTAGGTGGAGCGACAGCTCCGACAGTTCTACTGAAACAAACAGAAACAGTGGATTTGTTCAACCAGGTCCGAGAGCGCATGTGTTAAATATTTTGTGTCGACTAATCCCCATTATTGACTGCGTCCGTGGCTTCGTTCGTGGTAGATTAAATACACGCGAGTGAATGAAAAAAAGGGGAGGTGCGAGATATCCACCTATTCACAGACTTGTCGTGATGAGAGATGGCCAAGTTGGCGTGTACTCGTGACACTACGACCTCCTACAATAAAATAACCTGCGTTCATTAGCTACAACAGTTTTTTTTTTACGAGAAAGTGCTGCACAGTAACAGAATAAAGTAAAAAAAAAAACCCTTCAACTCAATGCGAAATTGTATTTCTCTTTGACATTCATATGCAGCAGGGGTACTGTTGGGCTTTACACGCGCCATTCAAATGTGCTAATATTCTGACCGTCAGCTGTTCTACAACTCTGCCACGTGGTTCTTGCAGGGCAAAATGACGCAGCGCACACAGCTCTTCCAATGAGCTACGCGAGTGTGCGCGGACATGTGAGAGCGGACAAGCTAGGGCGTGGTTAGGATAAACGCGCACATGTTTTGAGCTGTGTAGAGGCTGTAGTGAAAAACTTCTCCTTGGCTCAGAAGACGCTAGACTGGGACGAGTATAAAAAAAAAAAAAACACCGAGTCAGTCTGCGCGCTCTCCGCCCATTCAGACGAATGAACACAGTCACACGCGCCTGCACTCGCATTGTCATGTGAGGGGATGCCATTGGCGCGCCACCCCCAGACATATGGTTCATGAACGCTTGTGACCCTGGACACTGGGAAAATGGGGTGAGATGTGTGGTCGCTCTGAATAAGAGAAATAACATTTAAATTTTATGAAGCAGGCATAATTTTATTTTTACAATATTAAAAATCTGACCTCTTCAAAACTAACACCCAAAAACACTTACACAATGACTGTTTTTTTAAGTGCCTCAGTGTAATCAAAGGCCTTACAGCATGTTCCAATGATGTTCATTTTAGCCATTAGCACATGGTCAATTCACAACACTTAAAAGCTACACAGAAAAGAGTTTTCAAATACAAAATTATTCTCAGGTTTCCAGGCATTGCCGAGATAAGACTATAAAAAGTGCAAGAACACAAAGCCAGTTAACTTCTGAACTTGAGTCCAGCAATATCATTCTACATCTGTTACCATTACCAGTGCAAATTCTCTGTTGTAACGACGCTTGGGTCTTACAGTTGTAGTCCTTGTCTGTATGCAGCATGGACTGTACCTGTTTTTTAAAGTGCATATTACCGAGTCGTTTCGCACAAAGGATCAGGTCTGTGGGCTGGAAAGGCCATAGAGGCTGGGGGCAGTTTTCAGGCCTGGATGGATGCTAACATAGAGTGTATCAGCAGTAGAGAACTTGATGAACGTTGCACGGGTCTCTCGGCTGTCTGCCCTCGCCGCCGCGACAGCCATGATCTCCATGATGCTGAGAAGACTGGCTTCACTGTATTACATGAGAGATGGAGAAAGCGACATAAGGCAGATGTTTGGCTAGATTTATGCTAAAGAGTTTGGTGTTGTGCCTTGGGTACAGAGCAACGATTCTCAAACCACTTTACGGGTAAGCCACATCTTTCAAAATGTGTTCCATCTAGTCCGTGGCTTGAATAGCTGATAGTATGACATGCTTTAGTGTGAAATGGAACAAAATGTTTGAAGCACCCAAAAACTGGCTTGGGATACCATCACCATGTTTATACACATTAATACTCCGATGTTAACCCATATGTCTATTCAAGTATTGCGGCCATGAACTGAATAAGACATAACTGAGTGTGAAAAAACATTTTAAGGCGTGGAGTGTAAGAAACACTTTGTGTTATACTGCACAAACCCAAGCACGTTCTTATGTATGGTCTAGTTTTTGCATAACTATGCATGTTAGTAGCACTCTCTACTCATGTATGATGTATGCAAAAACACTTGTGTGTCACATTTTGTTGTGCATGTAAATTGTGTTGTGTAAATATAGCACCAAATAAAGACACTGTGTGCATGTAAACATTAAGTTTTAACTCAGGTTGAACAAATCAAGTGTGAATCATTCTAAAATGTGACAGTGCGACTCACACACCTTTAAGTCTACTGATTGGAGTTGTAAACTCAGGCTCGAAAGGAAGGCCCATCATTCTGTACCTGCTCTATTTCAACATCAGCTGATTTTCTCAAACCAAGAGTTTAGTGCTCATTTGACCATAAGAATTTGACTTAAATAGAACAAATGAGTGGAATGGCATTAGGCTCTGAAAAACTAAACCTTACCATTCCACCAACTAGGTTTTTGAAATAATTCTGTGGAACAACAGGCACTTCAAATATTCCTTTCTAGGGTCATTTGTTTGATCATTTCAGTTTTTTAAAGACGAGTCTTGCGTAGCCGCCTGACCTGCCCACATGAATGCTGGAAGCAATGCACCAAGCAGCTTCACTCTCAGGTGTTGGTGGCTCCTGTAGGATCCTGCGTGCGAGACAGACTGCAGCACCAGCCAGCTGGGCAGGTAGATACACCACACACTGGCCCTCTAGCAGAGAGAGCTCCAACAAGTAGCGTGCCATCAACACTACCTGGTCACAAAACAGAAGAGGAGCAGCAGGCTTGAGACAGGGTTTATCAAAAATGGTG
This sequence comes from Chanos chanos, assembly GCF_902362185.1. NCBI lineage: Eukaryota > Metazoa > Chordata > Actinopteri > Gonorynchiformes > Chanidae > Chanos > Chanos chanos. The sequence continues at coordinate 25,340,043 of NC_044496.1, forward strand.
TCCAGGAGCAGATTCTACCAGAAGCAAGTATTAAATGCTACAGCATTATTTTACCATAAGAGTTAAGTTTCATTAACCAATGTGAAAATTGGTCTATCAGAATACAGCACTTTACATATTGCTTGATGTTTTGCAAACATAACTTCAAAAAGAAAATGGATTAAACTACCATGCTACCCTGTTCTTTTAGTCCTGTCGAGTAAGCAAAGTTGTGGAGGGATGGCAGAATGCTTTTCAAGTATCTAGTGTTTTTAAAAACACTGTGAGCAATTCTACAGAAATAAATACATCACACAAGCAAATGGGAAGCCAGACCTTATCACTGCATCGTGCGATTGAGGCAGTGAGAAGCAGGAAGTGCAGGGGTGGACAATGGGACAGCTCAAACCTTAGTCCACAGAGAACTCGCCGCTCCATACGCAAGAGTTGTGCTTTACTGTAGGCGTTCTGCATCAGGTAACATAACTCAGACACCTCCATGGGCAGAGGAAAAATAAAACCAGTCAGATTCTGACAGGATTTCCAGAGCAGTTCTGGTAAAATAATCTTTGGTCTGATGCTCATATTTGGCAGTGAATGGTAGAATGGAAAATTTTACTACTCACGCAAAAGCATTTCTATTGTCTAAGTCACTAATCCCTTCCATTTTGCTTACTGTGGACACATTTTACATCATGAATAAGTTTTAAAGCAAAAGAATCAAATGTTCATTTCTGGGTCAGTAAAAAAAACCAATATGATGTCTTGGGCCAGGCCACCCCTCTTACTTTTTTTTTCTTTTCTTTTTTTGGGGGGGGGGGGGGGGGGGGGGGGGCGCAATGTTCAGTTCTGAAGAGAACTTTTACTCATTGCTCAGAATAGCTAACTGACTAGACCAAATTGGTAGTTAATGGAAAAAGTCGGTCTGCTCTGTTCTACCTCAGGAAGCAGACACTCCTCTTTTTTAGCAGCTAAAAAGAGGCAAACCATGCCCAGAAGCTGCAAGCTGGCTATGGACACTTTGATACGACGGAGGGATTGGTTCAGCAGGTGCACCGCCAGGTAAAGGGTTTCCTCTGAGAAATGGAACAACATCTGTGGGGGTGCAGTAATTGTAGCATAGCCAAAAAAAGAAAAAAAAAACTACATCAGTTTTGTTACTGTAAATTGTATACAAAACATTGAAAATTTTACCATGAGCAGAGGGAAATTTAATACATGCAAGATGCAGAGAAAATGAAAAGTACTCACATGAACCTTAACTAGCCAGTCGACGAGGATGGCACGCATGGCGTCTGTGAAGGGTGGGGGCAAGTCAGCATTAGGGAAGGCACAACGCAGCTGAGTCCTCTATGGAAAAACAGGTCATTTAACAAACAGCAGAGGTTACACACTATTTCAGACCAAAAAAATGAACTGTAAAAAAAAAAAATGAACTGTATAACTGTAAATAACTTAAAACCATAAACAACTGTCATATAACCTTAAAAATTCTCTGGAGTTCAACTAGAGTTCCAAGCTTTTCTCAGAAATCTTGAGTTACCAAGGTCACAAGAAAATTAATCTTTAAACTGCTCGATACATCAGAGAAAACATGGCTCAAACTGACGTGGACCTCAAAAGGTTTACCAGTTTAAAAAAATGCATATGATTTCAAAGCACAGCACAATAATTTCGTCTCACACTTAAACTGCCCTTTCAAAAACAGTAAGATTTGTGTTTAACCAATAGTATGAGCTTGAGTTTACCATCATTTCTGTAAATACATCCCAGGCAAAGGTCCTGTCACAGATTAGCCCCATTTTGCTCATGGCCCGCTCCAGCTCTCTATGCAGGAGGCCAGGTAACAACTCTGTGAGGCTCTGCAGACCTGACAGCCCAGTAAGACAGTCCATCAAAGCCTTTCTCTCACAGCCAGTCACTGCAAACAGCACAAAACCACAAAACACATAGAGCCAATGACAAGTCCAGCTAACTCAGCATAGGCCACTGTTCAGCATATGCTACAGAACAAGAGTTGATTTTTTTTTTAACTACAAGAGTGTAAACAGCAGGTACCTTGATGAAGCGAGCCATTTTGTTCAGCGTAGTCCATGATGATGCCATCTTCTGCAGATAATGGAAGCCTCCTAACCTGTGCTCAAAACATACTCATGACAATGTGGCCATCAAGTGCATCAAACTGAAACTATTAAGGACACCAATGCTTCTCATTTCAGTAAAAGTAGCCAACTAAAATATCAAAGGGTTTTGATCTCGGTTCCAAACACTGCGAGAGGATTTGTAATCAGTTGTAATCAGTTTCAGGAACTACTGTAATGTTCAGCAAACTGGACACACTATCACTAATGGTGAACTATACCATCCAATTCTTTCAAACAAAACAGGAGAAAAGATGAAAAGGAAAGTGCCGATGTAGGCCTGTAAAGAAAAAGTGGAGAATGGGTCGTGACTGAAGAATACCCATCTGTACGTCTGTTCAGTCTGGTACTTGGGCTCTCCAAGCTTTTCTCCCTCTGATGGTGTCCTGCTCTCTTTCAGGGGACATGAGTTAGCCCATGTTCTCAAAGGGGCACACCTCTCCTCAGCCTGCAGGAGGACACATTAAACCACAGAACACAGTGCTGTTAGCCCTCCAACTTCAACTCATTACTAACCAGTGACGTTTCACAGCCCAAGCTCATTTAGCAACTTCAATGGTTTAACCTCCTCTTTCTTTATCAAAATAGATTTCTAACGTGTAAAGGACCTTCATCTCAAGATCGATCTCAGAGTCGACACGCTTACCATCACGGTCGGTAAAATAGTAAATTTCACATTTAGATCAGGGTCGACGCACTTAACTACCCTCACGGTCGGTAAAATTGTGAATTTTACATTTAGAGCCAGAAACGAGTTTACGTTGTAGATTGTTTTACTTTGACTCCAGGTCGTATTACATTTCAACAGTTTTGCATGGCTTTACTTAACCACCTGATTTGAAACGGTAAGCAAGGGTCCCAACGTTTCATACTTCATGTGATAGTCTAGCCTCGCGCGTAGAGATTGTAATACATTCTTCATTCAGGATCTTGTGTCTCTAGTCATGAGCCTTACCTTCTTGTGTAGGTCCGGCAGCGGTCTTGAATCGCAGAATCCGGTCTGCGCCATCGTTAGAACCGGAGGCGGCGAGTTCGCTTCGACCCTGCAGCTACCTGAATTCGTCGAGCTGAAACCCGTGGAAGTTTAGAAATTTCTGCGCACAGGTCGCCTGCTAATTAACGCAGGTGATTGACTAATTGAACAGTGAAGAGACTCCGATTTATGAATACGCACTCCTAAGGTAAACTGCATCGCAAGACTCACAGTGCTTGGGGATAAAGATTACACTGTTTTAGTTATAGGGAGAATTGGCGTGTTTTTACAATTGTTATTAAACATTTTCTGAAATGTTTTTTCTTCTAAACTGAAACTCTTGAAAACGTGTAACTGAATCAAACCCTCACTCAGATGCAGAATACTGTAAAATATTTGTTCCGTAAAAAAAGAGAAACAGCTGTATGTGGGTAAGGACTTTACTCGTATATATAACAGTAAATAATAGTTTAAACGCTACAATGTAGCAGCTCGCACCTGTTACAAGTCTTGCAACAGATGCTAAACAACTGTCCATCATGTTTGACCCACACCCCTGGAAAAAAATATGAAAGAAATTTTTATTCTGCACCAGCATTGAAGATATGACATTCGTGATTATTCAAGACATTCAGCATACATGTGTTAAGCTGCAAAACGAATGATTCAAAGCCGTCGTGACTTCATAACTACCGATAATGCGACTGTTTGCCTTCAATATTTACAAGATCAGACAAACGTGTCCGTCTGATCATCTCTGTGGACCAGTTTACAAATTGAGTCACGCCTCACTGTTACCTCTGAGAGGCAGTTCACGTGTTACAACATCGCTCCTCCGCGACAAAGGGTTGCCCTCTTGCCATTAATTTTCTCATCTAGTTAAGCCTTGTTTTCAACATCAGTTCTTTTTTCTTATATTTCGAAAGATACTGACCCATCAGATAATGGCCACTGGTACCTAGAAATCGGTCCTGATTATGAGAGTTTATGCAAGTTTGTGCAATGTCCGTGAGATGTCGCTGGAGCGGTGTGCGGCGCCACCTGTTGACCATTTGTCAAACAGCAGACGAAGTTGAAAGGTCCATTCAAGCACTTTGGTCTAGTCCTGCCGTCAATGTTTTTCAGTAAATAGGCATCCAAGATATCTGATGTTGAGCATATCAAACCGTGCATGATTTAAAAATGAATTTCATTCTACAAAGTACCTCTGTCCATCGGTGAAATCTCGTAAGAAAAAAAATGGGGCAAAGAGTGGATGGACTGGTTATAGAGGTGGCATTGGATTAAAGTCACTGCCCATTCCCCTTTAAAGCAGTCACTCTTTCACTCACACTTTCTCACCTATGATGGTAATGAGATACAAGGGACAAAGGAAAACAAAGATTTTTCTCCTATTTTAATATATATATTTTTAATATATATATATATTTTTAACAAGAAAATTTGTTTCAGGGAGTGGGTAGACAAAGGATGAGCAAAACAAAAACAGGTCTGATCCAAATAAAATAATGGAAAACAAACAAACAAAAAAAGTTAATGATGTTCCTTAAGTGAAGCATCTTCTTTAAAAAGGCAAAAAAAAAAAAAAAAAAAAGTATTAAACACCTCTCCCTACTTTAACAGTGCGTCTTGACGGCGTCACACAAGCCATAGACACATTCTGGTTACGTTTACACACCTGGAGAGAGAGCTGAACACTCCTTCCGCATTCCTCTGAAACCCACACCAAGGTTGTCACTCAGCTATGACTACACTCATCAAAAGGAAAAAAAAAAAAAAAAAAAAAAAAGCAAAATAAAAGAGACAAGGCCTTATAAAAAGATGTCGTTGCACAATGTAAGTGTCTAAATCCAGCAACTGCTGCATCAGTCAGTCAGTCAGTCAGTCAATCTTATTCTCATTTTTCATACCCACCGTCAGGCTGAGTTAGTAACTCACTAATTAAATAAGGGGACATTCCATTCCTTACTTAAAAAATCTCTTTAAATCATCACTGTGTCCACAATAGTGAACATACTGAAGAAATGGTTGACAGTTTCTCTTGATATATTCATCTTGCTCATGGAGACAGGGCCGCTGAGGCGTTGCTAAAAACTAAATACGTTCTCCAGGGGTACTGGTCTGGCTAAGGAGCCACTTTATTTCAGGAGCTGCTTGCTACAGAGCTCTCTCATTCTCACTCTCTCTCACTTCCCTTTAAAGCGCAATCTTTAAACATCTATAGTGTGTAGGGTAACCCCCCCCTCCCACAACAACCCCCCCCCCCCCTCCTGCTCCCAAACAGTATGCCCATATACAAAATCAAACACAAAGACACACACTGTAAGATGTAGATTCAGGGCTGACACACACATTCTTACTCTCTCTCTCTCTCTCTCTCATAATTCATACACGCAGACACTCATACATACACACATTAAGATGTAGGTTCACTACATGCTTACATACATTTTCTCAACATCTGTGCTTGGGACACACACACATACACACACATGCCCATTCTATACATGAAACAAGCAGGAAAAATACCCCCCACCCCATTCTCTGGTGCCATTCCTCTATATTCCCCCATCCATACTCTTTCCATCTCTCTGTCTCTCTCCCTCTGTAGGAACAGTTAAAACACTATTGGTAACAGCTAGTTCCATAAAGAGCACTTGTAAAAATTGCAGAAATATGGCTTTTTTTAAAAAAAGAAAAAAAAAACTGTAACAATCATATGGGAGAAAAAAAACTACATACACTTTCGTTTTTTTTCCTCCCCCAATGGTTTTGAGTGTGTTTTTAGACCTACGTATGAGCTAGACGTTTGCCCTGGAGTCCAGAGATGGACCTGTGTGATGTCTTGGGTTTGTGTTGAGCAACCTGCTGGTGCTGACTTGTCCTTGTTTTTTTTTTAACCTGATTGCTGGTGAAGTACTAGAATGGCTATCGTGGTGCAAAGTGTAGTGTCAGGTGATTGCTTGAGGAGCAGAGATGATTGTAAAAACATTGGCTACAGCTCCCTGCTGAATTCAGGCTGTCCGCTGCAGCTCCTGTCCCATCAGCACGCTGCATCTTACTACCTGGGTTTTCAACAGACTGTGCTGGTGTGTGTATGTATGTGTGTGTTGGGGTGTGTGTGTGTGTGTGTGTGTGTGTGTGTGTGTGTGTAGGGCATCCGGTTTTGCTGGTCAGGGTGAGAGAGGAAGGAGGAGATTCACTCCCGTACGCTGGCGGAGTAGGAGAACTGAGGGAAATGCGTGCGCGTATCTGAATCTTCCACATCCAAACTGTCATCTGTAATCACCACAGAAAAGGAAGAAAGGTACAAGATACATTAATCACTTAGTGAAATTGACTCGATCAGTCAGTACACTCAACTATGGTCAAAACAGACTGTTCACAGCACATTGCTGTACAAATAACCTGTGAAACTTGATCAAAAATATATTCTCAACACAGGACCTGTATTTCAACCAAAATATGTAATGTGAAAGCGAAGTGCTTGGCCATGTAAACGCAATGCAAACAGATAGTCTGAATCGAAGGTTCTCTTATCTGGTGTCCACAATGGATAGGTCTGGGAAACAGTACATTTTTAACTAATTCACACGGGCATTGGGGCAGTGAGTTCTCAGAGGCTCATACTTTACGTCAGTGTTCTCTGCAATCATTTATTTGAACTACAAAGTGCCTCTGAACCATGGCAGCAATTCCCTATCTGACAGAAAATCTTGCTTCCTTTCTCAGTCATTTTACATGCGCTCCCACACACACACACACACACGCACAGAGTGAGTAATTATGGACATACACTGGTCAGGGGGCGTGACAGTGATGGTCTGTGCTGTGAACTCGTCATCAAAGTAGCGAGTGTCAGTTTCTGAGGTCACCTGTGGCTTGAAGGGTGGTGTGAGCTGTAGAGAGAGAAAGGGACATTTTGGACGTCATATGTAAAAAAAAAAAGAAAAAAAAGCATGACATCTAAACCTCTCATGCCGCCCTACAGCAATGTTCTGATGAGTCCACGCAGCAAACGTTTACTAATCAAACATAGTGATGTTTGAAGGTCTACTGTAGTGCTCCTCTACATATCCTTCACAGCAATCTTCTCACTGATTCCATAAATGTTCACCGGAACCTTCTAAAGATTTGCTAAACATTCTGAAGTCTCATAGTTGTTCTTCTATATGTTGATATGGTTCATCCTGCAACCCAGCAACCTGGTATCTCACCTTCTTCTGAAGGACATCTTGCCAGTTGATGGAAGCGAAAAACTTATGGGTCATCACTTCTTTGGCGTCATCTAGCCCTCCACCCAGTCTTCAACAACAACCGAAAAAAAAACCCATCATTAGCACCACAATCATTGCTTACCACATATCTTCCTCAATTTAAAAAAAAACAACAACAAAAAAAACTCTCTACCTCTTACAAATACTAATCTAAATACTAATCAGCCTAAGGCAGGCTTTGTCACTGTGCATACAACAATGAAAAGCCATGTACTGCAGTGCTGGGAATGGGTGTTGGGAGAATAATTGAACATCAAGATAAAGATCAACTCCAGCATTCTGCCTTCTGCTAATCTTCAACAGTGTTGAACTTAAATGTTTATGAATGTTCAGACTGCTGAGAATGTCTTTTTCACACTGAGGCTGCAGAGAGCACCAGCATGCTCACCTCTGCTTGGGATCTTTTTTGAGAAGACCTGCGAGCAGGGATTTGGCCTCGGGGGACAAGTTTCGAGGGAAACGGATCTCCTCCATGAGGATGAGTTCAAACAGCCGCTCGTGATCCTGATTGTAGAAGGGTAGGCGACCACACATCATCTCATACATGACCACACCAAGACCCCACCAGTCTACAGCACGACCGTAGTCATTGTCCTCCAGCACCTGACAAACACACACACACACAGAAATGATTTCACCTCAATGAATAATGACCCACGCAGCAGCTGAGGTTTGGCAGTCGTTGTATTCTTATTTCTAGCACAAAGTGTTTGGGGTGGATTTAATCATTTATCAATAATCAACCAGTTTCATTTTGGCAGAGGTACCTCAGGGGCGAGGTATTCGGGAGTTCCACAGAAAGTCTTCATGGTGGCTTCATTAGTGATGCCCTCTTTACACAGGCCAAAGTCAGTGATCTTAATGTGGCCGTCTTTATCCAGCATGAGATTCTCCAGCTGAGCGGTTATCAAAACAAAGACCAGTCACAGAAAAGAAAGAAAATATTACAATGGGAACCGCAGATATGCCCTCCCCCCATCAAGGAACTTGCACAAATTTTTTTTCATATGACATATTTGCTCAAAGAAATATATTTTAAAGGGAACTCAAAATTGCCATGATTCTTTAAAAGGGTAAAAAAAAAAGCTATTCAGGATCTGAGTTTCCTTAGTGAGTGTGAGGTATAATGTATGTTATCAAAACATGTGAGAGGACTCTGCGAGTCTTGAGCCTGTACCTTAAGGTCCCTGTAGACAACGTTTTGAGAGTGTAAGTACTGCAATGCTGAGACAATTTCAGCACCATAGAACCTTGCTCTGTCCTCCGTAAACACACGTTCTCGTGACAAATGGAAGAACAACTAGGAAGAGAAAAACGAGGGAATTTCACAGCTTGTGTTGAGTGATGTAGTGTTGAGTGATGAGACTGTTGTGTAAGAATAGTTGTAAACAATGTATGTAAGACCAAATAAAAGATATACCTCGCCTCCATTTGCATACTCCATTACAAAACACAGGCGGTCGTGCGTTTGAAAGGCATACTTTAGTGTCTGACAGAGCGGATGTTGAAAAAAAAAGGAAGAGAAAAGAAAAGAAGAGTAAACACAGAGGAAATCCAAGCAAAGCCTGTGACAGTCAATGTTGGGTCAGGTGACTCACCGTAAGGAAGGGATGCCTTGTGTTTTGCAATACTCTGCTTTCCGTAACTGTGTGTGCTACCTCGTCCTACAGAAAAAACACAAGTGTCACGTTACATCTCTTACGTGACTGACAGCTGTCCCTCTCGCTCACTCTGACCTGAGAATCTCACCTTGGCGATGATGACCTCTTTGCGCAGAATCTTCATGGCGTAATACATGCCTGTGGCTTTCTCCTTCACCAAAATGACCTTCCCAAATGTGCCCTTTCCCAACAGCTTCAGATAGTCAAAGTCACTCATTGTCTGTGGGCCAAACACAAATATACAACTCAGAAGATGTCCAAGGAGACCCAAGGAGAAACATGACACATGTATGGATTAATGAATCAATTCAGACCACTACGTTTGGTCACAGAGATGCTTAAAATGCTGTTTAAATGGCCTGAAATCAGAAAAACTGTTTTTGCACAATAACAGACCAAATACTGCATGCAGAGTGGTGCCACTGGTCAATAAAATACAACTCGCAGCCTTGTAAATGCTTTGAGATTATTCTGCTTGATAAAAAAAGAAGGGCACTGACCACTTTGGTGCGAGATTTCGCAATGGCTGCCTCCATCCCCTCTAAACTGTTTTCAGTGGGTGTCCCAAAGTTGATGTCCATTGGCTCCTCTTCTTCTCGAGCCTTGAGACCATTGGCTACGGCCTGGATGGCGTGGATCCACTCCTCCCTGTTAAAGATTGAGCAGGAGAGTGACTGAATTTGAGCTGACTTACATCCACAAAGATCAGACAGAAGAGGCCCCAACAAGCACGCAGCTTGTCACAGAACAAGGACGACAGGTGCTTCAGAGTAACAATATTGTTATTGCAGAAAATGAATGTCATACAGAGAAATGTAACAAACAGAGAGGGCAGCTCTGAACTGCATTCCACTGTACTTGGTATCAAAAGAAGCACAAGGGAATCAAATCAGGTCAGGTGTAAATCCTGTGAGAACACAATAAGTGCTGCATAAGCGTTAAAACCATATGCCCTATGAAAAGGTGCCGCCCGCCCTTACCTCTCAGCATTACTGTCCACGTGAAAGGTGCGCTCGATGACGGTGGTCCACTGCAGGCAGCGGATGACAAACGTGTTGGGGCGTGGCCGCTCGGTCTTCATCAGCTGGCATTCTAAACAGGGCGACATAGCCCAGAGAAAAGAGCCCAGTCAGAAACGAGCACAGAGACGCTAGTCGGCATCAGGACCGATGATGACAAAGACAATTTTGAATTTTTCCTTCTTTTCTATAATGAAAGCTCGATTTCCTCAGACCTTAAAGAGTTGTGCTGTTAACAGTTCATTAAAATGCACAAGCACGGAAAGTACAAAGTAAAATGCAAAGAATACTGGTTAACGACTGTGTGTTTTGGAGGAAAACAAAAATGTAGATATGCACGGAATAACCTGCTACAGAGAAGTTGTTGAGGGGGGGCAGACTGTGGTCGGACATCTCTGGCTTCTCCTTGTAGCCGATGAAAGAGCCGTCACTCTTCAGGATAAAGTAACGGGGCCTCCATGTCTTAATGTATTCACCTAGGGAGAAAAGACGGGGGGGAGGGGGGGGGGCAGGGGCGAGAGAGAAAGAACACCACAGCATCGGTGGTTAATCAGTAGGATTGTACTTTCAGTGAACTCAGGAGTAACTGACTCAGAGTGGTTAACAGTTCTCACCTCTCTTGTGGAGCCAGCCCTCTCTAACCACGCTGACTTCGTTCATGCTGGGGCGGGGGGGTCGTGGGGCTCAGGGCAGGGTGGCAGGGAGGACAGGGGGAGGGGAGCACTGCGTTTGCTGAGGAGGAAGGTCAGATGAACGTCCACGAACGTAGAGTCACTCAACACCTAGTGTAGAAATGCACAGGAGAATTTAACTCACAAATTAAACTTCTCAGAAAACAGAGAAACACTGTGAGTAACAAAGGCAAACCTTATCCCGACTAAGTTACATCATATTTTTGGAAAGTCTGGGTTGGAGGGAATGTCTAAAATATATCTCCAACATATACTCCTGCAATCACAAAGTAAATTTTCAAATGTTTATAGATTTTACTATGACCTGGGCATACAAACAAACAGTCTGTGTGAGCACTGTTGTCCACAGATGTTTCTAATGTAGACCTGACATTCAGGCAACCTCAATCATGCCATCTCTCAACCAACAAACACAGCCAAAAATGGGAGAAGACTACATGAATATCCACACTTGGTCTTGGTTTTGGGGTTAGGAGAGGGGAGAGAGACAGCATCACAGAGACCCCAGGAGGTTCAACATATCAATGGGAGATCCTTGGAGACCGTCGTGGAAACTACACAAGTATTTCAGGTCATATTGCCTGGTCAAGAATCAGACAGTCTTCCAAAACATTTCACTGGCTTCCTTAATCTTATTTGTTTCATCCCTACCACTTATTTAGTCTTAAAAAAGATCTAGACAAAAACATAGCAGTTCATCTAGTGCTAGGAGCCACCTAAGATTTCAGTGATCAGTGGCTCAGTGTCTTGTACAGATTCAGTTGGATCATCTAAGACAAGAATTTTCTCGTCAAAAAGCTACCAATTCTTTAACTGAAAGGTAGTTCAATTAAAGTATTCTGAGACTTCTCCCAGTTACATGCGAAAATGAACTGCTTTTAAGAAAACAGCACAGATTACATGTTGTTAACATGCTCACAGGATCAAATGTCTGAAAAGTAATGTTCTAGATTTGAATTTGGCTTGAACTTTTCCCACCAGCAGGTGCCTGTCTGAAGTTAGTTGATCAATCATCAGAAGACTCATTGGTTTATTCTACATCCTATGTGATACACATTGTTAGATATCCTCCCTGTTGAGTATGGGTGAATATGACAGTTTGTGTAACCCAATTACATTTGTCCTGTGATTGCTCCCATACAATGTCAGTGTATGGTTTGGTTAGCACCTCAGTTGTGGGCATGGATCGGTTGTATCACAGTTTAGGATGAAAAGAAAGTTGAACAAATTCAGAACTGAAGCTATTTTTAATGTAAACATGTGCCTTTACAAATTTAAGATTAACATAAAACTACTAAAATACTAATTGTCAGTCCTTTTATTTTAGAGGTTTTTCTTCAAGAAAATGAATGAAAACTAAACTTGACAGTTATTTTAAGGTTCTTCTCCACGACAATGCGTGGTAAAAAACTAAACATCAGTCTCTTTTAAGGTTCTTCATAAGGAAAGTGTCTGCAAACACAGGATTTTCAGATCAAAGTGTACTTCCTTCAATATATAAAAAACAAGTTGCTCCTTAGAAAGGTCTCAAGATTAGATCTACTTTGTTTATGTGGATTCATATACTAAGTATAACTTATATTATTTATGATCTAATGACACTGTGTGTTTCGCTGTCATTTGAAAATGGTTATTCCATTGACGCTGCCGTTATAGCTGATGTGAATGTTCACTCAATTAAAGCATACACACGCCACATAATAAGCATGGTGCATTTTATCCTCACACAGAGAAATGAAAAGACAAAGAAAAGGTGCCTTGACTTCAAATAGCAATTAACACTGTTCTTAAATGACAAAAAGCACAGTGAGGAATGTTCTCCCATACTAAGAATATATATTCCCTGGGATTTGGCAACATGTTCATGGTGGGGGGAAAAAAAATCCATGATTCATTAGACACATACAGTGAAATGAGCCTTGGAGTACAGAACCACCATCTTCAGTTTCAATACGAGACTGTCACACTCCTACAATCTCCATATATCAGCATGGAGAATGTTGGAGCTGGGGGGCACTGGGAGGCTCTGACTGACTGACTGCTATCTTAAATTTTAGATCTATGCCTGTGGTTTGTCCTGGTGAAGTTTCATGACTAGTCCCTGACAGCCACTGCCAAAAGCCTCGTCACCATGGGCACCACCGGGGATTACTAAGGCAAAATCCCCACCTTGTGATGCCCAAGCCAGCTTGTTATACAACTGCACAGCCAAACACCCCAAAGCCGTGGGCACAGCTGCCACACACACACTTACACACTCTGGCAAACCATGTCCCGTTGAGCTACCCCCCACCCCCAACCCGCACACACACAACTTTGGTTAAGTTTAAGTCCAGGGAGAAGAGCAAATAAGAGTTGGGCCCATCTCTCTGACCTACTGATTACTTTTTGTCAAGACATTACATGCTGAAAGGTAAAACAGTCATGTTTACATTACATCTCTGTTATGAATCTGAGTGGTTTGGGGAACAGTGCACTGTCGGTAAATGTGTTAGGTTGTCATATTGCTCAGAACAATGGGAAGCCAGGCTGTCATAACTGGGCAATAAGGAAGAAAAATGTGCACAAAATGTTCAGAGTACAGCTGTTGAAATAGACAGTTAGTATAACGCAGGGTGGGATTTGCTATGTTCTAAAACAAACAAACAAATTCTCATCAAATGAATAAATTGTTTTATAACATATGCAAAGGCAACGTAAATTAACCTGACATAAGGGGCGTTTCGATGATTCTCATTCAGCTTAAAAGAATGTCGGTTCTATAAAAAGAACCAGAGCCAACAGTGCAGCAAAACGCCATTCGATTCATTGATAGGGCTGCATATGGAGTTCACAGAGCCGTTACATGGTGACTTTTCAATCTGTTTGCACAGCATAGGGTGCAGAGATAAAAATCAATGAGTTCCTGGCGTTTACATTTTTAAGCCGGCGGAAGCTATATGTGAAGCCACGTGTGACGACATAGGCTTACGTAATTTTCTTTTTAATTCAGTTACAGCAATATAACAATTCTATGGAGAAAAACTGCCGCTAAAGTTGGTTGAAAATACTTCAGCATGGTGTTAAATTACGTCGAGATCTACAGTTTCGACATAAAATATGCGTTCCCTCCCTCTAATACGTTTTAACCTGTGTAAAAAAAGTGTAAAAACTCATCTCGGACGAAAAACACCCTAAATGTGGTACTCTGAGAACCTTTCGTAATGTGACGTAACAACGATAGAAATCATTTCTGACAATTATTTAACGCGTGCCACTTTCACGCTGAAGGAAAAAAAAAAATCAAAAAGTTGCGGAAACTCACTGACCATAGGAGTATCGACCTTTGCGTATGTCAAAATCACAACGAGTTGGAAGACACTTAAAAACTGCCGAACAAAATGACAAGTGCGCAATATAATTTTGCGTAATGTCTCTGAGCAAACGTGTGAAGGTATGATAACTATCTAACGGTTAGGTGGCTACTGGACTGTGGAGTTCTAACGAGGAAGATCAAAATACTTGCCAATAAAATTCAAAGCTTAACGATAAACTACCTTAATTAAATGAGTAGAGACATATGATTCTGGTTTAGTATAGTACGCTGAACCCCATAACAGAAGTAAAGTAATCATTAAGACTATGAGAACCGCTTAAGTTTGCGGAACGACTTTCAACTACGACTAACTTTAAAAACCAAACAATCCAGGTAGAGCGCATACCACAAAGCAATCGATGGCATAGCTAACCACTTAAAACAACCAGTCATAATCATTGTCCCCCGGGTATTTTACATTAAACTTCTGCATATAGCACATACTAATAACGGATTGCATAGCTACAACTCGAATTATTTTCGATGCGAAGACGCGTTAGAGTATATTAATAGGTTGGCTAAGGTTAGCTAGCCAGCTAACAAGCCAGCTGACATGGCTAGCTAAGCAAGGTAGCAAAGCTATCAATCATTATTCTGAATTCTGCGTCAACCACAGCACACTCAACTTACCTCCACTTTCTCGTCTTGGTAGTTTGGTGCCGTGGATTTATTCCCAAAGCTCATGCACGCTCAAAGTCTCCGTCCCCCACGATGAACCTTATTACTGTCCAAGCTGGTGTATTGAACTCTGCCAATGAACACACAGCCTCCCAAAAATAACAAACGAGTGCCCGCTAAGCCTGTTTTGCTACCCGCTGGCTACTCCAGGCGGTGTGTTACTCTTAGCTTTGTTAGCAAATCTGCAGAGGAGCGACTGGTTGTACAAAAACTCGCTGGAAAAGCTTGCTTTCATCGAAAACGTTGCACCCGTTAGCCCTTGAGGTTGCGATATCAGAACAAATATTGTATAATCTCTCCTGCCTGTTATTTTCCTCTTTCTCTCTTTTCAATTCACGGTTCTGTTTTCTACAGAACACACGTAGGCCTCCGTCTCAGCAGAGCAGCTTCGCAACATGAGCACAAACAGGAAATGACGTCTACACAAACGGAGGTCTTCCTCGTATCCGCCTCTGATTGTACACTGACAAGAGTTCTATGGTACTGAATCGGGCCAGAGACAACAGGGGATGTTCATTAATGTGTTTTTAATGTAAAATTACAAAACAGTTACACATTTTCACACACTGTAATTCTGAAGAGATCGACCTTAAACTGATACTGTGACGGGAGAACTTTTTATGTTAGTTTTTTAAGGTGTTAAGCTATAATGGCTGAGCGTCAGTAACTCATTATATCCTGACTATCGCGCTTATTGTAGCATGTCCTATACTTCACAGGATAACGGTTTTCTGTGGATCCGCGGAAACAATGCCCAGCTTATAACTCTACTTTGCCCGACCATGAGAGTGACTGTATTTGTGAGCTCCTGTCACAGTTGTAGCGAGGGCCGAGTTGAGAGGGTAGCAGGTAACAGCATGATGTTGAGCCATTCAGCACAGGAAACAACACCTCATTATCACAGTATTATTACCCCTTTATCATAGTGACCGCTCATCTGACCACAAGCGCCACACAGAGAGAAGGAAACATACTGTTCCTCCCCATCTTCATAACAAGCTTGTTTTTCACTTTTTCATGTAATGATTGACAGTGAAACTGGAACAGCCTAATGGAGACAAAATATAGTTCTTGGCTCAGCACACATAGGGCGCAAACAATTTTCACCCAAATCTTCATATATATCTTATTTTGAAAACGGCTGATAGGAACAATGACCTTTTACTGGTTAAAGATAGTATTACGTATTTCGGAACTGCTGTTAACAACTCAAGCAGGTTGGTGTTTGTTAAATTTGATCAGATAGAGAGAATATCACAGACACAGATGCAGTAGAAGAAGCAGCTGTATTTGACTATAAAGGCAGCTCTAATCCAGTGTCTCTACGCATTTTTTTTTTTATATTTCAGTGTAAAAAGCCTATATTCTATAGAAAAAAGAGAAACAAAATAATAACTGTAAACCCAAAATAACAATCTCTTAAAAGAAAAAAAAAGTCAAATCACAAAAAATATCCCCATTCACCAATCATCTCAATTAAAATAGAAACATATCCATTCTTCTAACATTTTTTCCCCTCAAAACAAATATATATACCTTATATATATATTTATATATTTATATGTTTTTTCCAAGGCAGTTTGGCATGGCCACCAGACAAACATGATTGTGGCCATTCTAGTGTTTCATAACTAAATGGTTAGAAAAACATACCTAAAAAAATTGGATAGAACTAGAAGGGCTGTTTAGAGCCACTGTAGAGGAGAGGGCATACAAACTGAAACATGCAGCAGACACGGAGTGGCAAACACACACACACATTCACACACACATGTAATCAGAACATCATTCCCTTTTCATTCTACACTCCCCCACTCCTTGGCATTTCATTGCAACTCTTATATTCATTGTTGTGTGTGTGTGTGTGTGTGTCCTCAGAGGGGACGCTGGTCTGAAACACAGTCTTTCTCTCAGTGATCTGTGTGTGTGTGTGTGTATGTGTAAATATACACATATATATATATATATATATATATATATATATATATATATATATGCGTCATGGATCTCAACTCTTCAGTCTGACTGATAAGATGTAATCCACATCTGGCTGCATCCCCAGCTGCTGTGTCCCTCTGTGGGCAGTGGCATAGCCTGCAGCCGTGCCCTGTCATGCTCCTGGGTCTTCACAAAGCCGCGCATGCTAGCATGATGCCGTTACAGTAATTGGGATGAATGATATGCTGTATTCCCTGAATATGGTCAAATTTCAGCAAGAACTGGTGCTTATGACAAAATCGTTAACAGCTTAATGCAGCTGGGGTCAGGAGAAGAAGGGATATGTGCTTGATTCCGATGATGTGAGGCTAAAAGACGAGTATGACGAGACAGATGAGAAGAAAAGAGAAGAAAGAAATGGCAGCAGATCAGCTGGATATGACTGAACCTCATTATGGGTTGAGGGATTGTGGGTAAATGTCCCTGGATACTTGGCGAGAATGTGTGCATGTGCATGTATGTGTATGTGTTTGTGTGTGTACACAAGATGGGGAAATCCCTGCGCTACTCAGAAAAGGAAGGACATCCCTTCTCATCCATTGCTGTGAGACTATGTGGATCCTCTCTTCTGTAACTCCTGGATAAATGCTGTGGAGAGAGAAGAGGTGTATAGCACCGCAAAGTGTACCATATACATGTGCTCTGTTCCTTTTACTCATTCAAGTAATTCCCATAATAGTTCAACCCAGTAAATGGAGAACATTGTGATTAAACGTGTGGTAGCAGAATTGAGTGATTTCCTCACCTCCAATGATTTCGTCTTTGACTTTCTGCAGCTCTTTTCTCACCTCCTCCAGCAGCTCCTACAGACAGAACACACACACAGATGCACAAACACACTTTTCAGATACATTTCGATGAATATTCTCTCTTCAAACATCTGCATATTTTGGATATAACAATTTGTAGGACTCGAGTAGTGCTGAGTTTCACCTGTTTAATTCTCTCCATCTCTGACTCCTCTCCACTCTCTGTCTCGTTTGAGAGACCCCCTTGCTTCATCCTATAAAAATGCACAAAGGGATTAAGTGAAAAAAGACTGGAGGAGTATGCAAGAGGGAGCGAAGAAAAGAACAAAAGAAAGAGGGTGGTCAGTAAGTGAAAGGATATAATTATAATGCCAAACTGTAAGAAGGAATGTCAGAACACACCTCATGTCTAACACCATGACAACTGTACAACCCATCACCATGATAATGGTAATAATGTCCAAAAATCACCACTCAAAGACATTTCTCTGTAGAAAGCAGCCCACATCCCCATCTACAGTTAGATGCCATTCGATCATGCCACCAAGGGAGGGAAATATTCCACATTCAGATAGCTATCAGAAATGAAGAAGAATTAAAAAAATTTATGGTTTGTTTTTGAGACTTATGTCAAGGTTTCGAGGAACATTGTGTCAGCACAAGAGTTCAATGAGGTGTAAGAAGCACATGACGGAAATATTTAACAGAGATCCCTCTGGTGGACACTTTTGGAACTGCAACAAAATCCAAACATTCAAACAAGCCACACCAGCACTGACCATACCACTGAATAACCTGGAGACAGCCAATGAAAGCAGAAGTCAATAATCCCCACAGAACAACAGCAGACTCCAGTAATTTACACGCTGTGGCTAATAGATTTTTACGTGACCTAGAAAGACTGCTATCAGTATATGTATAAGCTCCTGCATGCATGCAGATCAGTATAAATATCCTCAAGATCGTAGAGTAGCGAAATCACCTGTACACTAGCATTAAGGAGCCACAGTCTTGCTTACAGAGAATGTTTGTGTGTGTGTGTGTGTGTGTTTGTGAGTGTGTGTGTGTGTGTGTGTGTGTGTGTGTGTGTGTGTGTGTAGGTGTACAAGCCGGGGCTGTGGCCACGCTACTGTGGCTCAAGGGCAAGAAGCGCGAGCTAAGAGAGAGCTACCTGAGAGAGGGAGAGGGGGAGAGGGAATCCATGCTCCTGGGCACTGAGTTATTCCTGTTTGAGACAAATACATATGCATTCTACTTCTGACTAGGGCTACACAAGACACCACTCACTTTCTGTCTCATATCTACTTTTAACCGAGATCAACAGCCCCAGTCTAATGCACACACATCCACAGTTTAAAAGCTGCATCCCTCCTACATGGTCCACTTTTATGTTCCTTCCTTCCTTCATTCATTCATTCATTCATACATTCATACATATATTCATTCAACAACTAAAGCTAAAATAGGGGAATATTATGCAATCTTAAACAAACTGACTCTAGTCATGGTACACACACACACACACACACACACACACACAGGATTATGCAGACTCCCACCTGGGAATGGTTGCTGACTTCTCCCATGGTCTCCTTATTGTGTCTGTGATGGACAAGAGACAGAAACACGTTAGCCAGAAACAAACAAATTTAAACATTTAAAAAATATATTGATAAATACACAGTAATGTTCACAAACAAACACAGGAAACACACACACACACACACATACACACACACACTTCTAGCTGTTCTCACCACTTTGGCCTGCGGTGTCTGAGTCATCCTAATGACAGTCGGGTGGAAGAAGAAGTGCATGAGAGGGAAAGAGAGAGAAATGATACAAACAGACTGACAAGGGAAAAAATTACTTTTCATAATTAATGTACTCTGCAGTCGATATGCATAGCAGCAGTGCTGGAGGGAATGTCAATAATGTGAGAAAAGATATAATTTCCCTTTCATGATTCAGAGCATAATTTCATGGACAGGACCTATCATAATCGACACCACATATGGGTGATGGAACCAAACTACTGCTGGTTTCCTGTTTATGCCACCTGTGAAACTGAAGTGCACTGTTGTACCCCAGAAAATAGCCTCTTGCTATAGATACTTTCTCCTTATAAAGTAAAGTAGTAATGCCCTTTCCAGCTGCCTCCAGAGGCATCCCCCTCTATCCCGGGGATGACGTCACAAGGGCTCATCTAGTTCTCAGGAAGGGGACAGCCATAAAGTAAACCTGACACTGTCTGTTCTGTGTTTTAGATTAGAGTTCCCGGCATCATCAATGTAACTATCTGTGTAGAAGTTATTCATCTCTGTCTACATCATGACTGACTGATTTATGCTGACTGTACTGTCTGTCTGGTATACATACAATGCCTTTTTGACTGTCAGGCCATCACTTCTTGATCCTATGCTTGAGGTGGCTCCCTGCGCAGGTTGTAAGCTGAAATAAACTTCAACTCCTTGACTTTGGCTCCCTGGTCCCTCTACAACTGTTCGTGTTACAATTCAGAATCCATCATGTGCCCTTCACTGTGAACTGTAGTGAAGAACGCGATCATTCTGACTCTAAAAAATGACTGTGAAACAATGTATTTATGCAAAAGGTCCAGGATGTGTCTGTGCTTACATTACTGGGCTCCTCTGCCTTTGCGGGCACCTTCTCTCCTTTATCTGCAGCTTTTCTCCTGAACAGTTGGACACAGACACACAACAATGAGTCTTTGATACTTTTCAATATCAAAATCATCATGCAGGGCACTTGCAGATAAGTGGAGTAAACAAAATCTAAATCAAGAATCTGCTTACGAAATGACAGGCCTAACGATGCTGGAAAACTCCAAATGAACCAACCAAACAGATCTGAGCAAATCAGCTCCTTTCATTATTTATTTGATCTCTTATGCAAGTTTTGTTTCTCATGTAATGTCTATCAAATAAGAGAAACACTTACAGATCGTTCTAAATAAGGGTCACTCAGAGTGGAGACACATATAGACCTCCATGGGCATTCAAATGGCAGTGCCCTTTTGACTTACTCACCGTCGTGCAAGTATGGCACTCATTTCACCCATCAGATCCCCTCCTCCAGCTGGCAAGGAACCACTGCTGCGACTGGCATCTGGCTTGGCAGTGCCACTGTCCTCCTGTAAGGGGCAGTAGAGTGACAAACACCTTTTACATATAGGGAAAATGTTTAGAAACATAAAACAAAGTAAATTTCAGTTGATATGAGCATATATTTTGTATGCTTGGACAGACTTGGTCACTTATCAGTTTATCCCTCTTTCTATTTTCTTTATGAAGTTCACCTCCTTTTTCCTGTACCTCCCTTTCTCTCCCTCTCTCTATATATATCTTTATTACCTTAGGCACTTTGCGAAGTTTGGCTCCCGCCAGAGCAGCAGCAAGACCTCCTCCTCCTCCACCTCCTCCTCCTCCTCCTCCTGAGGCAGGCAGTGGAGGCGCAGGAGGAGGACCACCCGACGAAGGAGGACCACCCAGTGGAGGGGGTCCCGGGGGTGGAGGAGGTCCAGGGGGAGGTGGGGGCCCAGGGGGAGCTGGAGGGCCTCCAGGGGCCAAAAGTGGAGCAGGGGGAACAGCTGTCGCAGAACAACAGAAGAGAGTCAGTGTATCCGAACAATGACGACAGCCGCTCTTTCCCGACAGTTCGGTCGGTTTGACATGACAAGTGGCTCACGAGCCTATCAGACCGGCTGACGGTGCGCAGACTGTCAGTGAGTGTAAGTGAGTGCATGACTGACCAGGACAGACTGATTGAATGAAGACGACTAAAGGATGGTGTTCACTGAATTCTGATGTTCTGTCACACTTCATTAAATTCTCTCAAATGTGCAGAGCTTTCTGTCACACTGTAGCACACCTAATGTATATCACTGACTACTCATCCAGAACACTACTTTGGGGGAAAAAATGAGAGAATGACATACAACTGCTTGGATGGGCTCAATTAACCATCATGAAAGAAGGAATGTATTAGACACTGACCAGCAGCAGCCTGTCGCTCTCTCTCCAGTCTCTCTCGCTCCTGTCTTTCTCTTTCTTGTCTCTCTCTCTCTTGTTGTTCAATTCTCTGCTGCTCTAATCTAGAGAGATCAAATGCACACAGATTAGGATGAACAGAAAAACAAACAAACAAACAAAAGGCTGACATAATCACATGCACATAAACACATGCCTCTGTGCATGAACACTGCTCTGCAACAGCTCTACCAGCCCCATAATGACAAGCTTCATGTCAAGTCAAGTAACCCATAAAAACATACTGAATATTTCAGTCAAGTAGAAGCATGAGTCAGCCAGCTCCAGTCGGGCATTTTATCAAGGTAACCATAACAACAGAGGCAGCAAAACTGTGTGTATGAGTATTAAACTCCAGGTATTGAAAGTGTGTCCATTTTGAAAACACAGCCCTGTCCTGTTACAGGGAAAAACAACAATGATAAAAACAAAACAAAAACAATAGTCACAAATCACCGAATCATAGTTCCATGAACAATACATATGGGTATTTAGGCTGTAGTATGCAAAATGATTATATCCATTTACTGTGTGGCAATAATATGCGTGTGCACAGAATTACTGCCTCTGACATATGTTCATTCGGAGAGCAGAGTTTAATTGTCTAGATGGGTGTATAAATGTGAATTCTTTCATTCTTTGCATCATTCTCTTTCTCATTCCTTTCTCAGAGCTAGGCTGACTGGTCTGCTCAGCTCTGATCAGTGGTGATGCAGAGTAACATTACACACTGGCCCAGGTCGATCGCCCTGACAAGTGGAGAACTGCCAAGAAATCAATTAGGGGAAAAGAAGAAGGGACAACAAAGACTGCTCTCCAATCAGTGCCCATGTCTGAGCATGTTTCTCTGGCTCTCAGAACAGACAGACTGTCATGTTTCCCAGTCAGAAACTCTATCCTCATTATTTGACACTATCCTAATGTAAAAGACATCACAACACAATTGAAATTTCCAGTTTAAATGTGGGGTCAAATGGTCAGAGAGGAAAAGGCAGAAAAAAAAGTAGATAAAGAAGGGAGAGAGAAAAGGGAGATTAAGTGGAAGAAGGGATTTAAACAACACAAGTCTTGACTCTTGCTTTTGACCTTTCACCTCTGGGCCTGACAAAGAGCTAAAGACAGCAACGATAATGCCAGCAAATCCTTTGATAGCATCTGCCTCCCTCCGTGTGTGTGTGTGTGTGTGTGTGTGTGTGTGTGCGTGCGCGTGTGTGTGTGTGTGCGTGTGTGTGAGAGAGTGTGTGTGTGTGTGTGGAGAGAGAGACTCTGACATATATTCAGAAACAGACATATTCATTCAACTGACAACTACAGAGTTCAGCTGGGCAGATTAGGCCTGTCATCTGTCTGAACACCAGAAAGACCACAAAGATATCAACTCACACTCCCACCTGGAACATACAGCCCCCTTAACAGACACACACAGACACAGACAGACATACACACACACCTTCTCTGCTGTTCCAGCTCCTCTGGCGATGGTCCATTTGACACTGGCCGGGTGAGGGAGGAGTACCCTTGAAACAAAGCATTAATAATGTTATTTTCATCTGGGACTCTCACAGAGTTCAGTGTAGTTTTTATTTTGTCTGTTTTATTTTGTGTGCGAGTGTTTGTGTGTCATTACCTGTGTCAGGCATGGAGTTGAGGACATCCAGAGCATGCATCATGCCATTAGCAAACAAAGCTGCGTCTTCTTTACTGCCAAAGTTCAGTCCCCAAACCTGCCGCGCATCTCGCCACTGGTGAAAATTGGGTGTGGCCTGGTTGTACTTTAGCCCTCTCACGATTGGACAATTTATCACCACCTACAGGAAAAAGAGCACATTTCTCAAAACATGCCTTGATACATGGTCACATCCATATGAGTCTCCAATAAATTAATATGACTTGTCCACACAATGATGCCTATTGTCACACCAGCTGTCTGCCTAAATAACAGATTTTGTTGGCCAGACCACCTCTTCCTCAGTGGAGAGCTGATGATTTCAGTGTGTTTCACCTCAGTGTAACAACCTGTGTGAGAGGTATTTCAGATTACAGAAAATGCAGTATTTCTCTCAGCACAGAAGTATTTCTCTCAGCACGAGCAGTCACCGTTTCATTTGAAACAGCACATAGTGATACGTCATATTCACCTGGTCACTGAAACATTGCCACTTAACTGGACTGTATTACATGTATATACAGCATTTGCTAAAAAAAAAAAAAAAAGAAAAAAAAAAAGCATACACATGATGCGTAAGCATGCTGCCACCATTTGTATAAAAAGCTGTGTTCTTGGTGAACCCTAACCTGTTGCTCATCACTTTGAAATATCTGTCAAGTTCTGTAAATGTTACAGAAATCCTGTAATGGAGCTTTACAGGTCTGTCTGTTCTGCACCAGTTTGGTCATGACAGAGTGCAGTTATTATGTCCAGCAGGTGGTGCCACTATTGTGTCAGTACTGGGACAGGCCTGCCTATCGCAAATGTCTGCACATGTCGAGAGCTCTGTGTGTGTGTGTGTGTGTGTGTGTGTGTGCGCGTGCCCGCTCGCTCCATGTGAATGTGCTGACGCCTCACTTCTCTGTTTGTTTTACAACCCTGAATGCCAGAGAACAGAGGAGAGAGCCAACATCCAAAACAAGATGAGTTGAACTCAGGCAGTCAGTCACCCTGACACAGCACAGCCGCTGACCAGTTAAAATAAGGACACAGAGAGTGAGTGAGAGAGAAGGCGAGAGGGATCTAAAAATGTAAAAGAACAGATCAGCAACAAGAAAGAGAGCAGTAAAAACAGGGTGTGAAGATAAGAGAGAAGAAAGAGAGCAAGGCATGACACTACCAGAGAAAGGAAGTCTGGGACGAAAGACACCAAGAGAGACGTCCAGTCGTTGGCAGAGCGTCTGAATGAGGAAACACAGATCTACAGGCAGACAGAGGCAGAGAATGTGGAGAGGGAGAGATGTGGTGAAGGGGGGAACAACCTCCTTTAATTGTTACAGGAAATGGTTGAGCTTTCCAACAATCTCTCAGGAAAGGACATCCACTTTGAGATATATCTCTGGGGAACATGTGCATGTGTGTATTTGGATAAAGGAGCGGGTGAAAGAGGGAGAGAAAGAAAAAGTCATATGGGGGAGACACAGAGAAAGGAGGGAAGGAGAGAGACAAGGTGGTATGTAGTTTAAGCAATAAGCATGAATGGAAATTGGGAGAAATGAGAGAATATGGCACAGACTAAGAGAGGTGAGAAGAGATAATTGGACCAAGCTGAGAGATGTTATTTAAAGAAAAGACACCGACAATGCAAATTCTCCCTTAAAAGGAATGAGGAGGGAAGCGCTACAGCTTCCCTTAGAAATCCAAAAACTCAGTGTAGTTTCGCTTTCAGATTAGCAGTCAGACATTTACGTCTAACAGACACCCACCCAGACATATACGCAGAGAGACACAGACACACACACGCACACGCACAGGCACAGGCACAGGCACAGACAGACACATAGACAGACAGACACCTGTTGATCGGTTTGCATCTTGCGGCCCACCACTCTGAAGGCGTTGTTGCTGGGGTTGTGGTAGATCTGCACCCTGCTGAAGCACTGAGGCCCCGTGCCTGCCGGGAGCCACTTCTTATTGGCATCATCATAGACCATCACCGTGGCACGTGCCTGGCAAATACTCGACTCACTGAGGGCAAAAGAGAGAGACAGACAGATAAGATAGATTAAAATACACAGTTCAGCTGTCCTGCAGGACAGAAGGTACAAACTTTGCAGATTTTTCTATTTTATGACAATAGTTATGCATAGATCACTGCAGGATAGACAGCCTGCTCAGAGTAAGCTTTAACTTAACCAGTCACCAGCTCACTTAGAATAAACACAAGCAAGTGATGATGCACTCAATCCAATCTCTCACACAGTTAATGGAATGAAAGATTAACACAAGAGTTTACAGACACATTCACTCAGGTGTTCAAAGGTATCTGTAAGAGCAAGGAAAAACAGAACTGAGGAGAGAGTGAGGACAGAGTGAGAGAGGAGTGAGGTAGAGAGTAATGTAGCAAGAGAGAGAGAGAGAGAGAGACAGCAATGTGCAAATTAGAAGAAGAAATCTGTCAGCACCAAAACGAGTTGAGTGGCGAGCAGCGATGCAGCCAGACAAAGCCAGGAAGTGCTCGTGTGTTCCGGTACTCAGGAGTGCATGCAGGAGAAAGAGCAGGTTCTAGAACCTCCCACCTGCACACCACCTCTATTTTCTCTTTCTCTCTCTCTGCCACACAGACACAGACACTTAGCTTATGTGAAAGAATGAAAGGGAAATCCTCTCAAAAACTAGCACACACCTCCTCAGATAACACAGGAGCCTAAAAACACATTTAAATTCAGGCAGTCACAGACCTGTCATAAGAAGCTCCTCAAATTCTGATGGAAGCTCTCCTTCTGCTATACTTCTATAACACATCCACACACAGAGACACAGGGGATGGCACACCGAAAGACCAGGGAAGATGACACAGGAACCTCTGTGTACTTCATACTCTGGCTCTACTTTAGAGGCCAGATCTCCAGAGAAAGACCCCAAACACAAGCGAATCACATAAACCTTCCTGTTCTGACATAATGTTTACATTCCTGAACATGCCGGTTTGGTCAAAACTGCTTTATGGTCACACTCACTGCATACTATCAGGCTGACTCGGTTAATACCAGACTAGTTTCGCTCTGAGAGTAAGATAGGGAGAGAGAGAGAGAGAGAGAGAGAGTGGGGGGCTGAAGGATATGAATGGGCATTACACATGACTCTTGAAAGCACTCCTCTAACCTGTCATACTTTATTCCTTCTTCTTTTTCTTCCTACTCCTTTTCTATCTCTCTCTCTCTCCCCCCTGCCCCAGACTATGATTCAATCTCCCACTTCCCATGACAATGCTCCATAGCCACAACCCACTTCCTGCATCCACTACTGCCTAATAAGGACTGATGTACTGCTGGAACAGCGTATGCAAGGACACACACACACACACACACACACACACACACACATACTTTTAAACTGTACTTAAGCCCAGATGTTGGTGACTACAGGCTGGGGGAGCTTAAACTAATCAGATGGAGGAAAAATGAGAAAAGGGATGAAAGAAATGATAGAAGGATAAAAAAAAGTCAGGTTATGAAGATGGGGGGGGGGGGGGTGGTAAGAATCTGTCCATGTGAGATGAAGGACCAGGACACTGTGTTACTGGGAAACGGATGAATTTTTAATAGCAGAGTGAATACTGTAACTGGGAGAGAAACCGAGAGTGTGGAGTGAATTATTAATGCCAAGAAAGTTAGATGCACACACACACTTTAAACTCACATGAGTGACTATGCACACTGGACATTTGCAGTTAGATAAATCACATGCATCACACACACTCCCTTTCACACTCTCAAACACACACTGAGGTTGATTCAGCATAGAGAGGCCATTACATGCCTGTTAACAAAACAAGTAATATTTTCCTGTAAAAATCATTAGATTATAAAAGTACAGGGAACAATAAATCTCATAATTCTATAAACTAAGTCTGACAAAACAAGTTTAAACAGCCCATTAAAATCGTAGGCATTCATAGACATGTCATAAATTCAGGACCATGTTATAAAAACAGCCCTTGTGATCAAGAGGCTAAGTCCCAAAATGTGAGGCAGGAAACAAAGTGTTCAAATCCAAATGGTAGTCAACACCTCTGACTGCGTGAAAGAAAAGGGTTTCTGACTAACGTGGAATTGATTGTGTAACCGTATCACCTAACCCAGGCTAACGCCCCAAGCATGTAATGGGAATAAACACAGAAGTACTCAGACAAGCCCAAATGTAAATAAAAGCATCTCAAGGCTTTCAAAAGTTGATGGAGGAGACTGGAATAGTTCCTGTCCTAAGAGCCAGAATGGCAGTCCTGTTTCAGTCACTTAGGAGTTAACAGGAAACTGCAGTCAAAGGCTGGGAGCACGCTCGAAGAAATGTCTGTATAAGGCTGTGTGCATAGCTGCCCTGAGAGTGGTAACAAGTAGAGTCAGGCCCACTAATCTTTTTCTCCCGGTCTTACTCTAAAACACTGTATCTCTCTTTCTCGCTCTTGTCTCTCTCTCGTGTACTGTTTACCTGGCCATTCTGAAACTTTGTGGTAAAAACAGATTTGGACACTCAAGCTGTTTCTTCAAAGCTTTAACAGACCGAGTCGAACCCCCGTTTATTGATCTTTTCCTCAGTTAAGATGCAACAGTAGATGGGGGATGGCTGATCTAATGGCAGATTAAGGGGAGAGACAGAGAGACAGAGAGAGAGCCAATGGGGGGGGGGGGGGGGGGGTGCAGCTCACACAGGAGGCAAATCTAAATTACAGGAGCAAAGTTAAACCGTGTCTCGACAAGCCAGTCCAGTCAAGAATGGAAAATAACTCAAGAGCTGACACGCGACATTCTGGAGGGTAAGAAAAAACAATACAAGGTAACCATAAATGAACCTGAGTCTTTTCATAACCAGAAGGCAACTGATCTTTCTGTCAACTGTCAATTCATGCTTACAAACATATATCTGAAGACTTTCTAAATGTGGGCCTCCACAAAAGTGATGTCTAAAGCCATAATGGAGTTTTAAGATGAGGTTCTAGACTGAGATCACCCTGTTTAAAATGTCTCTTTAGCCATAATGGTGCATCGGTAATGGTATATATAGTGGAAGGGATAATGAGCACTTAGTGCTTACTGAAACCATTCTAAGAACAGCATGAGAGCATGGCTATTTGTGACCTCATAGAGTCAAAGGCTCTCAGCCAATGGGTGGTGATTCTATATAACCAGAAAAGGGCCATTCAACATCCAGTCAAAACTCACGTATCTAGACTGGAGTGGAGACTGAAGATACAAAAATGTGGAACGGTCAACAACAGACTATTAAAAAACAACAAACACCAAAAAAAAAAAGACTTCAGATATAAAGTAAAGTCAATTTTACAACAGTGGACAAAGACTCATGTATTTTCATAAAATTGAAGCTTAAAAGAATTCTCTGTAATCATTTGGCTTTGAGAAATCACTCTCTGCAAGAACTGTACAAGGTAGAAAATCTGCATAGACCCAGTTGCTGAGGCCTGAACATGACAGTGGGATCCTAGTTTAGCACATAGGCACAGAGGGTTCTGGGTCTCCCTGTGCAGGCAGGATGCTGGTGAGTGCAGCTTGGTCACAGCTATTCTGAAGAACTGTTTTGTGGTCAGTTTTAGCTTTTGTCTGTAAGGTAAGGTAAGGTTCAGATATGGTGTTGTTACAATCAGTGACCTGGGAAAAGCATTAACAGGCAGCTTCTGTCTAAAGAGAGTGAAACCAGCGAGGCAAAGCCATGCTAATCGTTTTACAATTGCATGTTTGCTTCTCATAAATGAGCCAAAAGAGACATGGAGAGTTCAGTCACATTTAACGCCCCCCCCCCCCCCCCCCCCCCCCCCCCAGAGCTTTTCAGAACACTGTCACACATACGTCTTTTACTCGCCTTCCAGATTTAGCTGTTTGAATTGAGGCCTTCATATGCATAATGCATCGAAGGATATGTAATTCATGATGCAAACTACATGAGGGAAGTATGGATATGGTGACTCTGATAAACAGCCTGCAAAAAGACTCTCAGGAGGCATTTGAATACACTGAGTGCATTTGCATTTCCCTGCAAGTTTGGTTCTTTGTGATGGAAGTTGACACAACCAAAAGACTGAATCATGTTAGTTGTAGATTTCTGGTTGCTTTTCCTCACTCCAGGTTTGGTGACTTTCACCCTTTTCTCTTCTGTCTGTTCTCCTAACAGGTCCTAGCTTGCTGTTTTAGCTGCTGCAGGCTACAGCGTTTGCCATCGCAATCGGAAAGACTGTGTACGGCATGCAGATCATCCTAGCTATGTGTTCTCCCTTTTTGTCACTATTTATAAAGTTCCTTTTCTCTTTTTTTCATTCTCTCTCTCTCTGTCTCTCTGTGTAAGATCTTAATTATGTCAAGTGTTCTTTGTTGGACTGTGTTGAGAAGCCCTAAAAATAGTAACACATTGTATTGAACAACTTGTGCAAACAGAGAGACTGTTTCCCAAACATTAAGATCTTTAACGGCCTGACCACTTCACAAGGAAGAGAAAGGAACGAAGCACAGAATCTTTCCCTGCTGATCTAAGGCTGCCGTGTAGCAAGGCCATATGTGGACAGTCAAATAAAACAGAATGTTTCTCCCCTTGATTCCTTTTACAGGTTCAAGCACAACCTCACAGACAGAGACACTTCCCCAGAGAGGCATCCCTCAGACAGGCTGGTCTGCTGAGGAGCGCCGGGTGGGAGGGGGGGTTGGGGGTCGGATGATGAGACAGCAAATCCAATGTCTCTCTGCTGTCCTAACATGTTCCATTCTTCCCATCTTTAAAAAAAAAGAAAAGAAAACACCAGGGGCGCTTTGGTTTCATCATAAAAGGGATTGAGATGGAAATTTTTATATTGAATTCCTTTGGCGTTCATAATTCAGCTAATTCTTTCCTTTATTGGAGGTCCGCAGACGGGCAAGAAAAGCCTCTGGCATGGACACAACGACCATCCACGGAGCACAGACCAGACAAAGACACTTCACCCCGAAATGAATTTTATTTAATTTTACTCGGATGGAAGTCTTCTGGAGCTGTTCACAAATCCTTTGCCACTCTAACCTTGAAAGCATTCCGAAACCATATTCTCGTCTTACCTACACAACTCTAAAATACTCACATTCCAATTTTTAATAGGTTTATAAAAAAAAAAGGCAGATGAAAAAGTCCCATCATATGTGATAAGAAAACCAAATTAATAAAAAGGCATTCATCTATGGACAAAATGTGGCCAGCCTCCATTCAAACATGCTTACTGTGTTATTTCTGTCCACAGGGACGTCACACATATAAACAGGATTTACGCTACCCCAGCATGTTTCAGAGCGATATCCCCTGACTACCTCTCAATCAAAAAAAACATTTTACCACAGGCTCCATTAGACTGCATTATAACCACTCAGTGTCTAAGAGCACTGTCTCTGGCATTTCAGAGGACCATTCTTAGCTGAGTTCTTAGTCATTACGGCATCTGTTAGAAAAGACACGTATGGTTTCACCATCTCTGATTTTAACAAACCATATTTGGTTATCAGGCGAACTTTCAGAGCGGTTGCTCTGGGGCCAATATGACCGTTTGCATCTTTCACGTTTCGAGTTCTTTTTGGGTAATCAGTGCGAGAATGTTTAGCTGGGCCGCAGCTCTCCACAGCACGAATATTACAGGTTCAGCCAAGTTTTTTTTTTTTTTTTTTGAAAAAGCAGACTCAGCCATCATCTTTGAAGGTTAGGCTGTGGAATCGATTAAGGCCCATCTCCCGAGAGGATCCCTCATAACTTTAACTGTCAGCCTCTCCAAATCCACGTGAAGAAAAGAATGCTATAGGTGGGTAGAGGCATTCCGTGCCGGAGAATTCTGGAAGAGTCTGTGAGGACCGCTTTACGAAATGAAGAACTAAATGTTCCAAATGAACTTTTGTTTTGAAATATCCAGAGAGAGAGCATCAATCATCTGTGGGTGATTAACAATGCAGTCTTCATTTCAGCTCCCACCGAAACATAGCAGAGGAGCACAGCACAGTGGGCAGAATGCTGGGATGGTCAACACTATGGGTGTGCCACAGGGCAAGAAGGCAAAAGATATTTTTTTGGGTGAATGGTCCATGACCACCCAACTGTGGCTTCCTGTTTACCAACTGCACATTCAGCAGACCGAAGCTTACAATGACAGCAAGAAATAGATTCCAAAGTTTCTACTCTAACAGGGCAATGTAGGTTTGGATTTTGGGAGGCGTTAAAAAAAAAATCATCAATGTTTCCATTTTGTCAAGTCAAGACCTGTTAAGAAAAATAAAAGCAACCATTCAGATGGATTCTGCCAAGAATGAACAATAGAGGATTTTATGAATTATGTAACTCTTGTGGCAACTTGTGTCACTAATCCTGAGCTGGGGTTGCATTAAGATTCACTGGAAAACACTTGAGGAGTTTGGTGGACCAATTACAGAAGAGTTAAAGCATGGAAAAAGCTTCGTAAGAAGCCCAGTAATTTAACTAACCATTGTAGGGTGGGCAGAATGCCAAGCTTTTGCCAGCGCGCGAGGGCAATGAGGGCAAGCAGAAGTGCATGTATAAAGAACAGGGCTACATTGCTATTAAGTTGGTTTTTTTAAAATATCTAATGGAAATAAAAGTACAGGAAATGTCACAGGGACAGATGGGGTAATGGCCAGTTCAATTTTAGCTACTTCAGTTCCTCCTCAAAAATGTCCCCCTGGGACTTCCCAGGTTGCACTGTCACAGAAAGTCACATTTGGTGTTGAGTAATGCATCTCATTCTTCATCTCACAGTTGTTGATGTTCGGGGGAGTGTCTTGTTTTACGACACAGAACTATGATGATTAAATTTCAAAGGAACTTCCAGCAGGGTATCCTAGTCACTTATGGTTTAAAATACGGCATTTATAACTAAAACACTATCTAAAAAGGCTCAAATTGTTATGCTTATTCAAAGCAGATGCTCTGTCTCTATTTGAGAATTCAAGAACACTGATCAAATCAGTGCATTTTTAAGCTTGTTTGTAAATCCTGGGGACAACTTTGGTTTGTTCAGTCTGTGTCATACAAATTCAAACATGTGGATATATAGCGATGACAATAACCTCACAACTTAGTGTCTCGCCTTCATATCACAAGCAAGAGTAAGGTGTTTGTCTGCGGGTCATAAGGTCAACAGTAATCGGTGTGTAAGAACAGGAGACCTACATGCCTGCAGGCTCTGTTTCTTTTTCTTTACCAGTCTGGATCCCTGATGACTGGGAAGCTGAGCACAATATGACACACTCTGACACACTGAGCTTTAGGGCTTTGACATAGTGCTTAGACATAGTGCTTAGACATGATACATACCAGGTTTGGATCTATGGGACTAAAACTGAGGCCAGTTTAATGAATTAAAAGGCGAAGCGAATGCATGCTTCTGAGAGACACATTTCTCTTTTTGTGAGGTCTTGTTTCCAGTAGACCATTTCATTAGAAAAGGTATTTCCTAAGAAATGAACACCATTTCCAGCATTCCACCCATGGACTGACAGAAACCAGGTTAGACATGCCCAATCCTGAGTCTCCTCACCCAGATGACTCTGTTGGCTCTGACACAAGTGTCAGCAAAACAATAAAAACCCACTGACCTTAAACTGCAGATAGCTTGGTGTTCTAATACACACTGTTAACCTTTTAGTTACCTGCTCAGGTACTGCAAGAATTTAAGACAATTCTGCTAGCAATTTATGATCGATATATCTTATTAATCCAGAGAACAATCAATCAATCTTTTTGGAGATCAAGAAAATAATTCAGATTTCAGAGCAACAAGACTTGACGTTGCGTGTCCCACCACCAATAATCCACTTGACTGTGACTTCCTTATGCTGGAGCCATTTCTCAATTCTTAGCAAATGTAGTTGGTGCATAAATGAGTCAGCTGCCCTTTTGGATATTGCATTATTTGATACTCACTCTCTCAGATAATCAGGGACATAATGGACAAAATGGTGACAGTAAGTTGCGCATTTATATGCTCTCATAGCAACAAGCCTCAGGGAACGACAAAATGCACTTGGACAGTGCCAGGGCCCTACCCTGAAGCCTGGACTGCCATGGGGTTAATCTTTTTGATTCTGTAGACAAGTCACAGCAGGCACCAGCCTGATAACACAAGTGAGTCACAGCACTGACATTCATCAGAGCATGATGCACTTCCTGAGTGACAGACAGGACACACACAGGAATAACCTGACCAGAATGCCAAAATTCATGCCGTGTTTTGAATGAGGGTAATAAAAAACAAAACAAAACCAGAAAAAAACAAAACATGGTTTGACCTGTTCTTACTCAAACTCCTAGGTCAAACAGTCTTTAAATTAGAATTGTATGGTTGAGCCTGCACTATTGCTTATGGACTGCTGAAACATGTTGGGATTGCTGGGCTGCAGATTTGGACCATCTTTGTGACTGGGTCAGTTCAGGTTGCCAATTGTTGGACTGCCGAGTTCGACCAATCAAGCTGAGCTTTTGACCTACTCTATCACGCTCCGGTGTTGACATCTGCAAACGCGGTGCAGGACAATGCACTTGTAAATGTGACAACATTCCATTTTTTTCACCTATTATGCAAACCTGACCAGTGTGGTGAACCCTCTTTAGGAGGGCATGCATTTCAGCACCGCCGACAGAGCCCGTTTGAGTGGATAGAGCAACCAATACGTGTAACAATGGTTCTTTTCTCTCTTAACAAACTCAATAAACTGTAAACTGCCAGTCACGGATATTGAAAAGAAATTTGCATACTCTACGCTTTGGAAATCCACAAGGGACAAGCAGCATAAGAAATGGCTGACTGAAGTGAATGTGGTTACAGCTGCCTTTATCAGCCTTGCCTTTCGGCTTGAAATTGTACTCGGCGATAGTTTGATAAGGAACTTCTTGTACTGGATGACTGAGTTAAAAGGAATAATAAGA
The DNA here is from genome assembly GCF_902362185.1 of Chanos chanos. Classification (NCBI taxonomy): domain Eukaryota; kingdom Metazoa; phylum Chordata; class Actinopteri; order Gonorynchiformes; family Chanidae; genus Chanos; species Chanos chanos. Next base: position 25,374,221 of record NC_044496.1, read on the forward strand.
AAGAAAAGATCCAGGGTTTAGTATTTTTCACTAAGATTGTTCCATTTCTAACATCATAAACTAAGACTCTGTGCATTAAGGCGCTAGGTTCATTTCGTCTGAATTTGAGAAAAACAACATTCCAGGGATGGCAGGGCAAAGAACGGAGGCTTCAAAATAAGAAACTTCACAGGCTGCGACAGGATGTGGAATTCGCAGGCTTGAGTACTCCATAAATGGCGCAAATGTAGTTCCGGGTATAGCCCGGGCCAACTCCCAGAAGAGGGAGGAGGGATCACAAAGAGGGTAGCTACGTGGTGCAAAGTGCCAGGTAAGTCACTGTCACTTGACAGCTTACCTGGGGTTAAAACTACATACTGTACACAGAAATCCCACCTCATCCCCGAGTTTGTGTGAACATTGGTTCTTTCCCTTTGGTTCTGTACAATTTGCAGATTCCTCGGATAGAGTGAATCCAAAATTGTACAGCCTTCCTCTATGACCAACATTAATACATGCAACAAATGCAATTTCGCAAGCAAAACAACAGTGCAGCAATTCAACTTCCGTAAAATGCCAATCCTGAAATCCTAAAATTCGGCAACACTTTAAATGACTAAATCAACAAATAGTAGGAGAAACACTAAGACAACAAAACTTTGCAAGTGTCTGTCATTTCGACAGACAGTGCATGGATAATGGCAATCTCTCTCGCTTCTAAGAGCATTACAAAATCTCCGTCAACACATTCACATAATGCTACACTTGATTGGACACTTTGTATCCATAAATGCCTTTCGAGTCAGCCCCATTCACGCTTTGATGGTCTAAACACCAAAGGACTAAAAATACGAAACACAGACCGCACTTTCGCATTACTAGGCAATGAGACAAACCAACTGAAAAAAACCCTCCAGCTAAAAACTTGCGGCTATACCACACAATTATTTATAACGTCGCTCCGCGCGCATAGCCAGTGCAATAGAAACCGTGTAGTGTAGCCTACTGTAGCTGTTTCCCAAACAACATGAGCACAAAAGCGTAGACAAATCTCATTTGACCCGCTTTACCTCATTGTTCGGTGAGAGTGCAGATCCTTCCCGTCGTTGAGTTGTCGGCTTCAGATTTAAGCCCACAGTAACAAAGAAAAAAAACAAAATTAAAATCTACGTTATCGATGTACGACTCATCTATCGCCCCACAAAGGGGTATGAGTTTATCAAGGGGCGAGAACACCTCTTCGATTTCCTGGTTTGGGAGAGAGGGGGTGGAAGAGTGGATATAGTTGTGGAGCGGGCTTGTCAACTCCAATCAGTAACCCGGGCTCATCTTTCTTCTCATTAGATACCAGAAAACTAAGCACAAAATTGCGCACGGTTTCCACTACTGCATTTTCTGCTCTTATGCATACGTTTGATAATCACTCAAAAGTGCGAATCCCTGTTAATTTTCGACAGTCCTCCGAAGCTCTGGACCGTTTAGATTGATTCGCGACCGAAGCCCAACCTGCCTCGCGCAACACCAAGTAAGCTTTCATTCCTGTCTCACCCCCTCCCTCCTGTGTTGAAAAAAGAAAAATCCACTCCGCCTTTCCCTAGCGGCTGAACGCCATAATTCCAATCCCGGTTTAAAAGGGTAACGCTTTGGTGGTGGGGACGGTTTTAAAAGGGCAATTTAAGAAATACTATAGTTTTCAATGGTAGAATTACACTCGATTATTATGAAGCGGAAAAAAAATCATAAAAATAAAAAAAGTATGTTGAAATTAACTATTATATTACATCTTCTCTTCATCATTTCCACAATCAGAAACATTTAGAAAATGATTAATTTATTGTAATTTGCACCATGAGTAACCACATTGCTAAATGCACTTTGATGGTCAGTCCAAATGATTATGGCCAGTACAACTAATATTCCATAAAATAGAACCCCAGTGTTTACATTAGATGTTAGCTACCTGTATTATGGACTACTGATCTGATAATAATTTCTGCTAACATAATTTATCAACTCAATCCACCAGAGAAAAGCAGGGGAGAAAAAGTTGGCTTGAACATTGTCTCACTGTGTAGGTGTAACATACAGCATTCCCAAAGCACAATGATTTTCTTTCTTAAATAGATAAAGGATTGCACTCAAGCAAGAGAGGGAAGGCTGTTTTAGCATGTGTATCACATCGGTCAGCAATGTGAGTCTTGGATCTTTCCTACATATGAATAGGAGAGAAAGAGAGAGAGAGAGAGAGAATCACTGAACATTTCACTGCACACTAAAGTGTGGAGGGTTCCAACTCAATCACAAAATATAGCAGAGTTCTAAAAACAACTGAAACTGTTTTAGATATAAAAGGTGACTTCTCTTTTTTCCATTGTTTCCATTCATTTGTCCAACTTGTCCCTTGACTGTTCTGTGAGCTTTAATCAGTCATGTGGCTGACCGAAGCATTGCGCTTTAAAACAATAAATTTGAAAATGTAAACTTTTTTAAGCAATTATGTAAGCTTTTGTTAATTACATAATCCGATTTCCACCATTCATGCATGTTTTAATCAGGCTCAGAGAGGAGAAGGATGGCTGTTGATAGTGAAGCATAAAAGCAAAGAGGAAAGGGAAAGAGAGAAATGTGTATCTCTGAAAGAGTAAAGAGGTATGTGATATATAGCTGACTGTGCTGAAATTTATCTCACCACAAAAGAAAACTGGAGAGTTGTAATTTTAAGTATACCCCTCCTCCAATGGGCTGCTTTTACAGGCTCTCTCTCCAGCTCTGCTTGGCTGGCATAGGTTCCACACACTCTGCAGAGAGTGTTCAGCAATACGGTAAGCATTAGGGGAAGCCATGCATGTAGGCTTTGCCTCCAGTCTCTGGATTGGTCACTAGAGAAAAAGTGATTTGAAAAACAGACAAAATAGTGCAAATGTGCTGGTTTGTCTTAAACAAAACATAACTATGGATAATTGTTTTCTGAACCTCGAAGCTTTTTTTGAAACTTCATGATTGTCAAAAACATCCTGTTCATAACCCTTGCAATTATTACTCAGCTTACTAAACTTACCCAAGTGTCACTGATATGTGTATCCTCAACTTTGAGTGTTTTGATTAGTCATATTTCAAAGTAGTGGTGTGAGATTGTATGGACAGAGATAAGCAGCATCTCATACCAAAATACCAGTGAAATACCAGTGGACCTGTTCTAAGACAAAACAGAGTGCATGAGAAAAAGAGACAGTAATGGCAAACATAGGAATAAACAATGGGGAGAATGAATGTGTGTGTGTGTGTGTGTGTGTGTGTTTGTGTGTGTTGGTGTATGCGTGTGTGTGTGTGTGTGTGTGTGTCTGTGTGTGGTGTGTGTTGTGCACTGGGCTGATTGCCAGTGAGAGGAAAACTGAAGGAATTTTGGACTGAACCCAAAGGAGTTGACCCAGACCATAATGTTGACCCCATCTGAGGGAAAAGGGCAGAATGACCTCAAACAGAAATTTGGGGATCTCTCAACAAGGAGTTGGTGGAATGTTCATAGAGTTACTTGTTTAAAAAAGTGTAAATACTTTTTTTTTAAAGTATACAAGCTGAAAACGCAAAGAATTTTCCGTTCAGTATGCAGTGTCTGTCATGCCTTATTTCAAGCGTTGAGCCTCAAGAGATTTTTGGTAAACTGATGGTTTGAACTGATTCAGAAGTTCAAGCACGCCATCTAGTGAAACATCTGATTTACATATTTTAGACCACAAGATGGCGACTTATACACATCTGTGCTCTGTTAAGGGACCTGGCAAGGCCGCAGTGCTGATTGGGAATGGGCTCTTTTGCTACCGAACATGACTGAAGTTTATTAAATTATGACATAACTGTTAATCTATGTATTTATGTATCATTTGTCTCTTTCAACTGCAGTTGTACAATTTCGGGGGTAAAGTGGGGTTTGTCAAGCCTTTTTTTGCAAAATGTGTCGTAAAGGGATAAAAAAAAATGTCCCTACAGTGAAATCATTTACAAGTATTTTAGTATGCCATGCTTAGGCAGAATTAGGCAGAATTTTCTCTTAAAAACCATTTTCAAGCTATGGCTTGCCAAAAGTGGTGTTTTGGCTCATCTTGCCCCACTGAGCATATGTGGAAGTGGAGCCATGAAACAATGAGTTGTTGTTTCTATTGAAAAAATAGAGGATTTTTCCCTTTTTTGATATCACCTTGTATCACCTAATTATACAAAGAAAGAGAATAACTTTAAGGCTCATCTCACTTCCAGAAAGTTTTATTCATGAAAAGTGTGAAAAATAATTGAAGCCCAGTTAAACACCAATTAAGGGTACAAAAAAAGACTGCTCAGAGTTTACACCTCCACCCCACTCTCTCTCTTGTCAAGGCTGCACAGGAATATAAACTTCTCCTCTCTTCTGCCTGTCCCTCTGATTCTTCTTGATCCTAGAAGTTTGAATGGCACATCACTTTTGGGAAAGAGCCCTTCATTGTTTTGTCTGAAGAGGAAGGTAGAATGCTCACTCTTTGACCTCCCATAAGTTTTTTCTCATGAATTTGGCCTCTTTCATGATCATCAACCCCCTCTACTGTCCTGTGTACTGGCGTCATACACATCCCAATGCTTGGGACCCCGGTACATCAGTTTTGGGAGGGCACTTAGGGCTCATGACTCCTGATAACACAGTGGAGGTCAGGACTGGCTGAAATGGTTGCTAGTGTTGAAGACTGTTTATGATTGGTGGATGGCTGAGTTACTGGCTCAACTTCAAGTTTACCCCACAGCCACCATTTTAACAAACCTGTCTCACGTGGCAACTCAGAGCAAATTAGAGACAACATTATGCTAAATATTTTAGGCCATAAAGAAGCTTCATAATACATGAAGAAACTGGTGATGTATTCTAAAATTAATCTTCTCATACATTGGCACAGGATCCACAACACATTGCAAAGCAAAAATGTATGTGGGACAGCGAAAATACGGTTTTTATGATGTAAATGTACTTTACCCACTTCATCACTCTTTCCATCTCCTTTAAAACTCCATGGTAAGAGTGAAGTGATGGACTTATCCTGTGTGTATAGTCACAACTTTGGGGCCAAACTAACGCCACTTAGTTTGTTTCTAAATATTCTTTTTTAATTGGTCTCGTTCACAAGCAAACTGTCTCCAGTCATCAAAAATATTTCTTCTGCATTCTACTGTTCAACTGTTCACAGCAAAGAGTTCTATGAGAACTAAATTTATTACCCATACTGCAAGGTAGGAGTTCTCTAGCCTAGAGACTGCAATGCAGTGAGCTGCGTGTGTGTGTGTGTGTGTTTGGACTGTGCTGTCATTCACCCTCTGTCACTCCACACCTGGTCTTGCAGCCCTGACACTCAGGCAGCGAAGCTGCTTGGAAACAAACTGTGGCGGTTCAGATTTCCGTGCTCGATCGATGGTGAGAGCGAGTCCCACGCCGGGCGACGGTATTGCATTGCACAGAGGAGGCAAAGTATTGACGCATGACCGATCGCTATCATAATCACACTTCCCCTCTTATCGCCTCTCCTTGCCCGCCTAGCTCCTGAATAAAATATACCCCTTCCTGCCAAGATCAGTCACCCCTAAAGCAGATTAACTTGACAAACTTATGGACACTGATTCACAAGTTTCTAAGCAGCCTGAGAAAAACATATGTAAGAGATACTCTCTCCTCTTCATGTTATTCTTGTGCCTTGAGAATGCCAGTAGGCCTAATCCTGTTTTGGTACCAACACACAAAGTCAAGAACACATACATGAAATTATTAGTAATAACATGTAAATATGTTCAGAAAACAAATGGAAAATTGCCAAAGAACAGGCCTCTAGACATCCCTGTCTAAGGATTAAGTCCTTCACGAGTGATGTATATTTATGTTACCCCTTGCACTGCAAACTTCACACCACTATACACAAACAATACTCAAATCCCCTGTTGGGGTTGAGAAAGTGATGTCTGAAACCCAAGAACTACACCTTGCAAACCCTGAACTCTGAGCAGACCCTTAAAGTTCATTTGTCTGAGATAAGATCTGAGGTAGGAGCTTCACCTGTAAATCATAAATCAAAGGGGGAGCCTCCGAGGCCTACCACACACACATACATATCTCCCAGGTGCGGTAGCCCAGATGTGAGATGATGAGGATCGTGCATCTGCTGACAGGCTGGGCAGAGCAGGAGGAAAGCCCCAGGCTTCACGTGGCCTTCCTGGCCCAGACGAAAGTAAGGAGCATGGGAAACTGTCAGTGGCAGGAGTTCTCTGAACACCCTCTAACTGATGACCTCACACAAAATTCTCACCGAGATTATACCGGAAATTATGAACCCTTCACTAATGGTAATACTCCCTTACGTAACTCACTACTGTGTTTACAGGCTAGGCCCAGTCACCAACAGTCTGCTTTATTAAATTACCTCAGTCTCACAAAGATGTAGTGATCAAGGAAAATCAAATGGGATTTCAAATAATTTTTGTATCAGTAAAAACTCAAGAGTTACATATATATAACAATGCAGTTTTGACTTAAGGGTCCAAATTTACTTTAATGAAACTGTTGCTTTTGAGAGAGGGTTTATGGTTGGGGGGGGGGGGGGGGGGGGCTGTAATGGAGGAAAGGGGTGTGGTGTGACTGTCAGCACATCTGGTCTCATTAATATTGCAGGAGCCTTTAAACGGCAGTTTGTCACTTATTGAGTGCTGCCTGCTGAAATCAACACTGATACCCAAGCTGCTGTGAAGGGACACAGCCAAGAGGAGTGACACAAGTGAAGGGTGCAGAGCAGAAGAGAGGAAGGGAGAAAAACACAGGAGTGAGATGAACAGGATGGATCCAAAAATGACAGTTTGGGTTTTCTGTCACTGAAATTAAAGGTTTGAACAAATGAGCACAATGTGATGGAAACTGATGATAGTAGACAAACCTTGGGGGGGGGGGGGGGCAAAAAAAGAAAAGTAACACAATTGTCTTTTTATGTGATTCCACACATTTATTTAGAAAAAAACAAACAAACCAAAAACAAAAGCAGTTCCACATAGAAAATCAAACAAAGGCTTTCAGTTTTACAACACAACCTCTCATACATACATCCAGAGCTGATGCAAACATCTTCAACTTAACTCATGTCTTTTTTCTCACTATTGTCTTCCTCTTAATATCTCCTGCCATGGTAGCACGCCGTAATATTAGGCCTAAGCAAACTGTTCCTGGAGTTCTAGATGCATTCATGACCATATCAGCAGAAAGTCCAGAGCATTAGACATGTTGATATTGCTGTGTGAATGGTCCATCCAGGCTGGGCTTGCCTACGCTGTTTAGTCTGAGTGGTCATTTACTTCCCTGTGATGAGGGGGTTCCTCAGCACCACAATCACTGAGTCTCCCCTGAGAAACATCTTGGAGATGTAACGATCTTTGTTAACTGGCTTTGATTTCTTCTTTCCCTTGCCACTTTTAGGTACTTCTGTCCACATCTCCTTGACATTCTCAAGGACCATGTTACAGTGCCTGCACAGAGTTCAGAGTAGGACAATTAGACAGACATCCTGTCAGTATTATAATGATTTTTTTTTTCAAGTTAGTGCGTAGCACTTCAGGGTACCTCTGTAAAACAGCTCTAAATGCATTTGCCAATGATAAAGAGCAAGAATCTCCATGAATGCAAAGTTGCAATTATCAGATTTGATAAGAAAAACAAGGAACATGACAATAAAATGTGATGCAAACAGCTTGTTTCATTTCAATGGGTCACATACACTACACAGTAAAAAATTACCTGTCAAATGCCTTTACTCTGCCCAGTAGTTTCTTATTGTTGCGGCAGTTAATAAGGACTTGTGTGTTGTTTTTGACGGACTGTGTGAGCACAGAAAGGGGTCCAGTGTTGAACTCTTCTTCCTCTCGTTTCTGCAGCTCCTCAGGAGTCATCTCAGACTTGGGTTTGTTCAATAGACTCCTGAGCACAACAACACGTTTTAAAAAGCCAATTTACGGTAACAAGTGCATAAGTGTTGCAAACAAACATGGGGAAAGCAGTGATTCAGTGATTTTTAGGAGCTCTATAGGCCTTGATCATTTATTTTGTTTTGTCGGACAAGATCTAAGTACCATATGAATTCAACAGTCCATACAACACAACCATCCCAGCCAAGAAAAGAAGTTTTCACGTGACACGATCTCATATACGAACATACACGAATGCATCTTGAAGTCAGTGGGCAGTCGAGCTGAAACTACGACCACAAAGTAGTTATTCAAAATGCTTATACTCGACAACAACTTGATATGTGTTTCTAAACGTCCTGTACATTATCGCTACCAGCATAGTCACTGAAAGTGAACAAAGGCGCACTGGACACACACTGCGAATACTCATTAAAAATGAGACAATACAATTTTCAGCAAATGAAATTCGGTGTCATTATTATGGTAAATCACACCAAACGCCTATCACCAAATACTAATTAATTACAGAAAAATATTAAGATTCGTCGCCATTGAATGGGTGCTACTACTGTGCTACTTAGCTTGTCAGCTAACGAGATACTAACTAGTACTGAATTGTTTTCTCATTTATAGAATTTTGCTATTTTCTGCAGTCTCAAGCAACGAACCTAAACACGCATAATTCCATATAATCGTCCCTATACTTACATGATGGTGGATTTGATTATAAATTCAAAACGAGTTTGCCAATACTCCCGTCAGCACGACTCACGTTCCTAAAGCACCGAATATGTCCGCATTTGCTTCCGGGTTGCAAGGTTTAGCAGCTCACTGGATTACTTCTGGGTTATGTACCTTGCTGCGCGCTTAATCCAGCCAGGCGGCCTACTGCAATATACGGACTTTTTCTCTCCCACAATTAAAAGCAATGTAACCTGTTATATCATGTTTCCTAACTTGCCACATATCACACACCTTTTCATTTAACTAATTATCTTAAATATTTAGATCGTGATCCAGTTTGCTTGGATCTTACTTAAACAGAATAATTCATTAGTATTAGTATTGTTAAATATTCTAAAGAATGTGGGTCTAAAATCTATCTTGGATGAGAAGCTTTTATAGGGGAAGGAGGGTCAGGAGTAAAGACTGAACAGGCACATCTTTGTTGTGTGTAGTAAGTGGATGAGAAAGACACAAGTGTGAGTGGAGAGTGTGTGTCGAGACTATGGGGGATTGACTTACTGGCAAGAGACAGGTGGGCGCCCAGGGGAGCATAAACCCACCCATGTGATTTCACAGGTTGGTGACTCAGCCAGAGATAATCATACCTGCGGAGTGCAGATTTGGAGAACATAACGTTAGACTTGGCTTTAAGCCTGACTAACATTAAAGAAACGCATGAACCTCTGGCCTGAGTCCTTGTGGTACAGTCCTTTCCACTTTAACCCTTTCAGTTCCCACTTTGTTCTTCCACAGAGTCTCTCTGGAGCTCTCCTCTCAGATAGAGAGCAGACTCTGGAACCTAAGCACGAATCGAAGCTGTTGCACACAACAAGAACTTGTCTAACCCAGAATGCCTTCAGCTTCTGTATATGTGTGTGTGTGTGTGGTCTGTCTGGAGGGTCCTCACTGACACTACAGCTGCCCTCTGTATCCCTTGGGGAACATGGCAACGCGTGGCTCCACTTTTTTCAGATTAACATCCTTCCTCCTTCAGCTTACTCAACAGGAGAGCTGAGTGATTGAGTGGTTAAAGTTATTAGCACTGTCTGTCACTAAAAAGATATTATTTATTACATAAAATTAACAGCAAACAGTATCACTTTACAGTTCCTCTAGGGCATATTGCTCACCCCCCCCCCTCTCCCTCTCTCTCTCCCCCTCTCTCTCCCACTCTCTAATGAGTCTGTAGTAATCAAGTTATTGTTATCTTTTGTATCTGACCACGCAGTTTGCCAACACTGTTCCTGTAAGGTTACATTGAAACATACTTGTAGTGTCCTGTGCCAACCGCAGACGTCTGAGTTAGAGACAGGACCTGATATGGAGGAGACACAATCAGATTCTTATAAAGTCTCTTTTGTTTGATGAAGGCACAGCTCCAGAAAGCTGTCCTTCTTTGCCATTCTTTCACATTTATATATCCTACTCTTTATTTTTCTCTCGGATTGTGAAAGGTGAGAGAAAGTTCACCCTAAGGTGACGTAATGTATGTTGGTAACAGAAGATGCACTTGAATGAGATCATTCTGAGAGCAATGCCATTCTTAATGTGATTGGCATCTTGGTTGAGGAAGATGTCTTCACAGAAAACATTTTCTTATTGATATGTACTAACCTCAGTGATTCAGCCACCGGGCTTCTTTTAAACTATGGATTTATGGCCTGAGGTTATTCAGTGATCAGTCTTGATGTTAATCTGTTATGTGATTTTGTCTGTAGATGGCTGTATATTGCTTTTGAAAGTGACATTGTAAGTGAGGTACTTCTGAGAGTATATTACAACTACAACAGGGGTAAAAACAACTTTGTTGTCTTGCATCATATATAAATATTGCTATGGTGGGATAAGATTCCATCCAATTAAACTGAGATATTAGGAATTGCAGTATGTTGTAAAATAACATATGTGAAACTATTTTGTATTAAAGCACAATGGTGTTCTCTCTCTCTCTCTCTCTCTCTCCCCTGGCTTATCCCCCATGAAAAATGAGACCTACTTCATTACTGAGATAAGTCTCTGATAGCACTCAGGAGACATCCACCACAGAGGACCAGTTGGATTGTGTGAGTAAATGTCAAAGATTTGTCCATTAGCCATGTCAGCCTTCACAAGTACTGAGAAGTACTGAATTCAAAGTGGAATATCGAAACAGGCAGAATTGTCTACTTCTATCTGAAGTTCTTGCTCTAGTTTAAGAATTTTACTCCATGAATTGCTTTCGGCGCACAATTAATTGAACATTAAAAATATCATGGCAGAATAATGCACTACATTTTCTGTCTGCTTCTCAGTGATAAAATCAAATGATGCTAAATAACCAAAATCAACTTAAAGAATAGAACTAAATACCGAGCAAGCTTGAGTTAATGTATTTAGATAATCTATATCATATCATTAAAACATTACAAAACAGTTAAAAACTTTATACTTTAACTTCCTTTGCCCACTGTACCCTTTTTTTCCTCATCTTCACTTCTTAATTTACACTTTTTTCCCCACTGCCATTACTCTCAGATATATATGAGTCTCAGTGCTTTTAATGACCACTCTTTGTCAATAACTGGAACTCTGAATGAAACCTATCATGGTTTCCCAACTGCATCGTTCAGTTCATCAGATGAAGTGCTGTCGCTGCTATAAGTCAATGGCAGTACGGCGGCCTAATCAGTTGTTACACCTGAACTAATTCAGTGCTGATATAGTCAAATGCCAGATGCCTGCTGAAATAACCTGTAAAATGTTATAACAATTGTCAGGGAGAAAAATCAGCTATAAAGTTATGATGAAAATTCTACAGATTCAATCTGTGTAAGAGGTGGAACAGTTATGTTGAATATATCTTAATGTAAATATAAAACCTATGGTATGTTGGCTTCATACAAAAGGTGCATGCATGTGCCCTAGAGGAAGTGTTAGGGCGTATTCCTTTAAGGAGAGGAGTGTGTGTTTGCTTAGGTTTGGGCCACCAGCTGCATGCCCTCTGGGCTTCATTGAACTTAGAGCAAACCCCCATACATGTCACTCATTTTTGGTAATTCATCTCCTCTGCAGAGGAAGAAAATCTGATATTTTTGAGATTGGTGGATAAACAATGATGACCTAAATCATTCGTAAGAGTGCCTCATCTCGGTGTAAAATTTTCCCACTTTTGCATTTTTGTTGTGAGATTATTTCTAATCCTGATGATTTCCAATTAGAATTAATTTCTTGAAAGTCTGAGATGAAACGTTAGCTATCTTAAACAACAAGTCAAATTACCTCTTGTACCTATACCTCTTGCATAAAAGAACAAGCAACAAAGAAAGAAAAAAGAAAAGAGAACACATTACTCATAAAAATATATTTTAAAATAAAGGTAAAGTTTATAAACAAACAAACAAACAAACAAACAAAAAAACAACAACAACAAAAAATGTGATTTCGCAATAATAAAGCATTTTCACAAGTAAAATATTTCTACCACAATGTCATTTCAGTATTTTATTGAAACAGAGTAAGGTCGTGTAGCTATAAGAAGGTCGCATCTAAGAGAAAGGCATTCTAAATCAGATCTATGTCAGCGTAAATACATTTCACACTTCATAATGGCTATCAGCAGGATCTGTTCAAAGGGATGTTGTGATGAATTACATGAATCATATGTTATAGTAACAGAAACTTTGGCTAATTTACGACAAACGATTTCACCGAGGTAAGTGTGGATAGCTTACATTCATGCATGAGAAAAAAATACGGTCAAATGTCTACTTCTTCCTCTAAGCACATTCGATAATACAGGACTGATCAGCGTAGTAGTGATCTGCTATGAGGTTCAAATTCGTAAAACAAGACGAAAAATCTCTTACAGGGACAGAATGCGGTGATTTCCCTATAACCGTGCAGTTTACTTTCTTTCTTTCTTTCTTTCTTTCTTTCTTTCTTTCTTTCTTTCTTTCACTTTACGCAGGACATGAATCGACTAAATAAAATTTGTAGAATTTAAGGAATATTTCCATGACAACATCAGAACATTTAAGATTATATTTTTGATGTGTGAGCGGAACAGTCAGAATATCCTTATCTGCAGTGAATAGCTGAAGACAACAAACAGATAAACAAATTAATAAAAAAAATTAAGAGAAAGAAAGAAAGAAAAAAAGCACTGTCATAATCTAAATATCTATACGAGCTAAATCTTTAGACTAAATGTACAAGTCCTAGTAGCGTATTATATATAATCCCTTTTAAATTCCGTTTCGGAGACACAAATTACCATAATTTTCTTGGCAGTTTGAAAGCATAGTGAGAGTCCCTGCAAATTGATAAATTAGATTTGGTGTTGTGCTTTAGGAGACAATTTGTGAAAATGTCATCAGAGCAATAATCTCTCTTATTAAAAAGATAAGGCTACACTCACGCTGATTTAATTGTTTTCTCATTTGGCCTATTATTATAATAATAATCATGATAATTGTTATTATTCTTATTATTGTTATTGTCGTTGTTGCTGCTGGTGGTTGTGGTGTTCTTGTTGTTGCTATTGGATTCTAAAATTGAAATATATTTTAAGTGTTACAGCCTTTTACATGCACCAGTATGTAATATAATATACTAACGTATGCCGGTCGTTGATAATGTGATTCACTATCTACTACTTCTGATATTTACTGTTAAACCCGTCTTCTAAAGTTTAATCATTCTAAGTTAAAATTTACCAACAATGACGACCACAGCTACATCAATAATAATAATAATAATAATAATAATAATAATAATGATGATAATAATAAGAATAAGAATACACTGTAATTAATGACATAACGGATCAGAAACTGTCATCGTGGTCAGTGATCCCGTCGTGTTAAAAGTGGAGAAATAATTTGGGAATTCTGTACAAAGCCCTCCAACACAATCTAAAGAGGCGGTCTTTCCAGGTATCAAGCGTCCCACTGAAGATGCTCTGGGCAGGGTGGCCTCTTCATTAGGCCAGGGGCTAAATTCTAGAGTCTGAGGTACCTGGTGTGAGTAGAAGTAACTGGCTTGACCGGATAGCAAATTAAAAGAACACGAGTTGGGGAATGACAAAGGGTAAGGTAAGGAAGAAGAAGCAAACGAAGTCATAGCAGACACTTGACGGTGTCGACAGTGGTCACCGCTAATCCCAAAGACGGGAATCTCCTGGCCAGCTGGGAAAAGTCTGTCTGTATATGGACTCGTCGTGGCAATGTGGTGCGCTCTTTGTGAGAGAACCGATGTGGCAAAGTTGTTGTGGTGAGATCCGTATGGCATTGCACTTGAGTTTGGATGTGCAGAATGTTGGAACGCCAAAAAAGGCGACACGGGCCAGTAAAAAGATCCTGCGAATGTAAGACCTGTAGTTGTAGCGGAAGTCAGGCGTGCGCCTCTTTTCATAGCTAACTTTGTTCTAGAAGCAGAAGTTGAGCGACGTCGAAGTTTCCCCGTTGTGCCACCTATGAACACGTCGTCGCTACATGGATCAAGCATCCAATAGTTGCCTTTTCCTGGATCATCGTAGTGGCGCGGCACCTTGACAAAACACTTATTGAGGCTCAGGTTGTGTCTAATGGAATTTTGCCATCCCTGTTTATTTTCCCGATAATATGGAAAGTTGCCCATGATAAACTCGTAGATACCGTTAAGAGTGAGTCGTCGTTCCGGACTTTGGCGAATGGCCATCATTATAAGAGCGTTGTAACTGAAAGGCGGCTTCTCGGGTTTAATCTTTGTGTCTTTTCCATCAATGTCCCCTGTTTGTAGCACGTTGGTCCCTCCAGTTGCGACGTCCTTCTTTTCTTTACCTAAATTCTCTTTCCGGACTGGGCACCGAGATTTTTTGGTCCTGTCGTCAAAATCAATTCCACATTTCTCACCTCGAGTACGACTCACTTTAGGAGACTGTTCGGTTAAAATCTGAGCTCGAGTTAGTGGTAATGTGCTGCAAGAACGGGCTTCATCCAGCTCAGGGCTGCCGACATTCATCATACCTTCGTGTTGGAACAGTAGGCTGCTGATGCTGAATGACGAATTTTGGAAAAACCTGACAGGACATTTCAGATCTTCCATCTTAAACATCCTTTTTCAAGATGTGCAACAGTCGTCTGGGAATAGAAATTCTCTAGCTTCCTCAGTCGGCAGGGTAAAACAAACAAACAAAAAAAACACAAACAGGATCCATCCTTGCGCACTGCACCGTGAAATAACTTCAAGCTCGTGCAGTTGCAATAATGGTTTGGTATTCTTACTAATAACCTTTTACTGGGCTGCCAGTCTCACTGACTGATAGATGAGCTCAAAAGCTCCATTATAACACTTCCGCGCCCAGTGAAATCCAAGCCCCTCACCTGCTTCTAGCCCCCTTGAACCGCCTCTCAGTTCTCGCCCTTCCCCCCTGTTTATACCACAACTTGGCTAATTGCCTGTCAAAAGAAAACTGTGAAAAAATGCTTCCCTTGCATAAATATATAACCAGCACTCCTCTAACTAAGCAGACTATACCAACTGCCTCAGAGTCCAAGAGGCTATCCTGCCCGCGCAGGTAGGCTACAGCGTTGCCACCGCAACGCGCTTTGTAAATTTTGGAGACACCTGTTTATTGTCTTCAAGTATTCACGGCATTTAAGGATATTCTGTTTCCACTTACACCTCAGCACTGATGTCTGGCCTTAAGAATCAGAGTTTCATAATCCAAAATTTTACAGGTGATAGTGAAAGTGTTTCCGTAAAAGCGCGTCACACTCAGGTAGGCCTAACTGTTCTTCATAGTTGAAAAAATCGGTATACGCCTAGCTCTATGTGTTTAGCTGAAGTATTAGTTCGGTTAAGAACTGGGAGTTCTTACGTTGCCGGAGAACTTCGATTTACTAAATGTTTGGGGCATTTAACTGGGTTATGTTTTTTCTGTATTACCTAATCTAATTTAAATTTGATCTAATGGATATTCCTAACAGGGTACACGAATGAGAATACGCTATCATGTGTCACCAAGTATTGGCACGCATGTTATAGGCCTAAATATTTAAATATAAATAATAAATAAATATGAGATTTATTTTTTTCTTTAAAAACATAATTTATTAAAAGATGACATTTTCAAACATATAAATGCGTCTCTGAAATAGCTTAATTCTGAAATACAAAAAATTAGAGAAACTTAGTCTCTCTAAACTGTCATAGAAACCAGATCCCATTAAGATCCCACAGCCGCCACAAAGTCGAGAATCCTAACATCCCACAGCCGGTACACAATCAACACAACACATATGGTGTGCTCTTTGAGACTTAAGTCTTTGTAGAGAAGAATACAAGTGTTCCCCTGGACACTCGGTGTGTGCCAAGTCTCTGTGCGCTAACAGTACAAAATTAGAGTACAAGTGTCCTTGAGCCACCCCGCTGTATAACAGTCTTTGTAGTGATGAGAGGGCCGCAGGGCTGGGGAATTCATCTGTAAAACAAACGGGTAAAACAGATGTCATTCATGATGGTCAAAACACGAATTATTTGTAGCCAAACCGTAAGAATTCAACAGCTGTGGGTAGAGTGTGATTTAGCAGCAACATAGGCTATATGCTGTGCTCTTACCGTTGAAGTTGCCCATGAAAGCAATGCCCACAGAGTCGAGATTGTGTGTCTTTGCATGCGCCCCAATAATTCCCCAGCCTCTCCCCTCATATACAGCCCCATCTCCTCCAATCAGAAAACTAAAAAATGCGGAAGAAATTTGACGAAAATTTTGTATGGCATAGCCTATTAAACACTTTTCGTCGTATTCATTTAGCATATGAACATACTAATTGTTTATTTCACATGCTAACAAAACAAATACAACAGAATACCTACTTGTATCCAATGTCACTGAAACCGCGATCCTCCATGTGCATTTTCTGTATGTAGGTGAGTTGAGCTTGGCATTCGCTTGGTTTGGTACAGGTCCACAGTGCCGTATGATGAATCACCACTTTCCGCGCGGCTTCGCCCAGC
The DNA here is from genome assembly GCF_902362185.1 of Chanos chanos. Lineage (NCBI taxonomy): Eukaryota > Metazoa > Chordata > Actinopteri > Gonorynchiformes > Chanidae > Chanos > Chanos chanos. The sequence continues at coordinate 25,390,859 of NC_044496.1, forward strand.
TCGTCTCTGACCTGTGGGTCCGCAGCTTGCCAACGACGCCGAGAGACTACGGTAACTACACCGAAACACACAGGTTTACTTTCGTATTATATACGCAACACTGTCGCAAACATAGATATGCATCGGTGCTTAGCCACTCTTTTATGTGAGATATAATTGACAGAACTGATTATAAATAGTTATAAATAGTAAACAAATAGTATCAGAAATATCCAGCCTCTCACCTGTTTTCCCACCTTTGTAGCTTGTTAGTGCAGTTTCTTCTGAAGTTTTGCATTCATCCATCATAGACGCTAATTAAAATGTAATTAAAAGCGAACACGCTTAAAACAATTGTTGCCACTCATATGACTTCGAATAATCACCGCGAAAGCCTCGCTGTAGGCACCTCTGTGCTTAGCTCCAGAAAAAAAGTGCAGATCTATGCGGAACTGACATTAGGCAACTGTGGTTTATCTTCCGCGTACTTTCCATGCACGTTACCAGTTGGCTCACCGTACCCGAACAGCTCTCAGAGACGGAAATAGCTTCAGTCATTGTATAAAGTGTTCACACGCAATCTAGCTGCAACTACAAAGGTTGCGGCGAGTTGGAAACACCGTTGTGGACTGTGAATTTTTGACTCACGTCTTCGAACGTGATAAAATCCGAAAATATAAAATGGCATGCAGTAGCGACACCTGGTTATGTAAACCTAGCGAGTTTAACCACTGAGTCACAAGATTTGACGTTTACCTTTTATGCCATGATTTCAGGGAACCATTATATGAGTTGCAAAATTTTCAAGAGACTGGACAGCTACATGATTTGATTGAGTAGATTTTCTCGACGGACGGCGTACTTTTACATCTACACTTTATCATCACTGTCTCTCACTTTCCCTCTGTCTCGCTCTCTTATTTTAACACACATAGGTTCGAGTGCTTTGAGTGCACATCACCTCAAGCAGAAAAATGTCAGGAATCAGACAACAGACACACAAAATCAAGTATGCCCCCTTGTGATGGCATTTTCAAAAATATATCTGACACTCTTTGTAAAACTTTTTTTTTTAATAATTCACCTTTAAAAAAATATACAGTGTCATCAGTAAAAGCAAATTACTACTGAAAAGGTCATCACTCCCTAGAGTGTGTAAACTGCTCTCAGGATATCAATATTAGCCTTCAATACAAATTACCAGATCTGATCATACACAGATTGATTACTGTCCTGTGGCTGGGCTTATAGCACCATGCTGACCTGACATACTTTACATTCTGACATGTGGAAAACCAGGGCTACGAGACCAATGATGAGCAGAAGAAACAAAACAAACATCTGGCCAAAAACGGACTGTCAAATTTAAATTCAATCCAATCTGAGGCATGATTAATTGTGCACTTCTAACAAAGGAGATGGAGCGTCGACGCTGTGGACCTCTTCCTCCTTTTCCTCTCCCTTATTCAGTCCAGCGGTGTCCACAATGAGGAGCAGTGCAGACGTAATACAGTCGCATGGCATCCTACCGAAAACAATCACAAGTAGAGCTGAGTAATAGCCATGTATATTTTCCATGTATATATATCAACAACAATAAATGCAACAACATATTTTTGGAGTCAGCAAATCTATGCTGCAGTTGACTGAGGAACAGGAAGCATGATGGTTAATTTAAGCACCATCTGAGATCACCAGGTCTGAGATCATACAGCTGCACAAGGAAAGATATGACTGGCTGTTCTATTTTTGTTTGATTTAAAAACAAAAGGAAGAAACGCTGAACATGCCTTTGAGAAAGTTATATATATATCATGGACATTCTCATTAGACACCAGATCTTCAGATGATCAGTTCTGGGAAACTTCTCACACTGTGTAGGCTTATATATGTAGTGTGTTCATACAGTCTGCATTATTCCTTATGTTAGCTTGTTTAAGTTTAGTTAGAATGTTGTGTGGCAAATGAAAAATTCATTTAGTGAGTGATCCACAATGTCTGTTCTGGTAAACAATTGTAAATAAATAACTCGGGGTTCCTACACAGCTTCCTTTTCAAAATTCCATACTTTTCCAGACTACGCGGTAGATTTTTAAGACCAAGTACAAATAGCTAAAATGTTTATTATGCAAATAAATGGTTTTAAAATCCAACTGTTGACATGTATGTTACATTCTAACTATGTATGCAATTACTGTATCTTACCAAATAATTGCCATAAGACTGTAGCTAAGTATTGTAGCTCATACAAATCAATTAACACCAAACCTAGACAAGTTCAATGCACAGCATTTTACTCAAGCTGCAATGCTAAAACAGTGCAATGTTATACAGTTTTTATCATGTAAATTTAAATAGCTGTATACCGGGGGGTATGAGGCACCAATTTACCCCCAAATGTTCAGAGAGAGGACCAGTGAGGTGCCCTGAACTGCATAGCCTGGTACATTAAATAAGAGAGAAAGTCATGTTTTAGGTTACCAGGGGACCGGAGGCTGAAATTTAGATTTTTGTATTTATTTATCCATAACAGGGGCTGATTTACCCCCAAGGGATGAGGGAGAAGCCCAGGGAGCTCCCCTGAGCTCCAGAGCCTGAAATGTTGATTTACTTTTAATTTAGGAGTCTTTTAGTAATTTGGATTACCAGGGGGCCAGAGAAAATTGCCTAATTCTTCTTTTCCGCCAGGACGGTGCCTGTGCTGAGCCAGTTCTGCCTTGGTACCTTTTCAGAACTGGTCTGCATTTCGACAGGTTTGAGAACCAAATGTCACATAGTGAAAGTAGGGGTAATTTCCATGGGGAAACAAATTCTGAATTTTATATTTTAGAAAACAGAATAGGGGAAACAGTCTGGAAACACAATTTTTTTTTCCATACTCTCTTCTCTTTTTTCCATACTTATCCAGACCTGGAAATGACTAAAATCAAATTCCATACTTTTCCATACTGCGTAGGAACCCTGATAACTCTTAAACCTGACCGGTCTTCCCTTTCGTATATTCATATTATCTCCAATAAAGCATATTATTTATAATGTGCACCAAAATAAATATCAATGCAATGTCAACACACACCAAACTAACACATTTCTTAATTTAAAACTCTATCAGATGACAAATGTTTATATTTATGTTGTATGTACAAATAGCATACCTCAGCCTTCATACTGTGGGACTGGAAAAAGACTGCCTCCTTGTGGCCACACCTGAAAGGGTAGTAGCACCATGACTTTTAAAAAACAATATTATATTAAATTATATAATATTTAATTACATTAAATAGTTTGACAACTTGTGGAGCATCATTTGACCATTATGGCATTATGAGTATCATCTGACTGTTTTATTACTGAAGTATCCAAAACTTTGGTTAAACCACTTCCATTTTTACACAGAAAAAAAATAAACAGGTCGTAAAAGTGATATGTCAACCAGTTGCACTGGCAAAACAGAATTGAGAGAGAGTGAGAGAGAGAGAGAGAGAGAGAGAGAGAGAGAGAAAGAGAGACTGAGAGACAGAGAGCAAGAGAATGCTAACATCTGGAGAGTGTGCTGCTTTTTCACTCACTTGGGGCATGGGTGGTCCTCTGTTCGAGGCAATGTTGGATCCTGTGCTACATCTGCAATGATCTGGGTTAGTTCACTGGAGAGAGACAGCACACACACAGAGGAGAGGAGATAATGTACTACTTTCAGTTTCGACTAATGCATATTGTAGTTACATATATGCCATTATCTCCCAATACAAAATATTTTATCTTGAATATTTTCTCTCAAAAGGTAGAAAATGGCTAAGGCATACTTACTCAATCTCATGTGTAATTTTGTTGACATATATGCAGCTGTTGTCAGCCTCCTGCTGATAGTCACAATTTCTGCACTGAGAGACACAAACAAAAGTAATAATCCATGTAACTACTCACAAATACTGTACTTAGCAACAAAACAACACACTTCTTTATAACTCACGGCATAAAGGAGAATGCGATTTTCCTTGTCTTCTTTGGGGTACAACATGTTGTTACTGCAAAAAAGAATGCAGATGACTCGTTATTTTTCTCTTGTATATCTTCCGGCGATAGCGTTAATATGACTTAATATACCAAGATCCCGTCGTAGGAGCTCAGTTCATCATAGAGTTCCGTCACGAGCATTTAACTTTAGAGTCATTAGACAAATTACAGGTTCATCAATGTTTAAAGCACATTTCACGATAGTTCTACTTCAACCTTATTTCTAAATCTGACGAATCACATGGTACATTAGCTGTTAAGCTCTTGATTTAATATATAAAATTTACCAACATTAAACACCTTGAACCAGCTAGCTAAGCTGGCTAGTGATGGTAAACTGAAAGCTTTCACCGAAACACTCACCATTCTTGACAGAACCTGATTCCAACAAACCCAGGCTCATATGTACCACCGTCCAGATCCATTTCAGTTCTGTTCTGATCGTTAACTGAGGGGAATATACAGCCGACCCAATGGACAAGAACACCTATCAGCGTTTGAACCTGTCTGCTGAGAAGCTAGAAACATTATTGTTTGCGCACGCGTGTATTTTCTATGAAATTTCGGCGTGAGGAAAATTCAGAGTGCCCCCTTGCGCAGGGGAAGAAATAGCAATCGATCAGATATAAACATTCACAGATAATTTCCGTCAACAAAAACTTCAAAAAATTTCTCCACGCTCTGGCCCGCTTGTCATGAACTCATCATCTGATTTACGAAATGGAAATATTAAAGTGTGGGGACAACATAAATATAATTCAACCAGTTACATAGAGTTCAAGCAATGTAGCTCAGATTACCTTTCAGTAAAACTGGAACTTGTACAACACATTACAATTCATGACAACCAGACTCAGTACTTAAGTTCCCCTTTTTGGAAAGGGGAGGTTTCAGCCCGCTCGAAAAAAAATAAGGTATCATTGTCCTCACGGGGAGAAACGTTTTCCCACAAGAACATCACAAGTTGACCCAGCCCGCCAGGTGTGGAGAGTTAATGCTGTATGGTGAAACCACTTAGAAAATAGTTGAAGAGTTCTGAAGGGTAATGTTTGCACGAAATACTAAGCCTGGCTCTGCTTTAGTAGCAGAATTATGAATATTGCTGAAAGAATATTCATCTTATGGGTTTACGAATAATAAAATAACTCTTGGTCTATAGCCCCGCCCCATAGCCATCACATCGGACACCACATCGTAGTGCTAGATTCTGTCTATCATTTACCCACTATGTTTTTAAAAAGTTAAACAGTCATTTATCAGCAATAAAAAAGTAATCAGACGTGTAAAAAACATATTGTTACACACACACACACACACACACACACACACACACACACATATATATACATATATATATATTAGAAGAATATAATACTATAAATATATAAAGAAACAAAGCACATGAAACAAATTGGCCTGATAGAAACAGTAATAGCCAGTGGTGTAAAGAGGAATTTTGACATGGAGGCACAAGTTTTTCCACACATAAACAAATAAAAAAGGGTCTGTTTTTTTCCACCCACAGATATGAATATGATGTTTACTCAACAAAATTATAAGATAAATAAGATCAGATGTGTGGATCCAGGACATATTTGGAAATTCAGTTCAGTTGTTTTAACTGCTGAGAAGAAAAAACTTAAACTTAAATCTTTAATGTAAAAAAGCAGCACCGTTTGATGAAATTTAATAGTGCATCTTTAACCTTAAAAGCAACAGCTAATGATAAATAAAAAGAAAAGAATTCTCTAGTAGAGGCCGTAACAGCACAAAAAGTAGAGGAGTGGAAAACTATGTTTTAACAAGTGAGTTTGTTGATACATTTAATATCAGTCAAGTCCACTTTGCCCTTACATGTTGTCTGTATTTAGTGATTGAGTCACTGAAGGAAATAAGCCTCTTTCAAACCAGTCAGAATTAAACAGAGAGCTCAATTGGTCAATTGACCTTGGTGCATGGATGGTGAGAGTCTCTTAGGAAGGCCAGAGTTTTCAGAGACAGTGCAACAGGCACGTTTATGTATGTGGAGAACATAAGCAAGAGCATGGTCATCCGCGCAATCTGCAAGGTGGCTGTTGGTCTAACACAGCTACTTGATGTGTTGGTTGTGTTCCCAGGCCACTTGCCCATGCAGTCAATAAAACAGGGCTTTTATGAAATAGCAGGTAGACAATTCAAGTTGACCACGTGATCTGTAAATAATGCAGACCCTTTGGTGTGTACTGTCTTAAATGCAGCCTACTCCTTTCATAGGGTTCCCCAGAGTGATCGTGCCATAGATGGCACCCATATCCCAATCACAGCATGTCTGGGCAAGAATGAAGGCAATTTTGTCAATCGCAAGTTATTCCAAAGCATCAACGTTCAGGTAAAAAATAAATAAGGATACTCATTGTGTTGTCATACTGGCACATTGCCTACATAGACAATAAGGGTTTGCAGAAAATGCTGTTGCCTGGATAATTAAAGGTCATTCTCTTTTAGCACATACAGTGGATTACTCCTGGGAGATAGGGGGTACACATGCCAGCCCTTTTTAATGACCCCCTATACTTACCCAAGTGCCAGGCCAGGAACTATATTCGACGTGGCCCTTATGAAAGCAAGGGTCAAGATAGAAATGAAATTTGGAATCCTGAAAGCTTGCTTCAGGTGCCAAGGTGGGCTCAGAGTGACCCCAGACTGGGCTTGTCAAATAGTGGCAGCCTGTGTTGTGCTTCACAACATAGCCTCAATACAGGAGAGAGCCCCTCCTATCAACCAACAACCTCCTGAGGTTGTGGACCCCATCACCATAGACCACCCTACTGGCAGGGCTGTGAGGGAGGCTATAACACATCAATATTTTGCCTGAAGCAAAAAGCAAATGCCCCCCCCCCCGGTACAAGTCTTGATTTTTCAATTATTTTGTTTTTCCAGCTCCTAGGAAGAAAAACGGACATTTTAGTTTAATTGTTACCTATGCCTGGGAATAAATTACATTACTTCAATACCTTCTTTTCTAACTCCAATTTCTCCACCTCCAGCTTTTTGCTTAAAAATTCTTTATACTCTGTCGAGTTATAGTTTCCTCTTGTACAGACTCCTGACATTGTCTGCTCCAACCTGAAACAAATAAAACTAATTATATAGTTGCTTTAAGATTTAAGCATTGTCCCTTTGCAAGGCTCACTTGAACGATGCAAATGTCACTGACTACCCTGTTTAAATAAAGGCTATTCTTTACCACTTGACAGTCTCCTTGGCCTAGAAGTGGGGGCTATAGGCTCATGGGGGGGGGGGGGGGGGGGGGGTTCCCTGTTCCTGCAAAATTAACATCTAGCAATGGAAGCAATTGATTCATTTTTGGCTAGAGAACACTTGAAGCAGTGAGCGGTCATATTTACAAACCACCACTATTAGCTACTAATTAAAGACACATCAATTACAGCCATGTGTCCATACTCTCAATGTCTATGTTAAGATGGACGAATTGAAAACTGGGTAAAATTGATAACAAAAGACTAAAGTGTAACCCAAAGCTCTCTCTGAGCATATATAGTTTATTGGTCATCTTTAGCCATCTCCACCTGAGACAATAAGACATGTAAATGTTCTGTTTAATCCATGATAGGCAACCACACATGACATGCCAATGTATATGACAGGTTGCTTTCACTGTTACCTCTGTATGGGACAGAGGTGTGTAAGTGGGTGGTGGCACCAACACCAGTGTCTCCCCATCAAATGTAAATAAGTAAATACAATTTAGTAATTGCTCCCACAATATTTATTATATTATATTAATGTTTTAATAGCAACCGAGTATTTTAACATTGATTCAGTGAAACATACCCTGCACGAATTGTTCTTGTGGGGAGCTGCCAGGTCCACCAGGGTCTGATGTTACTCGCCCTTCCAACCCTTCCATCAAGGGACGGCCCTGATTATTGGAGGGGGCCAGCTCCTCAGCAGGAGTGTAGTTCTGTGGAAGAGGGCCCCCTCCAGTCTTCCTTGATTCATTTTTTTCCCTGTTGGCTGCAATCAATTTCAAAGCCATTTCATTGTTCCATAGGCCTTTGGATAGCAATATAAGCCCAATACAAAGCACTAAATGATTTAATCACTAAAGCCTTGTACTTGTACTTGTTGACCTTATATTTGCAAGTAAACATACTTACTGGTTTGAATTATGTTGTTATATTTATTCTTCACTTGCTCCCAAGACCATTTAACATCACCAGGGTTGCAGCTGAAACAATCACATTACTGTTGACTTACACACCATAAGAATACATCTAGGCAACCCACTAATTTAATGGAATAAAAAATTGTGATTATAGTCAGATCTACTCCTGCCTTTTTTTGCTTTCTTTCCTGGCTTTGGCTGCAGCAACTGTGTTCCTTTTAGCCTGTTTTATAGATTTAAATTCCTCATTGTTGTGAAGGGTTATGGTTTGTTTGTCTTGAGTGAAATATGTGGCTCTAGACCTCTCCAATTTTGCGATTGGTCATCTGTTGCCACTACCACCCCTTTTATGTGAACACGCTCATAGCTAGATTGGGAAAACCTGGGTTGGCTTAATGAGTTGATAACCACCGTCATGACACAGCTTACGTGTGACAGCGGTTATTAGGGTTTGTCAAGCCAGCTAACGGAAAGATACCCTTGGTATGTTGGACTTGCCTTGTAGTATAGGCCCCAGGTCATCCAACATCTACAGCAGCTGATGTTTTCCCACACTTCTCTGGTTATACCAGGTCCATTTCCGCAGTGTAGCTAGACTTCAGTGAAGATTCCTGACTGAGGTAGCACAGCCGAGTGTGAGGGATTTGTTACATTGTGCCCTCTATTTTGCTCACCACTCTTTTTCTGATGACACCAAGGTGGCGATAATCATTTCCAGTGAATGAGCTGCCCACTTTGGCCATCTCGAGCTCAACTCCTTTCCTGAGGGCCCCCTGTCTTACATGTCTTGCATGTCTGTTTTAACTCAGGACTGACACACCTAATTTCATTTGTCAATTAATCATCAAACCCTTGATTAGCCCAATTAATTGTGATAATGTAGAGTTAAAACAAAGACATGCAGGACAGGGAGCCCTCAGGACTGGATTTCAGAATCACTGATCTAGAGCATCACGTTGACTACCTCTCAAAGGTAAGGTAAGCGTCTTGCCAAGATTGGCTACTGAACTTTTGCTCTGGAGAGCTTTCCTCTTTTGTTTTGGTCCTGCTAGATTCTGGAGCAGCTGGCAATTATCAGCACTACCTTGGTTAGTCCTTGGACTTCCAGTCATTAGCCCTCTGCACCAGTGTCCACCTATACTCTAGATGGAAAGCTGGTTTTACTTGGTTTCATCACCCAAAACGTCCATCTTGACGGTGGGAGTGGTCCAAGAGAATTTTCCCTAGCTGGTTCTTCCAAAAAGCATCACAATCCTTGGGCTGTGCTGTTTCCCTCCTGACTGGTGCTATGCCCCTGCATCATCATGTGTATCCCAACTGCAAAGGAGACCTAAGTTCAAGTTCAAGTTCAAGTTTATTTAGAGCCCAATATCACTGTTTACAGTCTGAAAGGGCTTTACAGGCCACAACAGTCAAATCAAAATATGACGGCACCCCCTGACTGAATCCTCATGGCGGGCAAGAAAAAACTCCCCAAAAACCCAAAAGGGAAATGGGAGAAATCTTGAGAAGGACCACAGAGAGAGGAGACCCCTCCTTGGCCAGACAGGTGTGCAATAGGTGCCGACCACGTGGGCAGTTACAATTGAAAGTAAATTGGGCATGGACAAAGGGGATGGCGATGTAGACAGGAGGCTGACAGGGGGATGAAAGATGATAACACCAGGATGGATCGGTCCACAGGGCGGGAGGAGTCAGGATCACTGGTGTCTCAGGAGCAAACATCCCTGTTCACCAAACATTCTAACCCTCCAGATCTGCTCCTTTGCCTAGTAAAGAACTATCAGCAAAAGGCTTGGCTAAACAGATAAGTTTTCAGCCTTGACTTAAACATAGAGACTGTGTCTGAGTCTCGAACATTAATTGGGAGGCTATTCAATAACTGTGGGGCTCTGTAAGAGAAGGCTCTGCCCCCTGCTGTAGCCATCATAACTCGAGGTACCAACAAATAGCCTGCACCATTGATCTAAGTAGGCGTGGTGGATCATAAAAGACCAGGAGTTCGCGCAGGTACTGTGGCGCAAGACCATTTAATGCTCTATATGTTAATAGTAAGATTTTATAATCAATACGAGATTTGACTGGGAGCCAGTGCAGTGTGGATAAGATAGGGGTGATGTGATCATATCTTTTGGTTCTAGTAAGAACTCTGGCTGCTGCATTCTGAACTAACTGTAGCTTATTTATACACCTATTAGAACATCCAGACAGTAAGGCATTACAGTAGTCTAACCTAGAGGTAATGAAAGCATGAACCAATTTTTCAGCATCTTGAAATGACAATGCATTTCTTATCCTGTTAATATTTCTAAGATGAAAGAAGGCTATCTACATGAGCTTCAAATGAAAGACTGGGGTCAATAATTACACCAAGGTCTTTTATTGCCGCACCTGATGAAAGAGAAAGGCCATCCAGAGTAACTATGTGATCGGAAAGCTCCTAGCTGCATGTGATCCTAGTACAAGTACTTCTGTTTTTTCAGAGTTGAGTGAGAGGAAGTTAGTAAGCATTCAGTGCGTAATATCCTTTAGACATTCCTCAATTTTGTTAGGCTGGTGTCTCTCGTCTGGCTTCGCTGAGACATACAACTGTGTCATCAGCATAGCAGTGGAAGCTAATACCGTGTTTACAAATAATATTACCTAGAGGTAGCATATATAAAGAGCAGTGGGCCTAAAACAGAACCTTGCGGGACTCCAAACTTTACCTCAGTATATGCAGAGGACTCACCATTTACATCAACAAACTGATAACGATCAGTCAAGTAGGACCTAAGCCATAAGAGGGCCGTTCCCTTAACTCCAACAATATTTTCTAGTCTATCAAGGAGAATGGTATGATCAATGGTGTCAAAGGCTGCACTGAGGTCAAGCAACACAAGCAAGGAGACACAACTCTGATCAGAGGCCAGTAATAGGTCATTTGCAACTTTAACCAGTGCTGTCTCTGTGCTGTGATGAGGCCTAAATCCTGACTGATACATTTCATGGATGTTATTCTTATGTAAGTATGAGCATAACTGCTGTGCTACAGCCCTTTCTAGGATCTTGGAGATAAAGGGGAAGGTTAGATATTGGCCTGTAGTTGGACAACGATCAGGGGTCAAGGTCAGGTTTTTTAAATAGGGGTTTGATAACTGCTAGTTTAAAAGAGTTAGGTACATAGCCAGTGCTAAGGGAGGAATTGATTATTTTTAGAAGCGGCTCGATGACTACTGGTAGTATCTGCTTAAGGAAACGTGTAGGTAAGGGATCTAGTACACAAGTTGGTGATTTTGATGAAGAAATTAGTGAGGTTAATTCGGTCACCTGAAGGGGAGTAAAACATTCTAATCGCTGATCTGATATAGTTATATTGTTATCTACAGTGTTAGTGATCAAATTATCTGGTTTAAAATTTATAGCCTGGATTGTCTGCCTGATATTTTCAATTTTACTGTTGAAAAAATTCATGAATGCGTCGCCACTGAATATTGATGGTGTGCCTGTTTCCGAGGTGCTCTTATTCCCAGTTAGTTTTGATATGATATTAAATAAAAATCTAGGATTATTTTTGTTGTCTTCTATTAGGGTGAAAAGATACATTGATCTAGCGGCACTAAGAGCTTTTCTGTAGCTCAGGAGGCTCTCCTTCCATGCTAACTGGAATACTACCAATTTAGTTTGGTGCCATTTACGTTCTAATTTTCGAGTGGTAAGTTTTAAGGCGCGTGTGTGCTCATCATACCAGGGAGCTAGTTTTTTCTCTCTGATTATTTTCCTTTTAAGTGGGGCCACATTATCTGAGGTGTTGCGGAATGTTAACTCTAAAGATTCAGTTGCCTGATCAAGTTCTGGGAGGTGTGACAGTGTTCCAATCAAAGTTGATAACTCTGGGAGATTATTGATAAAGTTCTGCGTAGTAGCTGGCGTAAACGTACATTTATTAGGATAGCGTGGCGAGGTGCATATATTATTACTAAGAAACATTTTGAATGAGATAAGATAATGATCTGAGATAGCTTCAGATTGTGGAAATGTGACTATACTTCCTACATTTAATCCGAGTGTTAGTATAAGATCGAGGGTGTGGCCACCATTATGAGTGGGCCCTATGACCGTCTGATTAATCCCTACTGTACGGCCCAGGGGGTCTATAGATAATAATTAGTGTGATAGACTGGGTAGACTTATTTTTTGTGGCTACATATGTTATGTTTGTATAAAGAACTTCAAACGCATTGAATTTATGTAGAGGTTTTTGTACGATGCCTAGGTTATCATTATAAATGACTGCAATGCCTCCTCCTCTGCTAGTTAAACGAGGCTGGTGTATATAACTGTATCCGGGAGGACTAGCTTCATTTAATGCGACATACCCATTTAGTTTGATCCACGTTTCTGTTAAACACAGTACATTAAACTCCTGATCAGTAATAATTTCATTGACAATAAGCGCTTTGGGTGTAAGAAATCTAATATTTAACAGTCCTAGCTTTAGATCGAAGGTGCTGGTGGTACATTCAGTATGATTTAAATCTATGTTAATTAGGTTACTAGAACAAATTCTCTGAGTGTTTCTACATTTTCGTATAGATCGGGGAACAGACACAGTCTCAATATAGTTTAACCTGGGTGACGACTCTAGCAGATGGTCGGTTTAGCCTGCTTGCCTGCTCCCTGGCCTTGGCTCTGGATTGTCACGGACTAACTGTTCTGAGACTATGCGCTATGTTACAAGAAATGAGAGCAGCACCTTCCCGAGTGGGATGGACACCGTCCTGCCCTAAGAGGCCAGCCTTGCCCTCAGAACTATTCCATTTGTCTATAAAGCCCACATTGTTGTCAGAACACCACCTGGACATCCAGCAGTTCAGCGACCATAACCTGCTGTAAGCTACATCGCCTTGCCGGATTGGGATGGGGCCAGAGCATATTACTGCATCGGACATCGCCTTCACTAATTTACACACCTCTATGATATTACTTTTAGTAATCTCTGATTGACGAAGGCGTATATCGTTAGCTCCTACATGAAAAACTATCTTTGAAAACTGTGCTTACTTAACACTTTAAGATTACTTGCTATGTCCGGCGCCCTGGCTCCCGGTATACAGCTAACTAAGGGCCGTAGAATGGAATCTCCTATAAACAGAGCCCTTTCAGGTTTCTCAGCGGGTGTTTCACTGCGGAGGGCAAACCTGTTTGACGTGTGAAGCGGGGAGTGGTGTGTCTCTCGTGGGCTAGCCTTAGTGTTAGCTTTGGCTTTGCACTTATGCCGCCGAGTCGTCACCCATTCGCCCCGCTGTGAGGGCTCTAGTGCCGGTGTCAGGGAGCTGCTAACTCTTCCTGAGCCATCCGGATTTTCTTTTACAGGAACTAGGCTATTCTCACTCTCACTAAGCCTCTCTAGCATCTGGATGCGCATCTCTAATGCTACAATCTTCTCCGTCAGGGAGCTAACTAATGTAAATTTAGCACAAACAGAGCTATTATTAATGACGGAGGAAGAATGGCTAAACATCCTGCACTCGACACACTGAACAGGCTGAGTATTTGCCATAGTGAAAGTTTCACGTACCTTAGTCGGAGATTTAATTGGTATTAAATTAGGCGTTGGTATTTAAATTAGGCAGTTCACGCGTAGGGCAGCTGCAGAGTCGCCATGGAGTACAACAGGGAGTCTTTACAGCAGGGGTACATCGGCTGCTCCACCTCTCTAGCCTTGCCAAGTTTCTTTTTCATGGAGAGATGGAAGTCAGCAATCCAGTACTGACTACTGGTGACTAAACTTGTAAAGTATCGGTATTGTGCGCTCTGTTCCCCTCCACTATTAAGCAGCTGCGTGGGTCTCTGGTGTTTCACCAAGCTGGACCTTTGGAACACTTGCAACCTGGTGTATATCTGGGAGGGAGATGACTGAAAGACCATTTTAGTACCACATTGCACTGAGCAATTGCTCATGCTTTTTGGTCTTGATGCACCCTTTGTCTTCCAGGTCCTTGATGTGATATGATGGGACAGCATCTTTCCTTACGTTGACCTCTATCCATTCGTTGGTGTTCCAGGAGCATGTGGTACATGGTCAAAGTACTTTACCACCTCCTACACCACTGACGACATGAGGTTGGATCATCGGGATTTCCATCAAATTACCATCTTCCTCACTTATATCCGCTCACAGGGAGTGTGCATGGCATGCAGTGTGCTGTCATGGCCCGAGCCTAGGACAGTAAGAATTACAGCACTCCCTGGGACTAACCAGCTTTTACTGCCAATTCCACAGGACCTTCAGCACAATTGCAGCTCTCTTCACGGCCCTGCTAAAAGGAAAACCCAATCGGCTCCACTGGACCAAAGCAGCAAGGCACACCTACCAGCTGAAGAGCTGCTTGACAACTGTACCAGTACTCAATCTACCAGACCTATGCAAGCTTTTGTTCAAATAGAGCAATACTGTCCCAATGTGTTGGTGAGCACTCAAATGTTCCAGTGTGTGCCCTCCCCACCCACAAAGCTGTTGCTTGCTAAGAGGAACTGTGACTTTGAATATTTAGCTGCTGGTGGTAAAGTTGGCATTGGAGGAGTGGAGTGGACCCCACCCCCCCAGGTTCCAAGAAAGCTAAAGATCACCTGATCTTCAGAGTCTACAAGCCTTTTGGTGCCCCACAGGGCAACAAGGCATGAGTGAGACCTGCAGGGAGCCTGCTCCTGAGTTCCTTGGCATTGGGTCAACCAGGTATCATCTGCTCCGTTGAGCTCCTAAAGGAGGTTCTGGTGGCCCACCTGGGCCTCTGACATTGTATGTCTGGCCATGCTGCACCTATGGTACTACATACCGGTGCGGAGCCAGTGCTGCCTTGGTGCCTTTTGAGAACCGGCCCGCATTTCCACAGGTTTGGGAACCGAATGCCACGTAGCGAAAGTTTGGGTAATTTCCGTGGGGAAAAAATAATGTCGGACAGAACGCATCTGCTTGCTTTTTACTTTTACGCTAGGCTTCCTCACAGCGAAACACCTCATGAATTTATTCTAAAACATTTCGCTCTGGGTACAAAATTCATGAATATAGTAAACCTGTCACCTAGCTCAAATGTTTAAATGAGCCTTCAAATGAAGGTTTGCAGTGGGCTATTTGCACCAGCCAGAGCCGAGAGAGAGTGTTTTTTCTACACTCTGGGTCCGATGTGCATGTTACATGTCAACAACAGCCCGTGTTGATGTAGACACAAATTGTTTCCCATTCATCTTTTAATCATATACATATTTTCATGCTACATATAGCCTTTAGCCTACCGCTATCTTGGTCAGACCTTTTTTGTTACTCCCTCCTCTTTAGAGAACATCACGTATCAAACACAACAAACGCTGAACTGATTGGTTCTCGCATAGTTTTTTTTTTTTTTTTTTTTGCATAGCCTCTGACGGCAGCGGTTCCAACTTTTAGGACCAGCAATTCTGCAGTGCCATGCCGGTGCCAGCTTTTTGGGGGCGTGGCCACCATACTAAAATTACTGTCCACCCCACTGCTTCCCCAACTGACAAGCCCCAGTCATTCTAATCTCTTTGCAACGGCAAACCCTTAAAAATCTATTACACATTTAAGGCGGAACAGTTGAGGTTCTGGCCACAGCACCACAGGACACTTTTACAAGTGCACACAATAGGCGCTTTCTCACCGGAGGAACTTTTCCATAGTTCTTAGAGCTGTTGGAGAAAGCACCCCCTTTTACACGTGTTCGCACCGCAGGAACTTAGAATGATCATAGTTCTTAGAACGCCGTTTTGAGGGGCTTTTTTAGCTCCTACTTCAGGGTAGGTTCTTTCACAGCGCAATAGGAACCTTGTGACGTAGATGTACAGCCATTGGTTCAGACGCAGGTATACGATGATTGCAAGTTTTAGAACGTCTTACATTTAGTTTTTGATATTCATGTCTAAAAATGTCTGGAATTGTAGGAGGGGAGTTGGTTTTTATGTTTTATTTTACCGGTATTTTATATCCCCCCACAATGACCATTTCTGCAACGTCCAATGCATATTTGTACATTGAAGAGGTAGCGTACACTCTGCTTCGGTAGGTGCTTGTGTGTCTGCTTGTGTGTCTGTGATCTGCATTTTAACCTAAAATAACAATGTGTTTATCCAGCTCACGATTTGAGGGCTGCGGCGGGGAAAAAGGAGAAAAGAAAAAAAAACCCACGATGCTGCGAGCAAGCGTCAGACACAAGCGCTATGCTAGCACCCGAAAAGTACTATCCCATCGCGTCATTCATTGCTACTGCGGTGGTAAACGCAGGGGAACATTTTTTCTTCCATTGTAGTCTAATTTGTCGATTTCTTTTGCCGCAGTAATGGTATTCTTTCCTTTTGGAGGTATTTAAAAGGTCTTAAAAGTCATTAAATTTGTACTTAAAAATGTGCAGCTATCCTGGTTAGTCGTAAACAACAGCTCTTAGCTGCTTTAACGTCGGCCGGCTTAGCTCACTTCAGCGTTCCTACTGGCGGTGCGAATGCAAACGTATGTAGTTCTTCGGGAAGCTCCCCATGAGGTAGTTCCTATCAAATGAGACCCTTGAACTGTTCCTCCGAAAGCACCTAATTCCCTTGTTTTTTGGCCGTGAGCCCCATTCTCATTTTGATTTTTGGTGCAGGGTCAACAGATGTTGAGCTGAGCAATTCAGCGCTGCCAGATGTACGATAAGTATCATATTTGTACAATATTTTTGCCCTCTGTAAGATGTACAATCAATAATGCCAAAGGCCCCATAATGTACGATAATTTGATCATTTTGTGACACTTAGTATTACTACTTGTAATCAGTTTTGGCTATCTCACCTTAATTCATTTCCTAACACAATCAGGTTAGTAAAATATGGATCCTATGTCTGTGTTTACGCATCTCTTCTCATGTGACGTGGTGATGATGCATTCAAATTGGAATTTGATAGGCTAATTAATGACTCCTTGGTTGATCTCATGTGAAAATCATAATGTTATATTCACATGAGATCAGCTAAGGAATTAAACCGTATTCAGTTTGTTATACACTATAATATAGTGTCTTTACCTTTGTATTAACCTGTGTACCCTGAAATTCCTCTGTGCTTTATAGCCTTTTAGTGTGCCACCCCAAGATTTTCACTGGCCCCATATGGCCTCCCCCAACCAAATATTTTCCGCAGGCGCCGCTGTAAGGGATGTCCCCCAGGTTGGTGACTCCATGGTTGGAGCCTGGTGCACGTGCTTGTTAATTTGGTCTGCTTTCCTTTTTGTGTATAAATGCTTGGGTCTTTCGCTGTCCCTTTATATGAAATTGACCCTGATCTGTACTGCTTGCCAGCACAAAGTTTGACTGTTATGCCAGTCTTGTGACCTGTAATCCTGCCCTGTATCCTGAAGCCTAGCCATGCTGTTGCCTGTGTTCCTGTATTTTGTATGCCTCTGGACTGAAATTTAACTTTAAATTTGTGTAAATGCGTGGTCTTGCCTCTGGTTAATGACCAACGTAAAGCCGAGAATCTTGAACATTATAAACTGAAGTTACTGGAAAATCTAAATCTTGGTTTCTGAGATTACATCATTTTAAACCGTCTAGAGGATATTTGTGTGGGTCCTCCCCTGTTTAAGGAAGTTTGTGTTCACCTTCAAACTCTTTGGGAGTGAATGAAAGCACTCTTTGCCTATTGTATGCAGGCATTATCAAGATTATTCTGGAGTTCAGCCAACTTTGTTTTATGATCACCCAACATTTTAAAATGGGACACAAAGGGACAAAGTATTTTCTTTGATTCAAATCTACTCAGCTGATCAGAGTGCCAGCTTTCCTCAGTACTGATGTTAAATTTCAATTCCTAATGAATGGCAAGCTTATTTTCTTGTGCTTTTTGTTGAAATGCTGAATCTTAAATTGTGTAACTCTACCAGGAAGGAATTAACTTCCCAAAAAGAACAGAATTGTTTAAGTGAGAGGCATGTAATTTCAGCAGCATACAATCATGAGAGTGAGTCTGAAATCAGCCAAAAATCAAATCTAGATTTTAAAGAACCTGATTTGTTGGACAAGTAAATTCAACTGTCAGGTGACCCAAAATGAGACATAAGACATGATAAAAAGGATGATTTGACTGCCAGTTTGGGAGGTGAACAATCAAGGGTGTTGCACAAAGTTTCATTAAAGTTTTGCAAAAATGAAAATACGAGTTAGTGTGTTTTGATCTGAAATAAATGATTGATCTGAAAGTGAATTTCTACCAAACTACACAACCTCACATTGTTTTTAGTTGAGTTGAAACCTTATGTAACCTGATAAAAAGTAATAATCTACTAAAACCACTAGCAAAAGAAAATGACCTTCAGGGTCACCCATTGATTCTGATATTTTACCTTTGCATTTGTAGGCTAGTTCAAAGTAAGCACACCAACTATATCGTTTGAACCATAAGAAAAAGGAAAAAAAACTCATCATCCATTCAAAGATTCTGTTTTTTAATCCTTTGCCAACAAAAGTTCCTTAGTATGAATGTAGACCTTTTGAGCTAAAAAATAGGGGATTTTTTGACAAGCTTTTTCAACAAGCCACCAGAGCTGCTGTCACCTGTCATGATCCTTGATAAATCCTCGCATTTTGTCAGAATGTGCAGGAATTACAGCCTCACATTTTCCTCACGTTGCTCATAAAGGCACAAATTGTAACGGCTCTTGTATCTCGACAGCTGCACTTTTTGCTCGAGTTTGCATATTCTGTGTTCTGCATCAGTAATCATGCAGACATGGTCAAATTGAAGGGGCAGGTATCGAGGTCACATATTCTCATTAGCTGGCTAGCTATGGTTAATTAGCAGTAACAATAATGTTACATTAACCAAGTCTGTTTGCACAATTAACTTAAAAATGATGGCCACAAAGATAATCAAAGATTAACTGAAACAATAGGCTTTGCTGCCAACCTCATTTTTTTCAGGGACTCATCTTTTCAATCATCTTAATTTATTTATCCATGCTTTGTGGCATTTTGTGTGTGTGTGTGTGTGTGTGTGTGTGTGTGTGTGCGCGTTCATGTCACGAGAAGTCTATTTGTTTATCATGTATTTTGCTGTTTTGTGTTACCTCTAGGCCCCACCCACTGCTTTCAATCTGTAAATAGAAAGAGAAATTGTATTTCAAATAGCAATGTGAGCTTTGTTATGAGATCAGA
The DNA here is from genome assembly GCF_902362185.1 of Chanos chanos. NCBI lineage: Eukaryota > Metazoa > Chordata > Actinopteri > Gonorynchiformes > Chanidae > Chanos > Chanos chanos. The sequence continues at coordinate 25,410,197 of NC_044496.1, forward strand.
GTAGATGCCCTATTTAGCCAAGGATTAAGAACATTTACTAAAAGTCCATAAATCTAAACCAAATCAAAATAAAGACCCTACATATTTGTTTGGTGACCTGTACATACTCTCCCCAACTACATTAGAATAACTGCAGTTCCATCTCAGAGCACTTTGACCAGTATGATGAATGACAGAGATCTGTGTTCAAAGTATATCCAGCAAAAATAGAAGAAATCATTTTACCAGTTAAAAGCAAATCCCATACGTTTTCAAACATGTCATGGGCTAAAGGCAGTGATAGTTACCATAAACAAACTGATATTGAAAAAACATGATGCATTTTTACCATCTTATGGAAATAAGGCAGGAACTTCTTCACCCCTATATTTATATACAGAGGTTAGACAAAACAATGGAAACACTTAGTTAAATAACAGTTTCATTATTTAATATCGAGTTGGTCCTCCTTTGGCAGCAATAACTGCCTCAATATGTGGAGGAATAGATTCATACAACTTTTGGACAGTAGGTAAGGGAATTTTAATCCATTCCTGAAGCAAAACCTGTTCCACCTCTTTCAGAGATGATCATGGAGGGAAGTGGCTCCTTACTTGCTGCTCCAAAATATACCAGACATTTTCGATTATGTTAAGATCTGGTGATTGCGGGGGCCAATCCACGTGTTCAACTTCACTGTTGTGCTCTTCATGCCTGTCTTGAACATTTTTAGCAATGTGAATTGGCGCATTATTGTCTTGAAAGATGGCACTACCGTTTGGAGTGTTTGGACCATTGGGTGAATTTGGTCACCCAAAATTGACAAATACTCTTTAGAGATAACCCTACCATGCAGTGCTAATACAGAACCAAGAGAATTCCACGATATTGCGGCCCAAATCATCACAGAACCGCCTCCATGCTTAATGGTTGGGGTCAGGCAGTCGAAATCAAGGGCTTCTTTTGGCTTCCTCCACACAGAAATTAGTCCTGAATAAGGAAAAAGTGTGAAGGATGATTCGTCAGAGAAGATGACATTCTTTCACTGGTCCATTGTCCACTTCTGATGGTCTTTGCACCATTTTAGGCATTTTCGAACATTGATTGGGGAAAAGAAAGGTTTGGCGATGGCAGCCCTTCCATGGTATAGAGCTGCATTGAGCTCTCGAAGAACTGTTTTTGTTGATACTGGGTTACCAAGATGTTGGTTTAGCTCTGCAGTCACTTTAGTAGTTGTGGTTCTGTGTTTTTTTGACACAACATGTTTTAGTGCTCTGCAGTCACATTCACAGAGTTTTGGCTTCTGTCCAGAGTTACACTTCCCAGAACATGTTTTCCATAGTTTTTGGTATGTCATGACTTTAGAAACAGTTCCTCTTGATAAGTTAAACAACTTGGCAGTTTTTGTTACTGAAGCGCCAGGCATTCGCGCTCCAACAATTTGCTTGAAAGGTCACACATTTTGACTTATACTAATACGCAGACCTCTACAGAAAGAAAAATCTTGAGTAATACATAAAGCACAGGATGTCTGCAGTGCATATACATAAGATTTACATATCACTGGGAATCGTATTAATGCCTAAACATCAGCAAATTTATAGGTCTTGAAATCCCGCGTGTTTCCATTATTTTGTCCAACCCCTGTGTGTATGTGTGCATATATATATATATATATATATATATATATTAGATAGATAGATGTGTGTGTGTGTGTGTGTGTGTGTGTGTGTCTGTGTATGATAAAGATCTGGTCACTGACATTCTCTTCAAGCAGTTCTTTGCAGAAGACGATGTGTATAAATCTGGAATGGTGGCATATATACGGGAGGCTCCTGTGCTTGCAGCAAAATCCAAGTACATCCCTAAACAAAACAGGTCCTGAAGAGGCAGCTGTAAGGGAAGATCAAAGCCATCAACGCGTATGCCCTCTCAGTCATCAAATACCCATCTGCCGCAATGAACTGGCCAAGAGAGGAAACGGAAGCTGTTGAAATCAAGACCTGAAAGCTCCTCACAATGCACAGAGCACTCCACTCAAAAACCAACATCCAGAGACTGCACACTATGGGAAGGAAGAGAGGCAGGGCCTAAAAAGTGTGGTAAAGAGAGTGTGGTGGAAAAGAGATGAGCTAAGATTTTGTGGGACATGCAGATTCAAAAACAAATAATGGCTAACCAGCCACACGTAGTGCTAATAGATAAAGAGGAAAAACAGATGTGCTGATAGATGTGGCAATCTGGAGTGGTAGAAATATCAAAAGTAATATAAAAAAGAAGGAATGTGAACATATATATGCATATATGTGCTTGTGTGTGTTTGTGTGGGTGTGTAAAGTGAAGTTCCCTCTAGGTGGCACTGATGTGCACACATCACTAAGCACACACCTGGCCCCTAAAACCAGCTCTCTTTCAGTGATATACTCTGTGCCTGTGCCGGCAGCAGGACAGTCAGCCTGCTCTGACGTCACGAACCCTGTAGCTTTAATCGAAAGAGACGTTAATCCTGCTCCTCTGCAAAGCCCTTCTGCTTTGAGAGAGAGAGAGAGAGAGAGAGCAAGAGAGAGAGAGAGAGAGAGAGAGGGAGAGGGAGAGGGAGAGAGAGAGAGAGACAGAGGAGGAGTTAGGGACTCAGAGAGGGAGAGAAAAGAAAAGGGAAAGAAAGAGGTGGTCAGGCGTGTGGATATCTGTGCTCTGGTTTGGCTGGCCTGTGTGGGACCTACAGTGCTGCCGTATTCTGTGACTTCACTAGAGGCTCTATTAGCCACCTGAACTCTCCCGTGCCCTCGGTACCCCCGTGCCCAGTCCCCATCGCCCTGGAGAGCCACTGCCCACACTCTGGGCCTACAGAAGGGGACTGCTGTGGGAGCTGCCCCCTTCCGTCTGTGCCACCCATCACCATGCCCACCGTACCAACTGTGGACCTCTGTCATGATGCCTGTCCCCCCACAGACAGGTAAGAGCCTTCGCAATGTGCGGGCATGTATGTATGTGTGTGTGTGTGTGTGTGTGTGTGTGTGTGTGTGTGTGTGTGTGTGTGTGTGTGACAGAAGAAAGATTAGATAGGTATTAAGTGTGTATTCAGTGCATATGTGTTTGCTGCTTTTGTTTTTTTTATCTCCACAAACCTTGCTGCTTGGAGGATATAGTCACATTTCTTGTTATTCTGCATATAGAAAATGTAATAAATGCAAATGGACATAGAGCCTCAGTACATTTTCATGTGCACAATTATACATACGAGTATGGCTACTTAATAAGGTTTGAGTTCTTAGAAAATAAGTGTGTGTTGTTTTGGTGTTTCTGACAAGCAGAGAGATATAATAAATTTAGCTTATATGGTTAATAAAGCATTAAATTTTACAGTGTATGCTTACATGAATATAGGTCACATCGTTAGGGTACACTGAACACCCAGCATGTACTTAGAGCAGTGAGTGTGTGTCTGTGAGTGTATGTATACATGTATGTATGACTTAGTTTATTTGGTGGCGTTTGCTGGGTACATGAAATTAGATTTGACTTTCTCAGTGGAAAATGTGCGTATGTTAATATGGAAGGAATGAATGTTGTCACTCATAACGTTATTGATATATATTCAGTGAGGATATATTGACATATGTTCAGCCTGTTGAATATGTTGTGTACATAAGAATGAATCCACAGTGATATGTGGAATAATTGTCTTTCCTCAGTGCTGTTATGTGTTTGTAAAAGCACACGCACAACTTCTGTGGCCTTCGCCTCACTTGGCTCTACTCTGTGTCCCCAATCTGAGCCTTAGCACTAATGCTACACTAGTGTGAACGGCATGGGAGATTGGGTTAGCTTGTTAATGACTTACTGCAGCTGACAGGAGGTGGCAACCTGGATTACAATGCTTGCCACTGAGCAACAGTCGTCATGGAGACTTAAAGGGATATGTCGGTGTCCCACATGACATGTGGCGTGGTAATGACTCATTATTTAAAACTTACAAGAAGTCCTCTAATTAGAAGAGTATGGAATAAATGCAGGCTAAGATGTATGAGCCATGATTTAGGCAGGTATTTAACTATGTAGTAAACATGTCAGCTATACGTTAGAGTGGCGATAACAAACTCTTGGAAAAAGATATAAATATTGATATAAAGGTCTTTGATCTGGCCTCTCTGTTGGTCTTTCAGTGGTCCCAGTGACCTTGCTTTGGCGTTCTTCACTCACAAGCTATTCACAAAAATGAATTTTAGTACTTTCATATTAAAATTGAAATGCTCTAATAATACAAATGGTACAACATCAGCACAAAGCAATAAGGTGACGTACAGGATTTAGACCCCCCCCCCCCCCCAAAAAAACAAGAACCGAATTCTAGAACTTTCACAAAAAGGAAATAGAATGACCCCAAATAGCTGTTCTCATGTTGTCTAATGCTTTATCTCACTCCTGTCCTGATTCAAAAAGCTTTTAAAGGATTGTGACAACTTCTCTTGAGCACAGGAGGGCTGGTGACACACCCGTTGACACTGGAGTTACAAAGAAAAAAGAGGATTCTGTTTATCAGACAGATCCTCAGGCTCTCTTAATCCCCCTCCAGCTTCTCTGGAGAACATAAACAGATTTGGAGTAGGAAAAAACCCCCCATCATAAACAGTGACATGAAATCATTTCTTTCTTAACCAGGGTAAGCAAACCTTTTTAGAAGCAAAAACATGAATGAAGGTGATTGTTGACTGAAGATTTAAATTTGATGTTGGGGTAGCCTGGGTATGAGGGTCTTTTTTTTTTTTTTTACCTGAGCTCACCCTGGTGAAACTGGTGTGGGTGACAGATGGTGGCAAAGAGAGGCTGCCTCACTGAAGAGAACATGCCAGGTCATCATCGGCCTCTTGGTTTGTTTCCTTCTCAGAGGATGGAAGAAATAATGCTCCAGTTTTTTCTAACCCACCAATCATGCAAAAGGGACTATAGAGAAAAGTAATCCATTTTTGTAAAATATGTACCCTCCATCAGTGTTATAAGAATTATAATCTGGGCTCTGGCTTTACACAGGAGGGTCACATGAGTGTAGGATTAGGCAGAGGTCATCTGGGACTCCCACACCAACCTATCAGGCACCAGCCTGTATCATAGCGATGACCCTATAACCAATGAGGTCTCTACTTTTTGCTTCTGTGAGATAGATAGACATGTAATATGGCCAATGAAGGCCCTTTAAATTTTGGAGGATAAATCGTAGCTTTGTGTTGTCATGTGTCATATTTGTCACATGTCACATGTCCCTTGAGTAGCAAGACAAAGGCAGTGGCCACCAAAGCAGAGTTTCCCTATGATGCTTCTGAATGAACTAGGTTTGACAGAAAGCTTGTCAATCACAGACACATTCACAGTGTACACACACACATGCACAGAGAGAGAGAGAGAAGCCTTAATGTGTGTGTTTATGAGTTTCATAAAGGGATAAAATGAGATGAGAGAGTGCTGAGGATAATGCTATGATTACAGTAATACTGTGGTGCACAGTACATGACAGCTAATAATACAGATATCAGGATTTGAACATTCAAACAGACCCAGTGATTCACAGTTAGAAACCAAGTGAGCATGGTCACACAAGCTCTGTTCCAAATAGGCTTGAATTCATGATAAGAAACATTGTAAACTGAACAAAGCCACACACAGACACTTTCATGTAGTGACATTCATGTATAACTGTCAGTACATTTCTGATTTCATGGGGTCCTTTTAACCTTGAAGACACTCCTGTTTAATCTAATTCTCCATTAACTTAGTGTATATTATGCACTCAAAGCATATGTTCAAAGCAATTCTGAGCTCATGAAAAAAATAATCAGAAGCTTTTCTGTGTATGTTTGTTCTAAATGTTGTGAGTATTCAAATATGTCCTTACTTAAATGTTTTAGAGAACTGAAGAACAGTGAAGAGGAAGTGAAAAACTAGTAGGTCATTCACACGTTATATGACAGAATAATCTCTGTAATTTTATTGCCTTCTACCCTGACACTTCAAGAACCTGTGTGTGATGTGTCATCTTTCTAAACAATGATGATTTGATCAACACAGGGCACACCTTACCTAATTTGAAGATTCTGGATTGTCTCAATACTTTAAACATAAACATACATGGCCAGCGATGTGTGCAAAAGATATCATTTTATTTCAGCAACTGGTATTTGGCAACGTACTTGTTTTGTTTCTACTATTGCATTATGTACTCTGCCTATTTTGCAACACAAAAAAGATGTTGCATAAATAAGCAGTTTTTGTTTGAATTCTAAAACCCTCTCTGTATATATCTCTTCTCCTTTTCCTCTTTTTTCCTTATAAAATATAGAATGGAGGTGCTAGGAGCTCAGGACCCTGCCATGGAAGAGATTCCACTGCAGAAAAAAGGGGACAGGTTACCTTTCCAGGTAAAGATCTGTCAGTCCAATCATCCATCTATTCATCCATCCATAAATCCATCACACAAGCTTATGACGGCTGATGCTGTTTTTGCTCTGGTACATCCTTCTTTCTCCTCTCTTTCTCTCACTCTCTCTCTCTCTCTCTCTCTGTCTCTCTCCTCTCTTTCTGAAGATCTTCCCTGACCCAGTGGAGGTGGTGTTGGGGCCAGAGGGCACACTAAACTGTGTGGAGCAGGAGAAGGAGCGGCTCCCCTCCATAGTGGTGGAGCCCACTGAAGTCAGTGAAGTGGAGAGTGGAGAGTTGCGCTGGCCTCCAGAGAACATGGACTTCGAGGAGGATGAGGACCTGTTCCTGGAGCAGTGCATTCCACCAGCCAACATTGCTGACTGGGGTGAGGAAGAAGAAGAGGAGGAGGAAGAGACCTCAGTTATCATCAACAACCAATCATCTCTGCTAGGTGAAGCCACATTAGTGTTTAGATGTACATTAACAACTTGTCACATCAAATTTTGTTTAACTCTCCTAGAATTCCTTTTTCTCCCTGCTTTTTGTTTTTGCAGTATTTAATTTACCCCCCCCCCCCCCCCCCCCCCTCTCTCTCTCTGTCTCACAGATCTTCAGTCAGATGACTTCAGAGATGACACCCCAACACTACCTCCAGAGAGTGCGTCTGCTCTAAACTAATCCCATTGATCATTCACTGTCTAAATCCTTAACTGCATGCAGTAGAGTCACTTCTCCAAGAAGGACCAATGATCGGTCACTTTTCAGCACATCCTTTAGACTGTTTCCACAGATGAACCCACACCATACAAACCCTGTGTTACAAAAAGTACATTGACCTGAGCTGAGTTAGCATGATGACTCTGAAGCTGTATGACCAGCAGGTTGCATTTTGAGATGTAACAGTGTACGCTTTGATTGTAATTGCCATGGAAGTTAATGGTCATTTTTTGTAAACATTATGTTGTTCATAATTTCTGCTATTTGACAGCGTATGTGTCATTTCCTTCCTCTAACTCTGACACAACTCTTCAAACTGCTGTTGTTGTGGGCTGTTACAGAGATTTCTTTCTGTGTTAATAAAATATAACAAATAATACTTAAAATAGTTTAAAATAAAGAACAAAAGGAGGAAAAAGAGTATCACACAATGCCATGTAAGGCTGCCCCCAATAGTCAACTAAACCGCTGGTCGATGAGAAGAGTCTTAGTCGACCAAGTTTTCATTTGTCAGTTTGTCGTAGAAAAAACCCCCAAACAAACAAACAAACAACCACCCCCCTCAAACTCCATTCGGGAGCTGCGTCTTGTCGTTAAAAAGTTTAGACTATGTGGGGCAGGAAGTTACAACGGAGTATTAGGGCGACATTCAGGGAAACAAAAATCTGAGATTTAGAGAATAAGGTTGTAATATTACCAGAATAAAGTAATAATTTTACGAAAAAAATGTCTGCAGTTAGACCTACTTGTGGGGATTTTGTTGGTTGCTGGTGATATATTTTCCTAAAAATTATGTTTTTTTCCCTCAAAATTTTACAATTTTGTTCTCGTAATATTATAATTTTTTCTCTTAAAATTACAACTTTATTCTTATAATATTACGGCTTTTTTCTTGAAATATTATTACTTTATTCTCATTGAATTATGACTTTATTCTTGTAATATTATGAGTTTTTTTCCTCAACTAAGACTTTATTCACATAATATTACGACCCTATTCTCGAAATCTCGGAATTTGTTTTCCTCAATGTGGCCTTAATACTCTGTCATAGGAAATCATCCAAAGTGTGGGATTTGAGCATGGAGAGGACTACCCCAAGAAAGTGACATGCAAACTCTGCATGCAAAGACTTTGCCGTTAGCAGGCAGCTCGCTTCATGCGTGTGCTTGTAAAATTTATATTTTAAAGGGTCATTATTATGGTTTTGTGCTTCTCTGTAAAGTAGCACAGTGTTAACAATGATACTTGTAACAAGCTTTCTCAACTCTGATGCCCCCAAAAATATATTCAAATTTCCTGAATTTGCCCCAGGGGATGAATAAAATCTATCTATCTATCTATCTATCTATCTATCTATCTATCTATCTATCTATCTATCTATCTATCTATCTATCTATCTGTCTATCTATCTATCTATCTATCTATCTATCTATTGAAATGAACATCATAAACGTGCAATGATTAGTGGACTAATGGCTTGAATTAACGACTAACAGTCAACTGGGAAAATCTTTGTTCAGGGGCAGCCCTAATGCCACGCATATGCAATTTGTGTTTTGGAGGATGGGAAAGTGATACATAAGCAAGCAGATAGGGCAATTCATTTATTAACATTCAGTAACTTAGATTTACTTTCCTAGATGCTTCGGCTATCCTGTAAAAGCACAGGGCCCAGAGAAGAAGATGTTCTGTTTCCTATATGGGATTATACACACAGCTTAAAGTAGGATATCTGACAAACAGGAGAGTGGCTGCTTTAAAGTAAAAGAAAAAAAAATTAAACAGAAACAAAAATAGTATAGTGTGAAGGTCAGCACTTTGAGGACTGACTTAAGTTCTGGAGCTGTGGCACCCAACCTCAACAGGAAACTAGAAACAAAATTATGAAGCGCATATGTGATGACAGGGCCCCTGGAATTTTGCTGATCTTTGCTATAATTTTTGCGCAAGCCATATCTGACGCCAATCTCCTGTTTGTCTGATTGCAAAATGTTACGTGAGAGCTGACTAAACTTGGCCTGCGGTTAACATGATAAAATGCTCAGGATATCACAAAAGCAGATGCACACCCAAGAAACTGTTACTTGAACCTTTTGCATTTGCATATTATCTATATCTAATACCTGCTATTAATATTAGAAATACCATGGGGAACAGTTATGACATAGACCTTTGGCTCTTAAGTAGTTTTTCTCTACCATTTGGAAGGCATTATCCTCTTCCTACTTTGTGTATACAATGGTTTAACAAGTACAGTTTCCTACTGAAAAAGAAATATTTCATAGATGGGTTCTGTACATAATACCAATAAAGTTATTCTGTTTCAGCAGCTGTGGAGAGTCTTTCTGAGAGCATATAGTTATGCATTTTTATAGAGAATGTATAAAATAATCTTGAAGAAATGCCACTTCATACTGCAGACTTAGGTCATCTCAATGTCTTCAATATCTTCAGAATTCATACATTTTGGTCTAACAACTCTTGTCCTCCATGGTATCTTTTTATGCAGTTTGCTTTTTGTTGTACTACCTTTTGATTTGTGTAACTACCATATCTACACCCCATTATGTCTCTGTTAACGTTCTGTTAAACAAAAAGACACCACAGTTTGTTGTTTAAAAAACAGAGAGAAAGAAATGTTTACATTTAAAGCAGTTTTGCATTCTTACAAGGCTCCTTTTTTTTCTTAAAAACAAAAACAAAAACAAAAAAAACCCCCAAACCTTTCTGCAACTAGTAGAACTACTGATATTGCTGGTGCTATTAGTCCTGCTGCTACTAGTAGTACTACTAATGAAATAATAAATGGTTACACTTCCATGAGGAGATTTTTCGCTCAGAACTGGAGGAGAGCTGTTAACAAACGCACACATACAAAGAGACAGAGAAGCATAGCGCTCTCTCACTAATTGTGCATATGCAGTGTTGTAATAAGACGTACATAATGACAACATTATTTTGAGTGGGAAGTGGCAATTTTTGAGTGAGAAAAAAAAGACACCCACAGCTGATCAGGTCTAGAAGATTTTGAAGAACTTATAACAGTATGATAGCCTGCACACTTTATGGAAATCATCAAACTGCTGAGCACTCATTCATTTCCCGTTTGGGTAATGACATACTGTGACAAAACTACTGCCACTCCAAGAGCAAGAACTCACTCTTGCATTAGAAGACACGAGGAGGATCAGACTGATCGCGTACCCAGCTCTACCCTGAAAGCAGGTACAACCACATCTAATTAACATGTACATTGAAAGTGAAAACTTAATTACTCAACTTAATTCTGTTTGTTTGTATATTCACTTCTTAATGAAACCCGGTTCAGCTTTTAATGAGTGATAATATTGCTAGTGCTTTGTGCTTCATGTGCTTTATACAATAACAGCAACAACAACAATAATAATAATAATGATAATAATAATAATAATAATAATAATAATAATAATAATAAGTTTATTTAGAGCCCAATATCACTATTTATAGTCTCAAAGGGCTTTACATGTCTATAACAAAGTCAAATCAGAATGATATTATCCATAATTTAGAGAACATAGATGGGTCTCTGGTTTGGTTTTGAAGGTATGGAGAGAGTTTGCCTCCCTAATTCCTGTTACTTAACCATTCCAGAGGAAGGGAGAGCGGTAGGAAACGGCTTGGTTGGCAGCGGACTTCTTTTTAACCCTTGGAACGATTAATAGTCTAGAATCTTGAGAGTGTAGGGTATGAGGCAGTTTATAGGGTGTAATAAAGTCAGATAGGTACAACTGATCATAAGTTTTACTATCTTTGAAATTAGAATGTGACCTATCATAGACTTTGTAAAATTACATGTGCTTATGCATGATTCTTTTGAAATTGACTGGTTATAATATGATATAGTACAGTCCTCTTCGCTAAAGTCCGTAAGTCAACCTAATCCTGTAAACAAATTGGTTAAAAATAACTTGTACAAGTACATTGTATAGTTACATGTAATTTATTTTATTTTAAACCATGGCAGACTATTCGCTCACACTCTATTTCTCTCTATACACAGACTCACAGGTTCCGATATGCAAGACGATTTTTTACTTTCGAATGATACAGACTTTGAATGTGATGAGGGGCTTGATTGCGAGAACATATTGAATGAGAAGACACCTGTGATTAGCCATCGTCACTGGATCTCTCTGGTCTGCTATGGACTGGTTTTTCTGTTGGGTGTCCCCGGCAACGGCCTTGTGGTCTGGGTCACAGGGTTCCGCATGCCGCGTTCAGTCAACGCCCTGTGGTTCCTCAACCTGGCGCTGGCTGACCTGCTGTGCTGTCTGTCCCTTCCGTTACTCATGGTACCACTTGCACAGGATCTGCACTGGCCTTTTGGCTGGCTGGCGTGTAAGCTGGTGACCGGAACGCTTTACCTGGTCATGTACTGCAGTGTCTTACTGCTTGTCCTCATCAGTGTAGACCGCTGGCTCTTGGTCTCTCAGCCAATCTGGTGCCAGAACCACAGGCAAGTGAAGCAGGCACGCTGGGTTTGTCTTGGCACTTGGATGCTGGCACTCCTGGCCGCCATTCCTCATTTTGCTTATATGCAAGAGGAAAAAAGGGGAAATAAGACCCAGTGCAGGGCCATTCACCACTCGTTAACCTCGGCCTGGGCCACCGTCATTGTTCGGTTCCTGCTCGGGTTCTGCATCCCCTTTGGCATCATCAGCGTCAGTCACTGGACCGTGTACCAGAGGGCAGGGCAGGGACCGGGCAGACAAAACAACAAATCAGCACGAATGCTAAGGGTCATCCTGGCTGTGGTTCTGAGCTTCTTCCTGTGCTGGCTGCCACTGCATATTGTGGATATAGTCATGCTAGTAGTGCGCACACCGTCAGATGTGGCAGCTGCTAACCTGAACCTGGCTCACGTACTTGTCCTCTGCCTGGCTTACGTGAACAGCTGTCTGAATCCACTGCTTTATGTGTGCCTCGGTCGCGGCTTCAAGGCCAGTTTGACACAGACCCTGCGCAGCGTCCTCCACTTCGCCTCTGAGGACCACTCACGAGGCATGAGCATGGCGACAAAAACCAAGAACTTAACCGACAACAGCCTGCAGACTGAGGAGAATTCTGTTAGAACAAACAGCATGAATACGATCGTAGAACCAACAAACTATAATCCTCAACCCTAAAACCACTTTGAACTTTACGCATCTTCACCTGAAACCTATTATCCATCATTTACCCCTGCAGGCTCAACTTTTCAGTGTTTACCTCAACAACGTAGGTCAATATGCGTACATGCATGAAAACCATCAGGAATGCACATGTAAAGCTACTATTTCTTCTAAACACCTATCCTCTCCCTAAACACATCTGTACAGATCGGAATGATTCTGTTTTTTTGAGGTCAAGTGCTGAAATTATTTTTCTTCATTTTTTTAAGTGGCAAGTTGTGAAACTAACAAAGAGGGCAGGAAAAGATTTCTTAGTCTGTTGCACAAACTGTAACAGTCCTTGCATACCACAAAAGAGGAACCTGCCAGTATAGTTCTCATGTTTAGGCAATTAAAAACAAATGGTACATCCTTGCTTTAGAAGTACAATTAAGTACAAAAGAAGTGTGAAATACAAAAAAGTGATAATAATGTGATGTAATAATAATGTAATAATGTGAACAATAAGAATGATGTTTCCTGATGTGTTATTATGTACAAAGTGAATGTGCACAATCAAGGGTAGAAGATACATAGACTTGATCACTATTTGAATTTTGGGAAGTGTTTAGAATTTAACAACCTAGCCCACTGGTTCACCGGACTGAAGTTCTTCCTGAACACACCCTTTCATGTTTCCTGTACTTTTGCATGAAGCTTTTGAAGTTGTATTTTCAATAAATTTTGTATATGGAAAAGCCATTTATTTTACTTAACGCTTTCATGCATGTTGGTCGCTACAGTAGACAGCTGTTACTTAACCTTTTCATGCATGTTGGTCGCTATAGTAGACAGCTGTTTAAATGCTTGAGAAGACTCAAGAAAAGCCCTTGTTGCAGTTTTTAATCTGAAAGGAGTATTCTGAGGCTCATGGAGAGAACTGTTCACCGGAGTTTTTTTTTGGGGGGGGGGTGGGCGTTTGATTTGATTTAGAACATATAGTGTCATCACAGGTCATTGTACAACAGTTTTTGCTATTACATTACATTACATGTTATAATGTTATGCAGTATTAGTTTTACTGTAGTACATTTCCACTTACTGTCTTAGTTTTCAAATATTACACTATTTCATTCATTAGTCTATTTATAGATACTGCTTGTAATTTAGTGCCCAAATGCACACTTTCCCCCTGAGTGGACTTATGAATTACTTTTTTGAGAGAAGAATTCATGCCTGAAAGGGTTAAGATGTATCCTTTTTTTATTTGGTACCTCCCCTCCTCATGGGGTGAGAACACAGGGCAAATGGATCACAGGTGCAGTGAATGATTTGGGTTTGGAAAAAAAGTGCACCACACATGTCACAATCCAGCCTGGTCCTTCCACTGTTTAGCCACGTTTTCCCTCTCTTCCGTTTTGTGTTCTGTTTCCTGGGTTCTACTCCACATTTTTGTATTCTCACCAGTCACCTGCCTTCCCTCTACTCACCTGTTCACCATTCTCACATTAGTCTGTGTTTTAAAAGCCTTGTCTCACCACTCACTTCTTGCCAGATTATCCTCGCCACTTTTTGGAAGGTTCTCTCGCGATTTCATGTATGTTGTCTGACTTTTGCCCATGTTTTGACTTCTGCCTGTTTCCTGGATTTTTGCTCTTGTCTTGCCCTTTTGGTTTTTGTAATTGCCTTGATTGTTTTTGCCCTCCTCGTCTGTGACCTGTGCCTGCTCGCTTTTGATTACTCCTTTGCCCTCCCCCATTTTTGCCCGATTATGAATTAACTGCGAACACTGCCTGCTGTTTTCTGTTTTGCTGAAATTTTTGATCATTAAAATCACCTTTTTAAATACAAGCTCTCAAGAGTCTGCTTCTGAGTCCATATTCTGTATCCCAGGCCTCACAGGCCGTGACAGAATAATCTGGCCAACAAAATGGACCCAGCAGACCTTGACCACCTCAAAGCTGCCGTAGAGAAGCAGGGATCTCTTCTCGGAACTCACCACCAGGAAATCCAACAAGTCAATCAAAAACTCACATCCATTGCTGATTCTCTGAATATCCTCACTACTCAGATCCAGCAGCTCCAGACTACCTCTTCTCCTACTCCTGCCTTATCCAGCCCTCCTCCAGTTGTTAATCCTCCAGCTCTCCTCCAAGGAGAACCAAGGCTACCAGCTCCGCCTCCCTACAATGGTGAGCCAGGAGCCTGCCGGTCATTTTTGTCGCAGTGTTCATTGATTATCAAACTCCAGGCTTCAGTCTGCCCCACTGAATGCTCCAGGGTAGCCTACATCATTTCTTTGCTCACTGGGAAGGCTTGTGAGTGGGGTACTGCTGTGTGGGATGCCAACTCTCCTTTCTACTACAGTTTTAGAGACTTTTCAGAGGAGATGAGGAGGGTGTTTGACCGCACTCTGAGTGGGAGGGAGGCAGCGAAGGAGCTACTACACCTCAAGCAAGGTAACCATTCCGCCTATGATTATGCCATAACATTTCGAACCCTGTCAGCCTCTTGTGATTGGAATTATCTGGCGCTTTATGATGCTTTTTACAACGGACTTTCTGAGAATGTCAAGGATGAGCTGACCTCCTGAGAACTACCCACTGACCTGAATGCCCTCATGGATCTGGCAGGTCGCACTGATGCCCGCCTAAAGTCATGACAAAGAGAGAGGACCCCAAGACTTCACAGGGCTTGGGACCCAGTGCCCCCTCCACAGGAACTCTTGCTTTCATCCCCTGAGTCTATGCAAGTTGATCGGACCCAGGTTTCTCCAGAGGAACGTCAGCGACGTTTGGAGATGTGGGCCTGCTTTTACTGTGGACAGAATGGGCATTTTTGTCAGACATGTCCATGGAAGAACAAACCCTCACCAGTGAGTAAAGAGTGGTTGGTGGGTGTAATAAATAAAAGATTCCCCATGGAGTGGTCACTATTGTCTGTTTCCCTGTCAATTTCAGGGAAGGTCCACACTCTCCAAGCATTAATTGACTCTGGGTCCGATCAGAATCTAATGTGCAGCTCCATAGTTCAAGAGCTGAGGATTACCACATGCTCCCTCGATCAGCCTCTTACTGCCAGAGCTGTAAATGGTCAGTGTCACAGTGCCATCCACCAGGTTACCGAGCCAGTGCTTTTACAAGTTTCAGATAACCACTCTGAGGAGTTCTTTTTATGTTTTAGCGAACTCCCATGTACCCATTGTGTTAGGATTGCCTTGGCTATCAAAGCACAATCTACATCCATTTTAGGATGGAATGCCTTTTGCCATGCCCATTGCCTCAATGCTGCCAGTTCCCATGAGTCATTTCACTCTCCGCCCGTCCCATCTGTCCTGCCCCCCCCCCATATCTTGATCTCAAGCCAGTTTTCAGTAAGTCCAGAGCAACGTCTCTCCCTCACAGACCCTATGACTGCGCCATAGACCTTTTACCTGGCACTGTCCCTCCTAAAGGGCGCATCTACTCTCTGTCCCCCTCTGAGAGAGAGGCCATGGAGAAACACATCTCTGAGTCCCTGGCAGCAGGCATAATTTGCCCCTCCACTTCACCTGCAGGAGCTGGGTATTTTTTGTTGAAAAGAAAGACAAATCCCTGCGACCTTGCATTGAGTACCGGGGCTTAAATGATATAACTATTAAGAACCGTTACCCTCTTCCCCTCATGACCACTGGTTTTGAACTACTACAGGGTGTGCAGGTTTTCACCAAACTGGATTTGCGCAATGCATACCACCTGGTCAGAATCTGAGAAGGGGACGAATGAAAGACTGTTTTCAATACCCCAACTGGACACTATGAATACCTTGTTGTTCCCTTTGGATTGACCAATGCCCCAGCAGTTTTCCAAGCTTTAGTTAATGATGTACTCTGAGATATGATCAACAAGTTTGTTTGTGTACCTGGATGATATCCTGATTTTTTTCCCCCTCTATTGATGCACATCGAACTCATGTGAGGCAGGTTCCACAACGACTCCTTGAAAATCAACTCTTTGTCAAAGCAGAGAAATGTGAGTTCCATCACACAGAAATATCATTTCTTGGTTTTATTATCTCTCCCAATAAGATACAGATGGACCCCTCCAAGGTGAAAGCTGTGACTGAATGGCCCACTCCTTCTTCCAGACGCGAGCTCCAGCTGTTTCTGGGATTTGCCAGTTTCTACAGACGATTTATTCGTAATTACAATTCTGCTGCCACTCCTCTCACTGCTCTGACCTCAACCAAAGACCCTTTTGTCTGGGGAGAACAGGCCATGGAGGCGTTCACTGAACTCAAGACCAGGTTTTCCTCTGCTCCCATTTTAATCATTCCAGACCCATCTCTACAGTTTATTGTAGAGGTAGATGCATCCGAGACAGGAGTTGGGGCAATCCTATCTCAGAGGTCTCCAACGGACAACAAGTTACATCCATGTGCCTATTTCTCTCACTGTCTTTCACAGGCGGAGCGGAATTATGACATTGGAAATCGAAAGCTGCTGGCAGTGAAACTGGCCTTAGAGGAATGGCGACACTGGCTAGAGGGCGCCAAACATCCGTTCATAGTAATCCGCCCGTGGTCTCACATTGCAATAGATTTCATCACTGGACTTCCCAATTCTCATGGAAATACATGTATACTTACCATTGTTGACCGTTTTTCTAAGACTGCACATTTTGTTCCCTTACCCAAGCTCCCTTCTGTCAGGGAGACTGCTGAACTTTTAATGCATCATGGTTTTTAGACTACATGGGTTACCTAATGACATTTTGTCAGATCGCAGCCCCCGATTCACAGCTCGGTTTTGGGGGGCTTTTTGCAAGCTAATTGGTGCCTCTCCTAGTCTGCCTTCAGGTTACCACCCCCAAACTAATGGCCAAACTGAAAGGACCAACCAGAAGCTGGAGATTACTCTCCGTTGTATGACCGCTCAAGACAAAGCTTCCTGGAGTAAGGCATTAACCTGGGTGGAATACGGCCACAATTCTCTTCCCTTGTCATCCACGGGTTTCTCTCCTTTTCAGTGTTGTCTCGGTTATCAACCCCCCCCTTTTTCCAATCCAAGAGGAGGAAGTGGCAGTCCCCAAGCCTTCATCCGGCGGTGCCACAGAGTCTGGGCCCAAGCCCGTTCCTGTCTCTGGCGCATCTCTCCCCGTTATAGAAGGCAAGCGGATCGTGTTTTAAAAGCCTTGTCTCACCACTCACTTCTTGCCAGATTATCCTTGCCACTTTTTGGAAGGTTCTCTCGCGATTTCATGTATGTTTTCTGACTTTTGCTCATGTTTTGACTTCTGCCTGTTTCCTGGATTTTTGCTCTTGTCTTGCCCTTTTGGTTTTTGTAATTGCCTAGATTGTTTTTGCCCTCCTTGTCTGTGACCTGTGCCTGCTCGCTTTTGATTACTCCTTTGCCCTCCTCTGTACCTCTGCCTTTCGTGTTGGACTGACCTCTAGTTATTTGGAACTCTGCCTGGACTCAAACCACGTTTATGCCTGTTCCCCATTTTTGCCCGATTATGAATTAACTGCGAACACTGCTTGCTGTTTTCTGTTTTGCTGAAATGTTTGATCATTAAAATCATCTTTTTAAATACAAGCTCTCAAGAGTCTGCTTCTGGGCCCATATTCTGTATCCCAGGCCTCACAGGCCATGACAACACATGACTCTTGTCCTCAGTTTCCCCATTTTCAGTGATGATTTTAGGTGTGTCTTATGCATTTATATATGTTAATGTATGTGTCGTGTCAACCAATACTTCAATATTCATATCTTGTCTCTACAAGTGTATCCATATTGGTGTGTTTTCATTATATTCTTCTCATTTTTAAAAGTAGTTCTTTCTCATGAAGACTCTACTTGGTAGAATGCTTTTGAAATCTCTAGGTGACTGAAGGCAGATTGGAAGAGATTGCGAAGCCTGTATAGCTCAATTAAAAACATGCCGGGCTGGAATAGAGATGGCAACATCAGTGTCAATATACTGTTCTCAGACACCTCTAAACTGAGCTTGCAGCACATTTTGGTCTAATGAGGGCATCAGCGTAGCTAGCTTTGTCATTAAAAGGCCATGAAAAATGACCTGACAGAGTGTATCTGACAGTATAAGCTACTCAAATTCATCTGCTTCAGCTAACAGAGTGGATACGCGCTGGCTGAAAACAAGAAAAGCTGATTTGAACAGCTGTAACTAGAATCATTTCATAACACACTCAGTAAATCCCAATACAACAAAAACTCACATGCTTACATTTCACATGCAGGCACAATCAAAACAGATGGCCTTTTCTTTATTTAGGCTGCAGTGAATTCAGAGCAACAAGTGAATTCTAGGCGGGCTATGTACAGGTCATCTACAGTATAAACACTTTATGCTGGGGGGGCTGGGGAATACCACCCCCCCTCATCAGGGCACAGACTGGTGTACATGGTCTCTACAGTGGCAGGCAGTGTATTGACAGGGCAAGGTGACTGGACATGGTTATTGAACAACTGGTCACCAGCTGATCCACTTTTACGTGGCTCCCCTATGGCATAATGGTTATTATGGATAAAAACAATAAGACATTGTTAAGGTAATATTTTCCATGACAACAGCACAGGCAATGCCACAACACTGTCTGCATGGCACATAATACACTGCATTTACCAGTTGGGAGATTCATCATAAAAACTTGTAAATACGTGTATATATGTGAAGAAAAGCATGGCAGTAATTGTGAGTCTTTTTGTGAAACATTCGGCTAGGTAATAATAAGTTGGATGTGTAGCTACAACAGCCTGGATGAAAGGGAGTGGCTAAAAGGTGGGAAGAACATGGCAATCACATTTATAAAGTCTGTCGCTGAGAGGGCCTGTGTCTTGAGCACACATTCTCAATACGACTCCTTCTGAACCTAAAGACAGGATATGAGATATGAGGACACAAGGTTTATTAGGTTTGGAAAGGGTGACATTAAGTCTTAGTGTCCTGTGTGTACATTGCATAGTCCATGGAAACCCAGATTACTCCCCCCTGCCTGAGAGCTGAGTAAGTGGGTGGGGGTACAGTCAGTGTGGACACTGCAGAGTCATGCTAATGTATGAAATCCCCAGAAGGGAGAATATAATTGGCTCCAAAATCTCAGACAGTGGTCATCATTTTGAGTGAGCCTGAACGAAAGCGCATAATCTTTTTCTTCAGGGCATGCGAGGCTTTGATCTTGACACCAGAGTTGGGCGGCAGGTTGGAGGAGGCAGATGAAGGGGCGAGACATGGGGGAAGCTGCTGGGGCCACACCAGACCGCTGCTCTCATCTGAGTCACTGGATAGGGAGCTGGATGCTGGGGAGTAGGCCTCACTCAGACTGGAGTCAGAACCATTTCCTGGGGTAGGTTCTATGATTGACCCTTGCCCTGCCCTACCATTCTGCCCTGTATACTGGGGCAAAGTGTGTACATGTGTACGGTAGGGTAGGTGGGTGTGTCCAAAGGCTGTTGGCTCCCATCTCAGCACCGACTCCACCTCCTCTTGGCTTAGGTCAGCCGAGGAGCTCCAGCGACGCTGACCGGAGCTATGTAGATGGGAGTGGTTGCCGTGGTGACATCCCATGCCCCGGTCCACTGTGTAATACCTGTGCTTCAGTAGTATGCCCCTGGACCCCCGACTCCACAGACTGTCTTCAGACTGCGATCGACTGGTCTGTCTCTGATGGGTCTCTGAAGTACTCGCCCACTGCTCCATCTGGAACTTTCTAGGCATTGAGTTTGGGAGTGCCTGCTCTGAAGAAAGAGGGGTCCATCTCTGGTCAGAGTCCTCTTGTACTGAGTGAAGAAGGGTGCAGGTATGGGCACGGCACGTATGGATGTATTTTGGTAGACTGTTTATTCCAGGGGGGTCGGGTCGTCGATAGTGACTGTGATGGTGTTGAGGTGAATCAGTTTCACTGCTGCTAACACAGGGATCTGGAGCTCCATAATACTCTAGTTCCAGAGATGTTTCTGGCTCCTCACAGCTCAGAGATGGTGGCTCAGATTGGGAATTGAGCATGGGAGTGTAGTACATCTCTGGGTCTTGATACTCCTCTCCATTTGGGCCGTTCTCTGCTGCCCATGTCTGCCAGTCTGGGTGATCAGGTGGAGGGTTATAATGATTGGGAACGCAAGGCTCATAAATGTGTGAGTTATGCCAGGGCACAGCAGCAGGATCCACGGCTGGTGAAGAGCTGTGTGTGGACCTTAGAGCTCGACGTTGCAGCAGGCCCAGGATGTAGGCCTCCACACGCAGGGCCTGTTGGATGTCCTCCTCTGTGACATCCTCGTTTTCCTCCATCGTGGGACCTCTTATACCCTCCGATCTAAAGTGCTCCTCTGCCTCCTGTGTGATCTTCAACTCTTCGTCTTCTTGTCCATCCTCCCCGTCCTCCTCTTCCTCGGTTCCCTCGGCGATGCCCTCCAGAGATGAGTAAGGTGCAGAGAATGAACGTGGCAGAGTGGAGCGAGGAGGTGGCTCTGTGTCTCCCTCCCAATCCAGCATGTAAGCATCTGAAACACAAGGTCAAAGTTCATATTAGTAGGATAACATGAGCATATCTTACATTTCGGCTCAAAACAGCTGGGAGAGCAGACTGTGTACCAAAAGAACATGTTAATAGGGTGTGAGACTGAGCTGTGGATTGGAAAGCTTAACTCACCCACTGATCTGGGCCGGTGCCCAGTAAGGCCTAGGTACTGAGATGAGCAGGAATAGGCTGATGGTGACAGACTTTCACTCTGCTCATAAAACCCTGGGGTGACACATACTAAGATCAACACTAAAGCTTAGAAACACATGTACATTAGGTATAATCATAGGCCATACAGTTTGCATTAGTACACCTCATTGGGTATTCATTTAAGGTCGACTGGAAAAAAACCTAGTGGACAGGAAAAATTATTACTGGAAATCTAAATGTGACAGTGTCAGACGTCACAGAGAGAGAGAGAGGGAGAGAGAGAGAGAGAGAGAGAGAGAGTTGAGTCAAGATACACACACACACACACACACACACAAACACACACATGGAGAGAGAGGGAGAGTAGAGGCTGAGTACCTGAGCTGAGGGGACTATCTATGTCCTCCTCTGGGTTCTGGTTATATGTCACCTCTGTGTCCAATCTCAGCTCGCTGAGCTGCTGCTGCAGGGCCAGCATCAGGCCTCTAGGGGCACCCTGGAGTCTGTTCTGGAAAACACAGTGGTCAGGGCACAGATGAACACATTTCAGCAACAGAAACAAATACTGGGTGTATACACACACACATGCACATGCACACACACACACACACACACAGCAAAAACAGAGCTTGCAAAGAAATGCAGCACTTGAAACTCAATTCTTATTTTTCAGAAAATACACTGGGACCATGTCAGTGCAAGGGAGAGTACATAAAACTAGAACTTTCAAACTGTGAACAGTTTTCACACTGTACTTTTATTGGAGGTGTCTAACTTGGAAAGGAGAGCGTGACAGCATTTGGCCCAGTAAATCAGTGCACATTAAACTCACCCAAAATGGGCCAATAGCTTTGCATCTCTCCACCATATTTGGATTGTTTGTGTTTTGTTTTAAAAGTAGAATGCATGTATATCCAAAAACATGAGGGTAGAGCAGAATTACACTGATATGACTGTTCATGGATCTGAGAGATTTCGAATGAAATTGTGGCACGATTAGCTTGAGTTTGCATGTGAGTGTGTGTGCAAGTGCATGTGTGTCCTAATGCGCACCACTGAACATTGTTATGTAAGCCGAGAGCAATTGCAAGCAAATGGAACATCAATAATTTACTGTAGACAGGGCATCTTGGGAAGGTACTGTAGAGTTGCTCTTTTTCTGACCATACACACTGTGGAACACGGTAGCACACTCACACACACACACACACACACAGAGTGAGAAACAAACTCAAAGTAGTCTGTTTTTGTGCATCAGGGTAAACATGAACAAGAACAATGCATGTTTGTTTGGTGAGTCACACAGCAATACAAAGACATGAGTTCAGATATGCTGTAAACTTTACGGTACACAAAACAAATTCACTGTTCACTTTCCAAAACAGATTCTGCTTTTCTTTTCACAGCATGATTCATTGCCTCAGTAGGGAGGGATCTTTATGTCAGTAGTCCAAGCCACACAGAGTCAGCCACAAACATATACATCCAAAAGAAGGATACCAAGCAAATATTAAAATACTTACATGTAATAGCAACAAAATAATGTAAATTTAACATGAATTGGTCCATCTGTCTAAGGAGAATGAAATTTTAAAAGCAAAGACTGATGTAATAAATGCATCTACCTTTGACAAACATCTGTGATTAATCTAGAGGTGTTCATATTAAATTTTATTTGTTTTAATGAGGTTGAGATAGAATTGTGTATGCTTGCTGTGGGCTGCGGCTGTCCCCTCTGTGTTTCCTTGGAGACCTTTAATTCTACTACATAATTACTCCTCATGCAAACCTCAGGTGCACTGATGCCCCAGCTGGTGTAGTGCCACACCCTCTACCCCCAAACAGAGCGCACACACACAAAAAGCTCAAACAGTCATCTGAGGGAGGCATTAAAAGCGTTCAGCTTCCCTCTCCCACACATACACATACACATACACATACACGCACGTGCGCACACACACACACACACACACACACACACACACACACACACACAGCAGGGGCTTCCTGAAATTCAGGGTCAGTGTACAGTGCTTACCCAGCTGTTGTTCTGCCTCAACACTTCTTGTGTTAATGAATGATGCCCACAGCCAGGTGCCCATTATCACAAACATAACCCTTGTATACTTGTATACAGCACTGGGTTAACTGGTCGGTTGTGGTATGATAAAAGAGTACAAATTCAAGACCCCAGGACATGTCATTGATGTTTTACTAAAGAAAGTAATGACATTATCCATTGTAATTACCACAGTGAGAACAGAGCATCTCTCTTTTGTTAATAAGGGTGGGGGGCCCTTAGTGTAGACCAATTAACAACCCTGCTATACTTATTTATTAATTTGTGCATAAATAACCGATATGAACAAGAAACTGATACAGATAGTGTGCCTTGGAGGTAAACCTATTTATATGCAAATATCAGAGGAGTACAGCTTACATTATCTTAACTGAAAACTATTTCAAAGGACCACGCATGCATAGAACTGAGTGGTATAAATGTTGCAAACGCACTACGTTATGCTGAAAACATCGCTCAGTCATTTGATAGACTGACAGATTCTCTCCTGTGACCACTGGAGCAGAGCCTTTTACCTGCGGTGACAGCTCATTTGGTTGACACGTTTGGCGCTCTCTGGTTGGGGTTTCAAAGCGCTGCTCCCCACACGCGCCGTCCTGTTAGAGTCTACCCCATTTGTATTCCACCCCACGCACGTCTTTTGTTTGATCCACGGAGGGGGAAAACTCAGGGGAGAAGGAGGTTGATTATTTGATTTCTTTCGCTGCATTTTCAGTTGCACCCCGCCTCTTTTTTTTTAAACCGCACTGTGTCTCGTCTCCCCTTTAATGAGTTAAGAATATAGGTGAGCAGGCCAGGCTGGGGTACAGACAGAGAGAGACTCCTCTTGACAAGAAGGGGTCTTCTACACTTGGCTGCAAACTACCAGACACGTTCATACAAATTGCCAGATTCCCCACTCATAATCCCAAAAGCATGTGCGTGATATTTTCAGCTGGGCAAAAAGAAACGCTGGAAAACCCTGATCCTACGCATACTGGGAGAACCATACGGTTCCGGATGTTTGCACTCTGGTTAGGTAGCATTTTTTTAAAAAGAAATACGTACTTTAAAATGTAGCGAGGAAAACAAACAAACAAACAAAAACAAAACAACAACAGAATTTGCAAAAGGTATATATATCGCATGCTTGCAGTTTGCACTGTTATGCAGTTTTACAAAACCTAAGAAATCAAATGCGCTACAGAATCAGCATGAGCACGGAACAATGGAACATTAAGCGATAGAACCGCAAAGAGTTGCGCTCCACCCCCTTTCCTATAGAACATCAATCATAGTCTGTCAAGGTGGCTAGCCATCATTAGTGTAACCACAAGAGAACAATTGATCCAAACACAATCAGCCTTTTCATATAGCATAACTTTAAAAACAGTTCCACGCTGTGACAATGACTGGACGGTGGTACAGAATACCACACAAAAGGAGGACTGTTAACTAACAGTAGAAACGTACAGAGAGATCATTTAATTGTATTTAGTGGATACTATTAAGTTTTGGAAAAGCCACCTGAAATCATTCCACTTTAGAGAAATCCAAAACTTTAAGACATTTACGCAAACACGTTTCTTATCAACTCCGATGCTGAAACTGACCATACAGAATAGAATCCCTGTCCTTACCAGTTCTTTTCTTACCAATTGTCGTCTCAAAGTCAAGTCCTCTTGCTCGCGACTGTGAGCGGAGCGTGACAGCTGAAGGTCGCCCCAAACAGTACATCCCGGCACCGTGTCCCCTAGAGATAGTGCACACAAGACAAGGCTCTCCTGTCGCTGTTTTAGAAGCTCCAGTTCGCAAAGCCAGGTCAGACTGGCCTGTAGCCGATCCTTGATTCCCGTCATTGATAATGAGGACCTACGGTACGTTGAGAGTCCCTGTACCTTTTCTATGGAACAAAAGCAATAAATCTTTTTTTTTTAAATCGCGCGGCAACAAAGGCATACAATCTATTTTCACGCTGGCGTTAAATTTGAACCATTTTGGATTAATTTTTAAAATCACGTGGCAGGATTCAGCCTAATAGTCTGAATGCATCATATCAAATGAGAATGTTACATTGCAATGCAACGGCATATGAAACGTTAACTAAAACCCATGTATTTCGCTCTAGCCGCTCTCTTACAGCTCGGGCACATCGTTACACATTGACCCCACCGACGCTATCAGTATTTTATTGAAACGTTTCGCCTCCTCTTCAGCCATTGGATAAGATCTCTCTGTTTTTAATAAAATGCGCATTTTATTCGGTTCCGTCCACAGAATTCAGTGTGCCATTGGCTGTCATAAATTATGCCGGATATAGCCCACATGTTTCAGCTCTAAACATGATCCCGCCCCGTATTCAGCCCCATTCCTTTGCCTTGTTCTTACCGTGGACAGTGCCAGTGTAACGGACGCTCTTATGAATGAATGTGCTCATTAAATTAATTGGACAAGAGTTGATTATGTAACGCAGTTATCTCAGGCGAAAACAAAATCCATGAGTGGATGACACAACTGACTGGTAAATATCAACTCAACACTATTTTTTTAACATCTCACAGATATTTTGTTTTTCAACATTTCCAGTTTGATCCAGTGATTTATTATTAAGGATATGATCATTTATTAGAGAGAGCGCGACTTTAAAGGTCTGTCTAATGTTAACAGAATGCTAAGAAACGTTTTTTTAAACGTTTCAAATATATTTGCTTTTTCCACATCTGGAATTTGATCTGATGAATCAATATCAGATCAATTATTATTAGGAAAAGCTCATTCTTTAGAGGGAGCGCGAGTTCAAAGGTCTCTCTAGTGTTAATTGTAATATTAAAAGTTTAATGTGGATTCACAAGACATATTTACATTAATTCCTGTGTCCGTGATATTCTTTTCGTATTTGCACAAGAAACTGACTTATGTTATATAAGTAACCCCCTATATATTTTCAAGCTCATTAATAAAAGAAGTTAAAAGAAGCTATTTCCTGGTTCATTAATAAAATAAGCTTTGTTCAAATAAGCGCTCCCTCGGAGTTACATGTTTTGGGCTCCTAGAGTACTTTGCGTTTGTGTACATTAGAAATAACCGCTAGAACAGCCTCGCAAACTTTCATTGGATTTGCACGCAAACGCCCACGTATCCAACTGGCGTTTTGAGTCCGTCCTGTGGAGAGAATGAGTACTGCATGTTGCAGATTGCATCGTAATTAAAATTTATAAACTCTCTTGTCCTCCGTCTAACGTCTAGTCTTAAACGACAAATCTATAAGTACAAAGATTTGTAAAGGGATTTTGAATAATCTTTTGGAAAGTAAGTGCTACCTCATATATAACACACTGAGTCAGACATAATAAAAAAAATACAAAGAGAAAGAAAGACAGACAAATAGCTGGACAGATAGATAGATAGATAGATAGATAGATAGAGAGACAGATAAATAATCAAACAGACACTTTGGGGAAGTTTGTTGAACATATTTCATTCATAATGTCTCTACTTCACAGAGATCAGAAAGCCACTTCAGAGTAGTCTCTATCAGGCAGAGTGGTCGGTGGAGCGGAGACCTGCGCACAGCGCAGATTTGGTTCCAATGTCAGTGGACAACTACAGGTGTACTCAACATATACAGACAGTGCATATGCATTCATATTATGTGTTAATCCATGACTCTGGTCTAAAGATCAAAACAGCACTAAAAATGTACATTTAAGATTCTTCTTTCAAACAGTTATACCAGTTAGGTCATGAGGTGGAAATGGGGTATACCATAACGAATAAGTCCAGTGAACACATTCCTGAAAATGAGACATTTGATGTAACATTAGCAGTGTGCTAACAGGGTTTTGTGGTGAGAATATGACTATTCACTCTGTTATATACCAACAAGTTCTCAAAAATGCCTCGGGAGGTGCCTGTGTTGACACCGTACACGCTGTAAATGACACTCTAATGGAGTGGTGATTTTAAACGAGATTTATGCATATGTCTAAACTTTCTACTGCGGCAGCCTAGATATCTAAAGAATCAAATTTAAGACTGTAACTTAATTATACTGCTTTACCCAGTAAAGCTCTTTGTTAACAGAGTAGGGTTAGTTGTTACACTGATACCTCAGTGTAATTCGGAGTGTGATGTCACCATTTTGTATTTCAAATATGAAACGAGTCAGATTCTGATGTGGTTAACACAGTGCAGCTAAACCAAAGTCAATTAGCACACATGGGTGAAGTGGAATAAGACACTCTTTAAAACAACATGTCAAAGAAAGACAGAGAACCAGTAGCATCCACATATTTGTGTTCTGAGGAACTGAAAACAGTGAAAATGCTTCAGTTTCATTTTCAGACACTATATAATCAGCGGAATGAGCAAGAGTTCGGTCAAGTTTAAAATCACTGGCATCAATCATAGATCACCTCCTTCAGATCAATACAGGAGGATGGTTAACAAATGTCAAGCTTCTGAGTCTTTTAATGAACATCAGAATAGAAAAACCAGTCAAACAAAACAGCATTTTCATTGATCACTCTTTCATACAGCCTAAGAAAAGAAAACACACACTCACACTGAGACATGGACACACAGATATTCAGTTACTCATAAATGTATGTCAGTGACATGGGTCAAAATCTGCTGTCAATGTAATCTCTATACGACAGAGACATTCCCTAGCACAGTAATCTTTAGTCTAAAAGGTAACCAAATAATCAAAATAACCATGATCTTTCCCCTTTATCATAACAAATCCAGCACACCAAATCCAAAGCCAAAAGCATACTCTACCTTTTGCATTCAGTAACCTGAATTGGTGACTGCCTGAGCTGAAGATTTGTGGTATATAGTTGTAAATCTGTCAAGGCTACAAAAAAATGCTGCAAAATCTACAATACCAATTCATTCTTGTCTCTTTTGTGACTGAACATAGTGCTCACACTAAAGAAGATGAAGTGGCGAAAAGAATTACAAAAATATTGATAAAATCTGAACAGTACAATCACCTAAAAGCAACACTTGGAACTGGCGCCTGAATGAACCCTACAGAAAAATACCAAATGCCACTTTAAGGTCCCCATTTAAAAACACGCTTTAAAGAAAAAGATTTTGTCATTTAGCTAAATACACAGAAATCCTGTCCATCTATGTCATCGCAATCCAAAAACATATGTACAAAACTAAGGTCACATGATCATGTCAGTTGTGCACTTCATTCGTGGTCCTTTTCATATCAATATTAAATAAAAAAAAAAAAAGAGAGACCCTCGGTGACAACCACCATCATTATGCCCAGCCCTCCATCGGTCCACTAACTAACGTCGTTAAGCAGTGACATATCAGCTTTGGGACCTCCAGCTCAGATATCAACTCTAATACAGTACATTCTCTCACTCATCCCGTTTCCATCACCCATAAAGTGCATCTTTAAATATACATATTTTTTCTTTTTGCTAGTGCTTCCATTATAGAATTTTCCCACAAAAGTGGGTTTCTCATTGTTTAATACCAATAATATGATTTCCAAGGGCTGTACAAATATTTATTTATATATTTTTGGTTCAGACTAATTGAGTGCACTTTGTATTTGCCCACCTGCTGTAAAAAGCTATCCGTTCCAATGTTGGCCACAATACCTCTCATGTGTTAGAACTCATTTAGGAATCAAACTAACAGATAAATGAAGAAGTAACTGACAAGGTTCATGCCAAAAGACAAAGGGAGCAAAATTTGAAAAAAAAGAAAAAAATGGAAGAGCCTGATCCTAAATAGCTAAAATCAAGTGAGTGACAAGGTGACTAGCTGACCCTTTTCTTTCAGTGGCATTAACAGGGCTGAAGACTGTTGGGGGTGATGTCCATTCTGAATGCATGGGGGAAGAGAATGAGCGTCTGTGTGTGTGAGGCTTATGCAGAACTGTAAACCACTCAACCCTCCAGAGCACAGCTGAGCTCAAATCAGCAGCCCGGCTGGTTCAACCCACAGGACAGGAGAAAGGCAGTTTAACTTCCTGTGCTAGTCTTGGAGGAATCAGTACATACACACACACACACACACACACACACACACACACACACACACACAGAGTGGAATGGTTAAAACTCAAACTACCGCACTCACTCCTCCCTCATTCATACACACACATACACACGTCACACAGGCACGCACGCACGCACACACACACGCACACACACACACACATACACGTCACAGACGTGTTTGTGTGCAAATCTGAAGAATCTTTTTCTCTCCTTTTAAAAATCCATTAACCAGTTTAGAGCTTTGATAAGTTTCTATTTACATTAATTAACAATAAATATCTGCAATCAATATATATATCCATATATATGTACTGTATCTATATATATTCTCATATATCCATATATACTCTTCAAATCATAAAATGTTTTCAGGAGATGCAGTCACAGTTTCATCATCAAACATTGACATATAAAATCTAACACTCTGTGTTCTCTGGCTGTGGTTTCCCTTTTCTCATCATCACATGGGATCATTTCTGGTCCAGGACCATTTTCTCATCAAACAATCTTACATTACTCATTTCTTTACACAATACAGTAGCATAAATTAAACAATGCCACGGTTTAAGCACTGTCACAATACTAGTTTGGCTCAACAATTCTGACATCGCTGTGTTCCCTAGCATTAAACAATTCAGTATGGTAACACTGCAAATTTTTCTCAGAACCAGAATTCAAAAACCTGGCTGGCTGCAAAACCTATTTCACCATTCTGAGAGCCATAGAGCATCTGCCTCCACTGCTTACGGTCTTACCTCAGAGGAGACCATTACAAAGAGAGTCTGTCACTACGCTACATTAATCACAGGCGCCGTCTGCTCTCCTGAGACACCTCCCTCTCAATCCTCCATTTTGTTTGGTGGCTTTTTCACCCTCAACATTCATCTGTCACACGTTTTAGCATAGCAAGGGCTTAAAATCGAATGCAAACGTCACCAAAATGAAAAGTTTGAATTCAATAAGAATCTATAAGTTACTGAAGTAAATATATAAAGCTATTCTATGGAAAGGAGCGGGCAGGGTTACCAGCCCTGCCCTGGCGGCACACGCGCACACAGAGCAGGCAGGACCAAGCTCTGGCCCCTGCTCTTCTGCCCACTGCTGTGAGAAAAGGGACCCGTCAGCCTTACAGGCGCACGATACGCTGTTTGGACATTACAAGAATAGACTCAAGAGACTACAGAAATGCTTCCCCCTCCCTCCCTCTTTTCCACAGCCTTTGTTCCTGTAGTCCAAAGGAAATAAATCATTTTGTTTTTCGTTTGTACAGGTGGGGGTGGAGGAAAGATTAATTAACAGCATGCCCCCCCCCCCCCTCCTCTCCTCTTCTTTTCTGCTTGGTTTATGGTGCATCCAAGTGCTCCAGGGTTAAAGATAAGGAAAAAATATAGAAACAAGTGCATGTCCACAGCTGCTCCCTATGGCCGTTGCCTTCCGTAAGCGCATCAGAGATGACACGCTCCCCACTGATGTAGAAGGCGTGTCCTGTTTTCTGTTGTGTGTGTTACTTGGCCGGTTTTCTGCTGTCTGTGATTGGCGGCCAGGCAGCAAGAGGTCCCTCTGTTCTTGGGGACCAGCACACATATGCTGATTGACTCTCTGTCTATCTCTCTCTCCTCTTCTGTCCTCTTTTTCGCTCTCCTCTCTGTTTGTTGCATAGTAACACACACTGATTTCAGGTCGGTTGCCATGGTCTTGATCCGGTATGCATGTTTATACACACGCACTCACACACACAAATGGCTCTGCATTGCACGGAATTCCCTGGAGGCCTGAATGAGGGAGTGTCAGTGATAAGTCTGTTTCTCCTCTGTGTCTGAGCTGTAGTCTCTCAAACCAACACCCCTCTGTAGATTCAGCAAAGAGTCCTTCATCTGTTCACACACACACACGCACGTACACAAACACACAGAGGAACAAGCACACACATACGCGCATGCACGTACACACACACATACACACACACACACGCGCACACACACACACACACACACACACACACACACACACACACACACACACACACACACACACACAAAGACACGACATGATTACTTGAAGTAGCTTCAACACCATGGAGATATTTAACAGTTTGGTTTAAATCTGTAATTTCATTCAGTATAACATATAAAAGAAGTCTGTTGTTAACTGTTGTGTGATATTTTCTGTACCTGATCCAGGAGCAGGACTGAGGACTTGATAACTTCTCGCCATTTCTGCAGCTCAGCGTCATGGTAACGCTGCTGAGACTCCAAGAGCTGGGCCCACTCCAACTGTGTCTGTGGCAGTTTACTATAAACAGAGAAAGAAACGAAAAAAAATATTCATCTCATGGCTGAAAGAAAAGGAAATGTGTGTGTGTGTGAGTGAGAGTGTGTGTGTGTTACCTTTCATGAAGCCTCAGGCTTTGCCAGGTTGTGAGACTCTGGGTAGAATATTCCAGCATCCACAACTTATAGAACAGCATCACATTGAGGAAAACCAGTAGCACCAGACTGGGGACAGCACACAAGTCAATAATAAATACAAGTCAACACACTGTCTAAAAAGTGTAGAGTCCAGTAAAGACAGTGGACAGAGCAGAGGACACGAATAAGGCCACAAGATGGAAGAGAAACTACTTCTAAAACAGCAGACCAAGAATGAGAAAAGAGTTGTGCAAGGTTTGCATTTATTCTTAAGAAATACTGTCTCCCCTAGAAATCTGATTTGTGTCACTATGTTGTTTGAATAAGACCACTAAAGGCCTCCATATGTACCTTACACAGATCCTACGGCAAGCAAAGGGAGAGAAAGAAAGGAAGAAAGAAAGAGAGAAGTTACATTTATACTCAGAAGTACTGAAAGAATGTTGGAGAGTTACAGCCATGTATTTCAGTTCAGGCAATCAACACCACACAGACAGAGAGCACGAGAGAGAGAGCTAGAGAGAGAAAAAGAAAGGGTGAAAGAACGTGACAGAATGAGTGAGTGAGAGAGAGAGTGTGAATATTTGTGTTCCAGTGAGTGAGCAAGACAGGCATACAGGGAAAGGGTGACAGTGAGAAAAGGAGAAAAATAAATTGAATAATAGTGTATTGGCTTTTCTGTACATGAGCATACCACACAGTCCTGCTTGGCTCCTGTGTGGTGTGTGTATAGGACCGTGGTGTGTGTATGGGAGTGTTGTGTGTGTATGGGACCATAGTGTGTGTATGGGAAGGATGCACAGTTACTCACACAAAACTGATGATGAGGAGCAGTTTGGAGACGCTGCAGAAAGCTCCATCTCCTGGGAGATATTCTGGAATGTGTTTGGTCTGAGTGGAACCTGGAGGAGTGGCCAAAACCAGCCGATTTAATACAATAACAAAGTCCGAGAACAAGCGTGTGTGTGTGAGAGTCCGTGCGTGCGACCGCGTGTTCGTGTGTGACCTGACCTGCCACATGTTTGATGCGATGGATGACCTCCTCGTCAGTTGGCGTGGTAACTGGACTGAGCGTGTCGTCCAGGTGCTGGCTGCGGAGATGGGGGAGAGTTCTCTTCCTCCTGCGCAGGGTGGAGTTCTTCAGCGTCTTGGCTTTGGGTGAGGGCCCGTGGACTTCCGTCAGACCAGTTGTCATCTTTGCCAACTCCAATTCTGAGCACACACAAACATGTCCCTCTCAGACGCATACTGGACAACACAAGTCAACAGTCACGCTTCTATAATCATCTTCTTCAAAGCTTTAGGGTCAGTAGAGAACAGATTCGGGTCATTTGAGTGGTTTGAATTATAATTCTGCCCCAAAACTCGTCCATGCTCCATTTCTTTGAGGCAATGCTATGTTGGCCACTAATTTGAATTGATTTTACAAGGGAAAGAATAACAATAATGTCTTTTTAAGGCATTTGTGTGATTCTGGTGTTGCTTCAATAAATTCAGTTCTGCTCTTTTCCCACTGTCTTTTTCTGTGTCCTATGAAAAGGACAGTGGGAAAAGGAGTTGCATAAGAGTATTGGAACATCATTGAAATCACTGAAATATTCTGGCTATGTTCTCATTTGTTGTCATCTGGTGGGCAGGTAAGAAAGACAAATATGGTTTTAATCTAACAAATTCACACAGTTTTCAATTGCTAGACTTACCCAGGCTCCTGAAGTTCTCATCAAGACCGCTCCAGAAGTTCTTCTCGATAAACCCTTTCACTAGACCCCACGGCTGCTTCCTATACCGTAGCTCCGTGGACACCCTGAGACCAGGCAGAAAGAGAGAGAGAGAGAGAGAGAGAGAGAGATGTTTGTGGTAGGTTGTTTTAGCTGGCTAGGGCTCTTGTATACCTTTCACAGGTCAGCTGAAAACATGTGTGTTCAAACCTGTCTGCATCATGTTATGATTATTACACCGTGTTTTAACGAGACGGTAGCTGTGCTCAGGTAAGTAAGCAGATATGTTATAAGACGGATGAGTGTGTGTGTGAAGGGATGCAAATACAGCTCACAGAGACAGGCCAGTGTCACGTACCTCAGACGGCACTTGTTCCTGGCCACACGTGTGAGCATGTAGCGGTTGAGTGTGTAGAAGTAGTCATGGTACGGAACATCGTGTGTGATCACCTCCGCATCAATGATGTAACACTCACTCTCCTGACTAGCCTTATACAGTGTCTAAACCACAGAGAGAGAAAGACAGAAAGACAGAGAGAGAGAGACAGGGAGAAAGGGAGATAAGTATTGATGATAAACAAGAACAGAGTTCATGCTAACTGTGTTTGTTAAAGGAATGTCTCTCTTGTGTCTCAGCGACAGTATGTGTTATACTGCGTGTGTTACAGTAATGTCTCACCTGTGTCTCAGTGTCAGTGTGTGTTATACTGAGTGTGTAATAGTAGTGTCTCACCTGTGTCTCAGTGACAGTGGCAGTCTTGGGGGTCAGTGGGTTGGAGAGAGAGATAGTGTACATGATTTCCCTCGTCTGGTTCCCAGCGTCTTCTTTCTTCCAGGGACGATATACCACATCTGATTGATTGTGTGCATGTGTGTGAGTGTGTGTGAGTGTTTAAACATAAGAAAGGGATAGGAAATAGAGAGATTTAAATTTACTAAGGAGCCAAGAACCCGAGAACAAGCCTCAGTTCATTCATTCACATTTATCTTTCATTTTCTCTTTCATCTACACCCAGTGTACAGCACTGTCCAATCATAAGGAACTATCTAAAATGCCTGCACAAATCTGATCAGTTCCAAGCATTAAGGATTCCACACACACTCATCAAGAGTTACAAAACATGTTTTGCTTGCATATAATGGAGTCAGTGTGAGTGTAAATCTGTAGATCTAACAGTGAATGTGAGGCAGTTCAGGTGTCTGACCTGTGAAACGTCTCTGCTCCATGAAGTCAGTCATAAACTGGGATTCGGTGAAAAGAACAGCATACATCTCATCCACATTCATTTTATACACCTCGTTTATATACTGCCGCCCATTCAGGTCCTCATGGAATGCCTGCACCTCTCCTGAACACACACACACACATACACGTACACACACGCACACAGAAGGAGAGAGAGAGGGATCCTTAACAGTGTGCACATACAGAAACACTGCTATAGTATGACATGTGTTTAAATATCCATGTGTGATCACCCTCATTTTTAAAACCATTCCCCTTACCCTCCACATCAGTCTCTGAGGAGTCACTGCAGTCAGTGGGAATGTCTTCGTTGTCGTTAAAGTCGAGCGAGGGAGTGGGTATAGGTGTGAGAGGGCTTCCGCTGGGTTCGCTGTTCCCTTCCTCGGCCAGTAGGGGGATGGGAAGCAGCACTCCGTCAGGCAGGCAGTCTGTGTACTCCTCAGGAGTAACTGCAAACTGCAACCAACAGGAGGCACCATTTATCACATGGGCTTAACAAGCCTTGTGCTTATGTGTGTGCGTTTGTGTGTCTGCCTGTGTGTGTGTACTCACAGGGATGGGTGTGTCGGAGCCACTGGGTGGAGTGGAGGCCAGGGTGCTTTGCGTAGTCGATCTCTTGTGTGAAGGCGGTGGACTGCTGTCTGTCTTGGCCTCTCCGCTGCTCTTAGACAAGTTATCATTACTGACATCATTGTCCTCCGCGGGGATTTCCTCACAATACCTGAAAAAAGTGCAGGAAAGATGTGTGAGAAGCTTGGTGGTAAACTCAATGTGCTCTTGATCATATCACCGCATGTATGTATAGTAGCCACTGTGTGTGTGTGGTGTGTGTGTGTGTGTGTGTGAAAGATAAGACTGACCCCATGGTGTTAAAGTCGTCGTCTGGGGGCACGTAGTCCTCATCGTCACTGGTCAGGCCTAGTTCATTACCATAACACTGATGGACAAAGTGCCACAGCTCTTTCGGACACAGAGGCTGCAGTCAGGGAAGAGGAAGAGGAGTGAGGAAGAGCAACAAATTATTCAGACCAACCACGCCGCCAGCATTTCAAAACAGACCCCGTCACATCACCACCCACCAAAACATGCAAACAGCAAAATATGGTGAGATCTTCAAGCTACATTTCAGATTTAAACTTCAGAAACTCCAGGCATTTTAATGGGGTTTCCATGGTAATGTTTTAATTATGTAGGTGTGGGGATACGTTTTGGGTCTGTGGCCTGACCTTCTCCAGGAGTGCATTCTGCCAGAGCCTAAACATCATCATGTAAGTCCGATCTCGTGCCCCGAAGGAGGTGAAAAAGTGCTACAGGAGACAGAAAGAGAAGAATTATAACAAATCAGAATCTACTACAGAGAACAGAGAGAGGAGTGCTTAACAAACACATCAAACTTTAAGTATCTGAATCTACCAAATCCAAATCCTTGCCTCGCAAACTCCTAACCTGGGAGTAACCGCAACCTATAACGAGTAAAAATAAAGTCTATCATAAAGGCGTGGTCCTGAAGCACTTCTGAGTCTAGCACTCGGTCTCACCTTCTCTGTGTCCGTGCACACCTGGATGGCATTGGGAATGAGTCGAGCTGTCTTCTCTTTTGTCATGGAGCAGATGTCTTTTAGTCGCACTGTCAACTACACACACACACACACACACACACATACACATACATATACACACAGACACAGACACACACACACACACAGAAACACAAAAGAGTCATATAAAGATGCAAATACATTCTGTAACCCTCATCTTCTTGTGATAAATGCCTCTGTAAAACTAATCTAACACAAACATTGTTGCGATGTTTCCTGCCCTGCAAATTGGACTGAGTGAGTCAGAGCCATACCAGCGTCTCCCAGCGAAAGATGTTGCTATAGAAACAGATCCAGTTTTCAGAGAGGTAGAGTCGTCCCTGCAGAAGGATGTCCCGTTGCAAGGCACAAGAGTAGTCTGCCAACAAACATGGGTGACAAAGGCTGGTTAGCGATGGGTGTGCCTCCCACAGCTAACTGAACAAACTCAACTGAATTCTCTCACTTTGAAAACTATCAGCCAACACTCCTCACTATCCACCACTTTAACTTATTCTCTGTTCCTTTGTTTCTTTGTTTTCTCTTACCCACAATGAGACGCTCTGTGTCAGGGAGCTGTTTGAAGAGCTTCCTGAAGTCTTCATTACGCTGTTTATAGGTTGGGCTAAGAACCTGCAGGACAGACAGAACAACTGAGAAATAACAAAGACACACCCCATTTTCATGGCCTCGCAGACACCTACACACACACACAGATGCACATACAGATGCGCACAATCACACACACACACACACACACACACACACACACACACACAGTTGTTTAGAGCTACGTTTAAGGTCTGATTAGAGTTGATGATGACTGAAGTAATGATGTTGGTATGCCATGCAGGGGAGTTAACGGTTGAGCTTCGTCATCACTGTCAAAGCCATTCAGTGACATTCAGTGACAGATCTCCTCTCATTCACTGACATTCAGTGACAGATCTCCTGTCTGTTACATGCTGTGTACTCTGCCAATGAACAGGGCAAACTCCATTTGGTTTTCCAAGCAAGATGCATTATGTGCTTCACTAAGCACAGTGACTGGTCAAAATGTGTGATGACTCTAGATTTATCACCTGGCTTTGCGTGATCTAAAACACAAACCTGAAACTGCCATAAAATCACCGTTGCTCACAAACACTGATCTAAGATCAGTTTTGCATCACCTGTTCTGAACCATCATAAAAAGCAAAATGGGCAGCACAGACTTCAATATTATTTCATTCATCAGTAAACACGACTAGAACTTTACTAATGTTCTCCTTTGACTACTTTAAAATTAAGACTGATTGAAAATGATGACTCACCACTCAACAAAGGCCCAACTGAATGGATTAGTCAAAACTATCTTGTCTCTGAATCATAAAACACCAGAAACTTCCCGTGGCGACAAGGTATCATCTAATGGGAAAACAATAAACTGCGTTCACGTGGCAACAGCAGAGCAAACACACACACACACACACACACACAAAATAACTCTGTGTTGACACCCCATGTCCTGTATGGAGACTCACAGCAGGAAGGTTTTCGGAATCTTCTTCCAGTTGCTGGTTCAGTCTGGCTGATCGCCACTGTTCATTCCAATATGATGCAGTTAGAAGCCACTGAGTCAGGGCTTCCTCCAGCTCCAGCATGGCCTCCCAGTCCAGATGAAGCTCCATCTTTCTCTCACCACAACTAAATGATGTCGGTTTTAATTTTCTAACACGAGTCTCTCCTCTGATAAAAAAAAAATTCAGGTCAAATATGGTGGGACTTCAGTAATTCGTAGGTTTCCTTGTAAGTCCTGATACCTTGAAGAGATCTTTTTGGGAGCACCAAGACTTCCTGACAGCTGCTATGGATCTCCAAGCTGGGTGTGACCACTATCAGTGAGTGTATACTGGACCACTGCATGCTAAGTATTGCCACATGATTCCAGTCACTCACTCACACACACGCCCACAGACACCACACAGAGGAACTGCGGTCATTGCCCCTTAGTAACCTCGGTCGACTAGTCTGCTGCGAGAGTCAGGTTTGTTCTCAGTTGTTTATCTTTGCCTGACTGTTTCTATGCGGCAGTTTCAATCCTTCACTCTCTCCCCTCAGGCTTCCTCTCACCAGCAAAAAGCCAGTTGACTAAAAGGGGACAGATGTGAAGGTAAAATTCAGATACAAACGGAAGCAAATATGACCATTAATCTCCCTGGCAAGACTGGGTCAGCATGCCAGTGCTGTTTTCTGTCTGAGGTAAATGTCAAGATTAACACTGAGGCAGACGCTGAGTCCCTCGCTGCTCCTTCGTCTCTCTTTCTCTCCCTCGTTTTTGGGCTGTGTAATTCAGACAGATGAGTGAAAATTTACAGAGAGAATCTGAAGTTCCTCATTCTCCTATTACTTTAAGGTAACTCACTCTCTTTCTCTCTCTCTGGAGCTTGTCTTCTTTTCTGCCCTCCGTTTAATCTTGTCTTCGTTTTCTCATGCATAAGAGGCAACACTTCACTGCCTTCCTTACAGAAGAGGAATCACATAACAGAGGAGAGAATTAAGACTCGTCTTGTTGAGTAGGCAAGACTCCTCTGAACTGACAACCACTCTGCCAGGTAAATGACTCAAGGCCCAAGAATCTTTCACGTCAAGCAGGAGGTATACTCTTCTTCTGGAAAGTTCCTTCAGATGCATCCACCAATGTTAAAGCTCGCCCGGATGGCAGAAATCTTCCATCACATTTCAGAACCATCCGCTGTTAAGATCTCCCCGAGTCAGCGGAGCAAAACTCATTGAATGACCTCCTTCGTGCTGGCATTCTTGGCTTCTCTCACTGTACTGGACATCTGTGAACTTCACATGTGTGAGGTTCAGTGCTGTTCTGAGGCTTGTCTCTGGGATGAGCTCTTCCCTGTATACGCGTGAGAGTGTACGAGTGTGTGTGTGTGTGTGTGTGTGTGTTTGTGTATGTCTGAGGTGATGGATATGTAAAAACAGTTATACATTAACTACCTGGGCAAACAAAGAGAGCTGCCGGTGGCTGGCACCGACGTCTGCGCCAATAATGGCATCTTTCTCTCGCTGTCCCACACACACACACACACACACACACACACACACACACACACACGCACATACACACACACACACACACACACACACATACAACAAGGACTTTCCTCAAGAGCACAGACACACACCCAGGTTGTAAAGTGTTGGGTGTTTTAATGGGTGTGTTTGTGTGTGTGTGTGAGGCATGTCTAAAGAGTGACTCCTCACACACTACATTCATTGTCCAAGCAGAAGCACTCCAGGCTGTTTAGACTGAGCATCGAGCCCAAACCTAGTCTTTTATTCCTGGGAGGACACGGCACAAACAGCGAAGGCCTTTGTCTTCCTGTGTGAAGGGCCTGACAAACAAATGTCTGAACCATTTATTCAACTATAATGTGCATTTCACAGACTTCCTATTCAACAACAATAATACATGCTTTAGATAACATAAACTCTGATCCAGTTTCATTTTCTATGAACTTTTTATTCAGCCTTATTATTTACTTACCCTAAGATATGACACATTCGAAAATAACATGAATGCATGACCTCACACCCTTTCTGAGTTGTTTGACCTGAACACGGGAGTCTAAGTTTTAGGGATGAAATCTACCCTCACATTCAGCCCCTT
Source organism: Chanos chanos (assembly GCF_902362185.1). Taxonomy (NCBI): domain Eukaryota; kingdom Metazoa; phylum Chordata; class Actinopteri; order Gonorynchiformes; family Chanidae; genus Chanos; species Chanos chanos. The sequence continues at coordinate 25,449,811 of NC_044496.1, forward strand.
TTTCTTTCAGTCCTTTTGCTCTCACAGGGAAACTGAACAGAAGAGAATCTTCTAAATTCAGTGTTAGTTTGAACTTACTGCATGTCCTTGGTTTTCTTTAGCAATGGCATTATTCACTAAACAAAGAGCATAAACATTCACTTTAAAGTTCTATGTAGTTTTGTGACAGTTGGTGTTAAGTAAACTGGCTCTTCACTGTACATCAATGCCTCATTGCTAGTGTGCCTGTTCACAACCCACTTCTTCCAACATTCTCTCTCTCTCTCTCCCTCCCTCTCTTTCTCTCTCGCTCTCCCCATTCTCTCCCTCTCTCTCCTTTTCTCCCAGGTAACTCTTCCTCAGAAAGAATGGGTAAATCTGAACAAAACCTCAACCCCTGCAATAGCACACTCTCATTTTTCTTTAGTCTGATTAGTCTGATACCGAACTTAGCGGTTAGCACTTATGCAACAATCACTTCCTTAATGTCTGTTTGCTTTGTTCTGTACTCTGCTTGTTTCGGAAGTTGCTTTGGATAAAAGCTTCTGCAAAATGAATAAATGCAAATGTAAATGTAACATTGCCTCACATACAGCATATGATGCACAGAGGCCCTCGGGCATTAGCTACTGTCCACAGCAAAACCAGGACTGTTAATAATACAAGTTAAACATGAGCCATAGAAGAGAATGATGGCTGCTGTTAGCATTAGCCGCTGGTTAGTGTGGTCTCTGCATCGCAGGGCTCAGAACTCACGTGTGGACGGTTGAACTCTAATCACAGAACATTCAGGGCCATGGGAGATCATCATCGCCCATGCAGAAACACACACACACACACATACAGCCAAGAAATGGATTCCTTATATCTGCATGAGTTGGTTTGCATGTGTATTTGACAGGCATGTGTTTGATTCACAGCCAGTGCCCCATTCCACCCTTTCATGACCCCAATGTGAGCCACTTTTAAATGGAGGCATCACAGGTCTCTGCTCCATACCAGTATAACATATAGCAGAGCTAAGACATCCTAGAGATGGTGGAGGTCTGGACTGGGCTTTGGGGGCCTATGTGAGGGCAGGTGTGTGGAGAAGGCCCTGTGGGTTGAATCATACACAGACCAGAGCCCTGTGGCGAGTATGGTTGACCTGTCCCCACCTGCAGAGCTACAGTGGCCCACGAGGGACTTTATTAAAGTTCGGTTCTCCAGCGATTTTGCGGTCACTGATATCGGTGGAGGAGGCTATGATGGAGACATTATTTGCTAGAAAATGCTTAGTGGAGAGGTGATAATGAGGCAGCGGGTGGAGACATGACAGTGTGTGTGAAGGACGGACAGGGAGGAGGAGGAAATTAAATCAATCAGTCATGCTTACTCTGAGGATGTGTTGTCTCTCATGCTACAGGAGGAGAGAGAAAGGGAGAGAGAGAGAGAGACAGAGGGGTGGGAGATAGAGAGAGAAGTAGAGGGACGGAGGGGCAGACACAAACACAACCCCCCCCCCCCCCCCAAAAAAAAAAGATAAGGGACCGGGACAAGGAATACAAAAACGAAAAATAACTTTTATAAAACTTGAAGTGAAGGACAAGAGTGGACATTGTGAGCATTTATATAAAAGGAAGAAAACACTTGCATACAAGGAGAGAAACCAAATCTCTGTATGTCATGCCCCCCTGTGGCTAAACTTAACAATATTCCCACATGTCCGACATGCCTAATTCACTCTTACTGTCAACAAAGCACATCATTAAAAACTCCCATTAACATTAATTCTTGACATGACACTGTCTGGACTTCCAGAAAGAACAAAGGCGTTTTCTCAGTTATTACTGTCTATTACTAACTTTAAAGTCCCCCTAAAAATGAAGAAAAACAACAACAACAACAACAACAGAAATATTCATGGTGAAGGTGGTACAAAGTTCGGATGGTGTTGCTGAATAATGAGGAAACCTCTGAGATTGGGATCATCTTTCAGGTTAGAATGTCACACACACACAATGACTCAGTCATTACATTGACTTCAGATGTCCCAACTATTACTTAAATCAGACAAAGATTCTCCTGTCTGACTGATGATTTAAACACACATACTGTACAAACACAGGACGTCTCTTATGAACGTCAGTGTGTCGTAGAGTTAAAGGAATCGATTTTATACATCAGTTTTGTCACATTCACACTTACGCTGACCAATCCAAACACTAATTCATAATCTGCCACTCTCTCTCATGCACATACACACGGGACTAAATACAAAAATAACAAGTTACTTACGTTGTACCAGCTCTGGCTTTTCTGTAGAAGAAGAGAGAAAATGGAGTCAGTGAGTGGGTAGGAGAACAGCTATTAAAAGAACATGGTCACACTCACACACACACACACACTCACACACACAAACACACAACGTATTTATTGAGGCTGTGAAGGTTGTCAAAGGTCAGGAGTTTGTTTTGCTACACTGCCCTTTACCCAGTCAGTCACTCATGGGTAATGAAGTTTTTAAAGACAGTCAGCACTTACTTACATAAACTGCAGATTCTGCTAGTTTTAACTGCACTTTATGAGTTTACATACGTATCAGTACAGCACACACACATACACACACACACACACACACACACACACACACACACCCCTACTGTCTTATTTAAGCACTTCTGGATTTCAAGGAATATAAGTGTTGACTGTGAGGTATGGTCAACAGAGGGCAGTATTGGGTCAGAGCAGAACCACAGAACACAGAGGGAGGACAGGAGCATCCACTGAATGACTGATTCTACTACTTCACTGCGTTACCACAGACAGGGAAACATGAGGCTCCTGTTTTCTAAAGAAGTGCTGGTCTGACTGATTTCACCCCAAGAAAAAGGAAAGAATAAGGAAAAAAATGTTTTGTCTTCAAATTGAATGATCCAGTTTTCAACCTGTCCATAGGGGATTATCGTTCTCCTAGCATGTTTAGTCTACAACAGTACATACTTCGTCCTACACGATCTCACGACTCACACGTGACATTAACACTAATGACTTGTGTAGTAATCTGTGTGGAGAATGACACTGTCTAAGTCAAAATACAGTGCCGGGGCCTTACATTCCTAATTACGTACAGAAAGTGTTTCTCCCTGTCTCTCTCTCTCTCCATCTGAATAAAGTGCAGGTAGCTATCAATCCAGTGTTAGTGTGACAAAAGACATTAGTGCTACTGTTTCAGTGGGAGGGCATGATGTCAGAGATAGCTGTGATGTGAATGAGCCAGATTTGCCTCAGCTCTGTGTTTCGTCTGAAAAGGTGCGAAGACAAAGATCCTTTCATAATTGCTCATAGGCCTTTAATGAATCTCGCTTTACAAAGCCATCCTTTCAAAGTGTGCGTGAGTGTGACTGTGAGCGTGCGTGTGTGTGTGTGAGTGTACGTGTGTTTAGAAGGTGTTTTTCTCCAAAAGATTAGCTGCACATGGCCCAAGACTTGGTGCCCTGAATTCTGTCCCGAATACCTTACAGTGTACAGAGTCCAGTTTGACACCAGGGCAAGGGTGCCCTGGTTTACACACACACACACACACACACACACACCTTTTCTGTGAAGGCTCAAGGTTTAATGTGGGTGGCTAATCTGGACTAAACCCATGAGAGATGGCAGACATGTACTGTGTGTGTGTGTGTGTTTGTGTGAGACAGGCACAGTTAATAAATGGATCTTTCAGTTCACACAATAAAATAAAAGCTGAAGCATTTGATGGCCTCTGACATTCTGCTTGTGTGACAGAGCTCATGTTTACATAGGGTGTGAAAGGGAAAGATCTGGAAAGGAACGGGTGTTGTGGCACTAACATTTTCAAACGAATACAGAAACATCTTAGGGGTAAAGGGTCAAATAAAGAGCACAATGTGATGCTTACTTTAATCAGGTTTAGTCTGTCATACTGGTAGGCAAAGACATGACAGAATAGAAAAGAAAAAAAACCACACCAGAACATTAA